>NC_041714.1:11451422-11771422 GCF_900700375.1 Denticeps clupeoides
CTCTTCTCTACCCACGAAGCCCGGGTGTCAATTTGCTTCTGCTCACTCTCCAGCGCTGCCAGCTCTCCCACAACATACTGACTGGTGTCTTTGAACGCTTTCTGTGAGCAAGAACAAACAGCGCCGAAAAGGAGGGAGGGATGGGAAGGGGGGGGGGGGTGCAGAGGAGAAGGAGGGGTTAAGTCACATGTGGAATTCATAACACACATATTTCTTTTATTTAGAATACATATAAAAGAAGAGCCGAGCAAAAGAAGGTTCTAAGACAACAGGATCTCTGATAAGGAGCACCGGTCATTGTTTGGATATTCGGTTTTAATGTTGCTTGCTTTGGTGTTCTGTTTTTTGTTTGCCTCTTTTGCAACGGCGCTGATAGGTGCTGACAGTGATAGAGAAGCAGCCTGCACAGCGTTTTTCTACCCCTCCGCTTTTCTGGAAGAATACAGTCATTCGCAAAGACAATAAGAACATCAAAAGTACACTCCAAATGTTCGCCCTATCAAATAGTATGGAACCGGCAGACAAAAGCATTTTGCAGAACCGGCAGGGCAACGCTCCGGTGTTTCACAGAAAACAAGGCACGGAAATCTGGGCTCATAATGTGTGTTTTAATCCCCCAGGGTTAGTGCAGCGGCGGGCCTGCATGACCCTGTCGAGCCCGGGTCACAGCTGAGGAAGGATTTGCTGTCGGAGCGGAGAGGGGTCATGCCGCTGTTTACCTGGCTAACCGCAGTGCAAGTGGGAAATTGAAATAAATCTGAAAATTGAAATAAAGGTGAAGGTGGGGCATGGCCTGAGGACGTATCACGGTTCCATCTGACAGGAGCGCCCCTCCCAGTCCCACTCCGCCACACACACACACACACACACACACACACACACGCACGCACACACACTGCATGACAGCACCAGGGAGGTACCCTGCCAGGCCGATTAGTGGGAATGACCTTAATTAAAAGCCATGCTTATTACGGAGTGTCTGTGATATTGCACTCAATTACCCCTCCCTCTTTTTACACCCGTTTCCACTCAAACCCTCCTTCATCTCACCATAACTCCTACAGACTTATTATTCTTTTTATAATTATTTTGGGTAAATAATAATAAAATATATATGTACCCCCCCACACACACAAATATGCTTTAGTGCTGATGCATCCCATTTTAAATGGGAAAGTGTGAATACATTATAAAAAAAAAAAAACAGTAGAGGAAAGCGAGGGGGAAAAAAAAAAAACTTTTTTTTTTTTTTTTTCAACCAAGCCAGCACTTTTTCTGCCTCGCTCCTCCAGCTGTCCGTCAAAGGCAGCTTCCTCCCAGCACTCTATCAAATATTTCCCTCACAAATCAATTTTACACATGATCGGCCCATTCCCCCTACCGAGCACAGCCTCCCCGTTAATTAAGTGAAGAAATTACCATATATATTATATTAATGCAAACATCATTCAGCTGGTAATTCACGGCTGATCTGGATAATGGAAAGGTTGAACACCCATTAACCCAGGCCCAAAAAACCAGGGAGGCTGGGAAAGCCGCAGCAGTCTCCAGTGACCTGCTCCCACCAACCGGCTTGCCTGTCAGTATCTGCTATTGTAATAATTAAAATCATCCGCACTAGATCAATACAGCACATCTCTTTGTGGAGTGGGGGGAAAGAAGTGCCCCTGATAGAAATATCTAAAAGGAAGAGGAGAAAAAGGAGGGTAAAATTGAAGTTTTTTTTTTTTTTAATAGGGGAAAAGGATTTTTTTTTACCCCCTCCCCTTTTTCTTAATCTGGCAATTATCACGGAAGTGCAGGCTAATTCAGATGCGGGCCCTTCTTAGGGTTTAAGGTACAGCAGATTGACATCAGTGGGAGAAAAATGCTTTGTGCCAGAAGGTCTGTGCTTTATCACCAGTATCGGAATGTACAGGAAGAGGCTGGAAATATGCGTTAAGTACCTCATCTTCATAGGGCCTGCGTCCTTCTGACTCCATCACAACTGCCCTCCCCTCATTCAGCCTCCTGCAATCATCAGGCACTGATCTCTGTCTGATTAACTCTGTAAGACAGAGAGAGAGAAGAAGTAGTGAACTTAATCACCCACCTGACAGGTGGCAATACCAGTTTATTGCTCTTTGAAGCTTTTTAGCAGGAAATATGAGACAACAGGGAACCATTACATGGTGTGAAGGGAAAATTTATAAGCCAAAAGATTTCCACAACAATGGCACTGAGCACATTGTTCAAAATGGAATTAAATGGAAAAGTGCACTGCTTCTGATGGTTATGATGCAAATTTTTGTATTTAACTCAACAAGGGCTAATCTTTTATTCCTCCCATGTTCCCAAATGCTGAAATGTCTTTTTAATGGGGTACCCGAAAACACACCGAATGTTCAAACAATTAAAAATTCAAAATGGAGGAGAAAGGGACGTAATGGATGTTGCACTACATCTGGGCAGATGTCTATTGCACGTCTATGCACTACTATTATGGCACTGTGAAAATATTGTAGAAAATTTACACAAAACCTACTGCCTTCCAGATGACCTGTAATGTATCTATGACTTTTGTCGACTTGGCAAAAATCCCTGTCAAATTTACTCAGAAAAATTGACACTGGGGATGGGAGTCAACCTAAGAAATATGAATTAGCAAAAACAAAAAGCCAACGTGAGCTCGCTGCTTGAAAAGAGAAGGAAAAAGAGCTGCAGTCCATAGTACAGTTGGCTCAAGTAGCTGTTGACTCTTGACTGTGGTAATAGCACCCTAATGGTGGCAGTGGGGGTCTGTAGTGATGTTGTGGTGGACGTCTGCATAGACTTTATTACTGATGTCTGTCAATATGATTAATCACCGGGACAACGGCTAAGCACTTTACATTTCAGCACGATAAGTAAGTGGGCCAGGAAGACGCCATTCATTGAAATGTATGTAAGAAAGTGAGGGAAAAGGTAGAATCTCTCTTACCTGATTTTGGCTCGATGTACTGGCTGAAGGACTTGAGCTGTGTTTTCCTGACTGCCGACTCCTTGCTGAAGACAACGGGACTGCGCAGGCGCTCGGTGGCTCGTCGGAGTCTTTCGGCCCGCAGCTCATCTGCATTATTCTGCATTCACATGAAACAGCCACGCGCGTTAAAGCACATAACTCACACGCAGCACAGCGCATCGGAACGCGCCGCGAGTTCCTTAATATGATATACATTAGATAGGCCTCCGCTCCAAAGCAGCACGGAGGTGGGGAGAAGGCAAATATGGCAATGAAGTTGACTTTCAACAAAACCTCAGCCAGAAAATTTATTCAGATTATGCAAATTAAAAGCGCTATTGTTTTCAAAGTGAACACGTGTCGGAGTGCCACGCTGCCGCTCCCTATCAACTTCACACCGAAATGAATTATTATGTGCGCAAACCAATAAGCCAAGCAGACTGGAAAGCGAAACGGCGGCTTCCGGAATAACATTTTCAACAGCAATAATAAAAAAGCAACGTGTAATAAAGTTCACAATTAGTGTACACGTTCCACTGCTTGAGACCGGGGGGTCGGGGGGCGAAACATTGTTAGCTTGAGAGATAGTTCAGCGGCGTGAATACAGAAACAGGCTGCTAATAAAGACGACACACACATACTGGGGAACGTGCATGTACGTGTACACACACAGCCTTCGGTCTGTTTATTCTTAAATAATGGGTTCTATAAAAACAAAGCGGCAATTAAGTCTCCCCTGTGAACACTATGCGTGCTTCTCTCCGTGCCTCAGACAACCGCTGTCAACTCTCTTTTCAGTGTCTGATTTAAGCAGTTATGGCTTATCAAGTACTTATACAGGCCAAAATTGGCCTCATAAATTGGCTCCCAGACAGACTTTATATAAACAGCGTCTGCGGACTGCAGAGCGAGGATGTGCACAGGCCCAATTAGACCCCCTGTGCCCCAAGATTTTCTTTCTTGGTGTCCACACGTCGCTTAGAAATTCCACCTTGCAATGGTATAAGTCGGAAATAACATAAAAAAAAAAGATGAAGATGTATCTCCATGTATCTCCAGTAGTCCGGCGGTAGGTAAGTGGGTACTCGCAACGTGGGTCGAAAGCAGGAAGCTCGGAAGCTCCATGTAAAAGCTCTCTCAGCTCAACAGCTCAGCACTCTAAAGAACCCCAAAGGACTTCTCTCCCCCCCCCGCTTTACCCCTGTTAATTCTCCTCATGTTAATGTTCAAAGAAAACAAACCAAATTCAAACCCAGACCCACTAGACATAAAGTCTCCCTGAGGACCACGGGTTTGCTAACTCCCCCATCCGTCCCCAAAAACACCTGCCCCCCTTCCCTATAGGCCCCCTGTGTTACCCCTGGAAAGAGAAGATACCGGGGCTATCCCCCCATCGCGATCTGCCCTCCTTTATCTCTTATCGCTCTTATCGTTATTGTGGAGGTGGGTATTATTTTGGCAGAGGTGGGTTTTGTTGTGTGCGAGCGGAGCAGGCCGGGCGCGGGATGCGTGACTAATGGTGCGGTCTGCTGCACCCTGCAGCCGGTTATCACATGCAGCCAAGGCTGCGGCCTCCCTCCGCATAGAGACAATCGCTAATGAGACAGCCCGGGAAGGAGGGGCGTGCGCTCCCGGACCATTCTACCGCCTCAAGGAGTTCTGGGATACCAAATCCTCCAGGGAGGAGAACAGTTTATCCTTCTTTTGTAAGAAAAAAGGGAAAAGAATGAAATACTGGAGGCCTTCTTTTACAAATCAGCCTGAAGTGTCTTAATATGTTTTGTTTTTATTGGTATGGGGAGAAAGGGACGGAATTCTCTGGAGAGAATGAGCTTTGAAAGAAAAAAGAACAAATAAATATGCAATGACAGCTTAAAAAATCTGGGAAAACTATCTAAGATAGCCCATGCAATAAAGCTGAAATAGTACACATGTAAATACATATGAAGGGTAACAAGGTGAAGCTCTGTCATCGGGCAGAAAAAGAAAACAAACACTGAACATCTTCAGCTCAGAAAGTGCAATTAGGCCGACAAATCCTCATATGAACCCTTTGGTCTCAGGCCGTGAAGAGAACTATACCTACGCCCATCGACACCCACCCTACCCTCTTCTGAATATAATGAAGCACAGTGCCTGGGAGACACAAATTTTGCATTGTTTGTAAAAGTCAGTGTGTTTTAGAACGTAAAATTGAGTTTTTGAAAGGTTCTTTTTTGGAGGCAGGACGCAGATCGCAGGCTCCGCGAGTCGGAGATTCAAGCTGGCAGCTCTGGCTCTTTGTCTGAGAAAAAGAGAATGAGTGGGGATCACTTTCAACACCAGCGTATAGGAAACTGGCTGGCTACAAGGGGAGAAAGCAATGAGAGCCATTGTCTTGGCACATCAAAGCTGTCCCGTACATCTGGTTGGAGGAAATCCTTTCCGTCAGCAGGGTGATCCGAAAACGAGGGGGGAGAAGAGAGGGGAAAAAAAATGAAAAGAAAGAGTGCGCAGGTGAGACCAAAAGCCCTGAACATGCCTGGCACTCACCACCTGGGGGCTCCTGAAACAAGAAGACACCCCACAAAATGCCAAATTGGGGGTTCCATAGAAATACATGAAAAGGAAAAAAAAGGAGGAACATGTCTAGGTCTATGGTTTTCTCCCAAATGTCATGTCACATGTCTTGACCTAGTCATAAAAAGCTCCACCAAGCTCCACCATACATAAGCTAAAGGGTATAAAGATGATGATGACGATGATAAAGGGCTGTTAGCAGACAGGTGTTGTGATGGCAGGATGACACCTTTGCAGTCGAATCAGAAGCTGCTGCCCCCCGCTTAAATTCTGAAAAGGTCACTGTTGATATGACAGCGCTATGCAGCTAGGAAGGGAGTAATTATGCTTCTGCGTGTGCTGAGGCTTTTGGGTTTTCTTTTTTCATTTAATCAAAAGGCTAATAAACCAACAAAGTGGACAAACAGAAGAGTGCATTAAAAATCACTCTGGGCAAGGGGTCAATTGAACTGGAGGTATTTGATTGACCCTGAAGGCTTTTGAAGTCAGAGAGAGAGGGAGAGAAGACGCTAAGTGGGAGAGAGCTTTCTCTTCACATTCTCCTCAAAAATAGGCTGTCAGAACAAGAAGGTGGAATAATTTTTTAAAAAAGTAATTAGTGGAAAATAACCAATTACAAAAGTGTGCATGTGGGAAAAAAATAGTTTACACTGTCAGTCAAAATTGGACACACTTACTCTATGGAGGCCATGGCAGGGAATATTTTGAAGAATCTAATACAGGGAATATAGTAAGCTTTTTATACATTTGGCATAATCAAAACCAGCTTTATTAGATGATCAAGTTCTCTGTAGTGTCTAACTTAAGGACGTTGAGAGAAGCCAAGAGTGTCAAATGCTGTTATCAGTGACAATTTCAGAAAAAGAAAATGAGGCATCAGTTTGTTAGTGTGACTTAACTTTTGATTGGTTGTCAAGAAGACAAACTTTCAGTCAATTCTCAAATTGACAGGATTGCATGAAATTTCACTGAAAGGAGAGAATCGTTAAAATAAAACGAATAAAACAGTTTACCTGCAGACCTCCTCCTCCAGTGGGGCTGAGTGGGGAGGTGGTGGAGGCGGTGAGGGACGAGGAAGAGGATGACGATGAAGGAGAGCTGCCTCCCTGCGGCCGCACCTCTGCCAGCTTCTTCAGCTTCAGGTCCACGTGTCTGCTGTTCTGGACACCTGCATGACAGGCGGTGAGGGAGAGACAGGTGAGTAAAGGGAAGGTGGGGATTGATAACACTTAACAGTACCACACAAGACCACTCTGCGTTGTCTAGGAGAGAGGGGCAGGAGAAATAAAACGCTTTAGTGGAGGAAACGAAAATGGGGACGAATGAATTGACCAGACTGACTGATTTCCACATGAATACGGCAGCTGATAAGGGCGCTATCGGCAGAGATATCCTCCAGAGCCCAACAGCCACCTCTGTTTGCCAGCGGATGCAGTTCAACACTAAAGCGATGAATATATAAGAGGTGATATGGACGTGGATATCAAGAGGAGGCTGGGGGAGAGATAGTTACAAGCTGCTGGTTAAAGTCGCGCCGCACGACGCATCCGGCGACACCACGGCGCTCCCCAACATCCGTTCGTCTTAATCTGCAGCCGACATTTCTCGCGCCTCCCCTCGTGCACTCGGCCATCTCACACGCGCCGCTCCTCAAACACACCTGGCTGCTGAGATACCTTCTTCAGGCACACTGTCCAGGACATCCACCCTCAGCCCCTCCCATTCTCCGCTGGACCAACGCTGAAGCACAAACGCTGCCGTGATGGCTGTATGTTCAGAAGCCAACGCTCCCCTGTTCTCCTCCCCTCAGAGTAATCTCTCCTGGGCACCTGAAGCCAGGCCCAAGTCGCTCCTCCCCATCTTCCTCTTTCCCCTGCACTACATCTCTCTCTGGCCGCTGTTTCCATCCCTGTATTCTGTCGCGCGTCCTCAGGCCTGGTGAAAGGCGGCTGTGGCCTTGGCCTCCCTTGGCCCTCGCTGTGCGTCAGGCGTGCCAGCGCGTGGGGCTGGGGGAGATGAAAGAACAGGAGGAAGGCTGTTTCATCTGCAGCCCCCCCCAAAACACACACACACACACGTAACTCATACACACCCTACTACCAACAGCCTCACCAAGCCCCCTCAACACCACAGGATGCATTTATCACTCGGTGGCAGGGACTGGATAAGAGAAGAGGGAAAGTGGGGGTATCCAAAACTTTCCCTGTCTACAAACTGCTTGAAATCTCCACAAATAACATGAAGGGGCGTGAAAGTGTAAATACCAGCAAATAAAACATCATAAGGAAGTGGGGCAGGAAGCTGGCCCAGCCTAGCAGAGGATGCTGGGAATTTAAGGGTGGACATGGACAAGAAGTAGACATACAGTGGACATAGTGTCAAAAATGATAGATTGTTGAGTGCCCTAAATACCAAAACACAACTGTGTAATAAACGTAATGAGAAACTTATTACAAACCAAAGCTAAAAAAATAGAGATAGCAGTTCAAAGAAAGACTATTTACTTTCCCCCATGTTAATATGTGCACTACTATCTCACATCTGCAGAAAACAGAGAAATTGCAAATTTATTGCCACAAAATATTTTGTAAAATGATGTTTACTTTGAATGTAGATATTATTTCTGCCTTTTTTGTTTTGATGGATTTGTAATTAATTAAGTCCTGTAATTAATATAGTTCTCAGGCAATAAAACTATAACAATAAAGGGGAGAAAAACACTCTGTTAGCAAGGAGACATGTTAAGGTGCTGGCAGAAGTCAAAGGTGAGGAAGTCAGACAAGAGTTAAAAAAAAAAAGTGAACAGAATAGACATAGCTGAAACTTTATAAACATTTGTAAATAGATTTTTAGATATCTATAACTATCTATCTATTTCTCTATGTAAACTAGTCTCAATAAGTCATCAAAATTCTTTGGCTGCAACATAAATGAACTGGCAAGGCTGTCCCAACTGGAAGGGTCCTTCTGATGTGGCCCATAAATGTCTCCACTTCCCAGACTGTGAAAGATCTGCTGTTAAATTAATAGATTAGGGTGTAATGTCTGTTCTGTTCACACTGAAGCACATGCACTGTGTAACATGCCAGGCAATGCAGGGCTGGGCAATATGACCTAAAACTTATATCATGAAACAACACATTTAAATAACAATAAAGCAACTTCATGATGTTAAGTTAATGCATATATTCATGTAGCATAAAACAGCAAATAACTGATTATGAAAGTACTGATAAATAAAGACATGGTATGAAAAAATATCATGATACAATTTTAGTGTTATGATGCACAGCCCTGTGTGCCATCAGTTCTGACTGTGTGAGTAGTGATTTACCCAGAGACACCAGATCACAGGAGGGGTTAGTAAAGTCATCCTCCAGCATGTATGAGGACTCAGTCGCATCCTGCAGGTTAGTGTCTACATGCTCTGCAGCATAAGTGGCAGCAGACACCTGGCCACCACCAGCCAGTTCTTCCTCAGCTCTGTCCTTCACACACCCACCACCATCATCAACCTCAGCTTCACCATCCACCACACCACCACCTGTTTCACCCTCCACCAGATCTGTGAGAAATTCCAAAAAAAAAAAAAAAATTTGAGAAATAAAAGGACAGAAAATGGAGAGTTTATTTTTTAGAAGGGACACATTAGTAAGTAAAGCATTTGGCAAGAGTGAGTCCTATTAAAAATATTAAACATTCTGAGTTAGTAATAACAATTACATGGTGCATCCTACTCAAATAAACAGTATGAATATATATAAAGACGAGATGGTGGTAAACATACATGCCAAGCTGCATTCAGGAGAGGCTTCATTTGACAAACATACATAAATTTTATCATCACTGCTTTCCAAACAAAATAATACATTTAAATAGAAAGCACTGGTATCCATGCGAGCTGCATGTGTTAAAATGTTATACAGAATGCATCAATGCATCTGGTGCTTGTTTTGTCATTCTGTATCAGTCTACAGATCCGTAGGATGGATATTCTCCCTGAGCGGCTACATCTCCTCGCTCTCAGACCTTCTGCGGAGTCCCTCTTCCACAACCCCGAGAGCCAAATCTGGAGAGCCTCCAGTCTGCAGTGATCTCTTCATATTGATCTGATTCAGCCATACAGTTAACTGAGGCAGAGAAACCTTAACACCCACATACACACACACACACACACTAGTGAAGCATATGATTAAAAACACCAACACACACTGGCACACTAGAAAACACTGGATCAATGCCCCTAGAGAGAGTTGCCACAAATAACAAACCAACTTGCTAAATAAACACGAAGCAGTTGGTTTTGACTGGTCTTCTACAGAAGCGAGGCTGTTTCCGCCTGCTCTCTGTTGAGGAAATGCCGCACAACTAGGTTAATGCAAATTAAAAGAATGCATGGTGATGGAGTTTGCAAAGTTTGCAGGTTTTTTTTTTTGCAGCCCGCCCCACTACAGCTCATGAATTAGAGGTTTCTGAGTGGAACACCAAATAGCTGGGATTATGCGTTCTGCACGGCAGGTCTTGCGCATCAAGCCTATAGCATTTTCTTCCCAACATGATTTTTAATGAATCTGCAATTAGCAGAACTCAAAACACTAAATAAACACTGGTTCTATGGTAAAAACTGAATAATAATAATAAATGTTAATAATAATAATAATAATAATAAAATGTTCTAGTGTTTCTCACTTTCTGAGTTTTCTGTAGTATTTTGTCCATTATAATTGACAATGAATATTACAGATGTCCTTTTAGGGCTGTGCACAGCATTTCTCCCCCTTCCCTCCTGAGAGCAAATAATATGAGGCAAAAAGCTTTTGTGTTTTTCTTAGGTGGTCCAAGATGGTGTGTTTGAGAAGCTCAGTACACAGCACTGTGTCAGGCTTGTGTAAATGGCTAAATGGGGGGATAGCGGGGAGGATGGAACACCATTAAGAGGCTGAGATGAAGCAAAATGGGGAGCGTCAAAGAGAGCCACATGAAAGAGATTAAAGGGAGGGAATATTGTGTCGCCCCTTGAGCTGGGAAATGGTACACACACACGTTACAGCACCCACTGGCAAATAACAGTCATCATTTGCTCAATGATTATGCTACAGGGTCAAATGGAAAACGTCAATAGCAACAATAATGAATAAAAAGATGAGTGTCGACATTACCAGAAATGAGCGTCAAAGACAAATGTCTTAAAAAAAAAAAAACACAATCAATGAGTTTTAAAGGCCATGTAGAAGATCCTCTGGGATCACGTTTACACCCGAACAGACATAGCTGGTTTGGTCAGGTATTTATGATTCTCACCCCATTCCTTGATTGGTCTGGTAGGCCGCAGCATTTCTGCAACTCTTAATGAGGAGGAGCAGGTTAGTAAGCAAGCGAACATCACAGGGTCGGGTCATGTGGGACCTCTGCTAATCATAAAACGCACTTAGGTGTCCTGATGTAGTTCTCAAGGATTAGCAGCAGAACATTCTGCTTGAGCAAATGGAAGTGTCCCTCTGTGATTGCTTTCAAATAAACCTGTTCGTACAGTGTGAAGTGTGTGTTTCCTCATGTAATTGTGTATAAGGGAAATAAACCTGTATAACCAAAATAGAAGAAAGTGTCAAACAACATTTATTAAAATAAATAAGTGAATGATGCATTTTTATGTTAAATATTTTTTAAAGACAACCAGGACTTTGGAATATAGCGTTTGTTATAACCTCTAACCAAAAGAAGTGTGTGTGCGTGTGTGTGACTGTGTGTACCTTATAAAAGCACCCTGCACTCACCTCCAGCTGCCTTTGACCTTCCTTTCAACTTGTCTGCAGCCATCTCTCCATAGATGGGGAGCTCGGCCATCTTCACGCCGGATCGAGCCTCTGCTATTAACTGCCTTGCTCTCTCCCTCAGCTGCCTTCGCCGCTCCTCGTCCCGCTCCTGACACACACACAGACACTTCTTATTGAACACTTGCCATCCTGGTAATTGACAGAAATGCCATTTTCATCAGCTGCACCTCTTCACCCACCCCAAACCAATCTGATCATAGTGATATGCTGTTCAGTTTACTTGCATGAAGACCCACACACACCCCAATACATACACAAGCACACTGAGTGAGTGAAATATGTAAATCAATCCTTTAACATCTATTTGTGCCAATTACCTTTCCCTAATTTAGCCAGGAATAGAGTTGAAATTGTGTTTTAGCGCACAGTCGTGTATAGGAGAGTATATGTACAAACTCGTGATTAAAGCACATTAATGCAATTTCACGGATGACCTCAACTTGAATAAATGTGTGCCGATACATGAATTGGTTCTTAGAATAAAATGAGAGAATTGTAATTAATCACGCTACGCTTATCGTGCAATGCAAGCAGCAACTACAGTGTACTGTGCTGGGGGGAGAAAAAAATAAAAAAAGACACATGGACAGATGCTGGTGAGAAATGCAATCAGCAGGACAGTTGTGAAATGAAGCATGTCATGTGGCATACAGTGAACACTTTAATCAGTGAAACTACGATCACAGCTTATTTCACAAGGGAAAAACAGGTTACCAAATGAAAGCGCTAAAGAAGAAATGTTTTTTTCTAATAAAATAGTATGTAAGTAACAGTAACAAAATATTATGTTGGACAGAGAGTGACGCACCAGTCCAGAAAACTTCACTTCTGTAAAGGGTTGAAGGGGTCTGACTGCTTCAGGTCACACTTCACTTATAGTTCTTAGAGCATTCAAGTATCAAAGCTTGTAAGAAATTATCAGAAAAAAGAGAGGAATTTAAGGCAAATACTCCTATTCTCTCCCACACACATGGATGAGGAACATGATGGAAATGCAGCAAACGTATATGTATTATACACAGTTACCAACTATTCTCCCCGCACAACCTCCCTCACTTACACACCCACTACAATGTCCTACAGGGTGGTGGTTCACTACCACAGTTCTAATTTCTTCTTAATCTCTGTGTTCCACAATGCTTTAGGATTTTCAGCGCGGGAGAATCCAGGCAATTCAGCCTGAGCATTAACCATTAACAAAACAAGTAGCGAAAAAACTAATTAGCTACATTTCTCCCATTTCCATGTAAATTGTTTGTTTGTAGTCATTGTTTGGGAGGACAATGAGTTGAAATGCAAATGAGCGCATCCGAATGCCATCCGCCTAATGGGAGTCTGTTTATAACCATTAGCCCAGGGGCCGTAACACAGTCCTCAGGAGCTAAAGTCAGATTTAGTCACACTGGAGGCTTAAGCAAAGGCCAACTAACAACTATCAGGAGTTTGGTCCCTCACTTCTGAAACACTGACATGGAGCGACAGAGAGACCACCAATCACATTGACATTGCAAACTCATACACGTTTAATTACATTCTTTTACATTTTATTTTATTACTAGAGCTGAGAACTGATTTTGAATTTAGTTCTGGAATTTTAACAATCCCCCAGTTTGTATGAATGAACATAATTGTCATATTATTTCATTGACCAATCTATTGCTGATGTAGGATTACAGAAAAAAAACACTTTAACACTATCCAAGAGATAAAGAATGCGAAAGAGTTTATCTTCTTCAGGATATAGAACCTCTGAGGCTGATAATTGAACACAAAAGCACTGTGGTGATTATTTTAGCAATAATCGCATCCCATCATCAGAGAGGAGACTGAGGTAAATGTGGAGCGCTCTGTGTGTGTAGCGCCAAAATACATGAAAATGTGTAATCCCACACCGCAATGGTGCCATTTCACAATATGCAGATCAAGTCTAATTAAAACACCACGCCAACCATGTTTTATTAATATAATAATGAGGCTGAAGACAATGTTGTCGCGTTATCAAGCCCATTTTCCTGTTAAATCCATATTTCAATGGAAAGCAGAATGAAAGGTCCACATCTCTATTCTTCCGTGGCTCTATTGTCTTGTGCACCCCAGTTATTAATGCAATATCATTACCATCCCAGTGCCTGTGATACTGAAATCTCCAGGTGCCCTTGCGGATATCGCTGCAGTTAGTCGAGAATGCAGGGCCTCGGCCAGTGCTGCTTGCAGGGAGCGGCTCATTGTTGTGTTAGCCATTTGGAGAAAATGAGAATCCTTTGCCTATCCAGAGGCAAGGATTACTGCTGCTGCAATGTATGCCTGGCTATAGAGTTTGCAGTGAAAGTGTCCTGTACGAGGTAAAGGGCCTCGAAACATGACTGAGGCACACCACAATAAGGATGATGACCAACCAAACTGGATTTCTTATTTAAAAGAGTGTAAACAGTGTAAATAATGAAAATAGGGACAACTACACCACAGGCACAGTACATCGAATTAATAAGAGGGAAAATGCTGATAAACATTACACCACCACCTAGGTATAGACATCGTATAAATCTCTATGCTTTACAGGCATGTCAGTCTGACAAAATGTTGCAACATTCTAAATGTTCTAAAATCCCAGATAGAGCCAAGTTGAAAAGGTGAAAAAAAGAACAAAAGAGTTCCTGATCTGATTTCACTATGTTGGGAGGAAAAACATCCTTGTAAGCAAAGTCACAGACAAGGTTGCACAATGGCCTGCAGCATCCTGGCTACAACCGATTTAGTATAACCACATGATGCACTGATATTCGCTATAACAGCATAACCTTGAGTGTGACATTGTCCAGTGAAATATAGAACATTTATAGAATGGACTCTGCTTTCGGACTGATGATATGCGCAGAACTACATGATACATGAGAATTTTTAATGTCAAAGGAGTCCTCAATATACATATATAGATCTAAGTTATCTGCAAGAAGAGAAACTAACTTTTTGACCTTACACTAGCGAACAAGCCTAATGCTTACAGTGTAGTACTATACTCCAAAAATGGTCCTTGATCCGTAGTATGATTGTCCGCAGTGCATCGGTAGAGAACTGCTCTCGACTGCTGCCACTGACAACCAATGGGAAATGACCTCATCCGACAGAATTTGGCCAAATAGGCTTCTGCTATATTGGAGCCTGAGCACTGGACTACGAGAGAGGTAGCGCGAGAGTGACAGGGATGTAAAAAAAAAAAATGCAGGTTGGAGATCAGGTGGAGATGACAAAGTTTTTCCAAGACTGTTTACTTGAGAACGATGGGGTTTCCTGATATCCTGATTCCTGAAGTGTGGGCCTTGAAGTGAAGTTTCTAAGCCTTGCCCCTCAAGACAAGCTGCTCTTTTTGGTAACCAAAGGACGAAGTGATGAAGGGCTGTAAGGAAGGCAGGGGCTCTCAGGGCCACGTGACGCTCGAATGGCCAAGTACAGAGCGCCAGAGCGAACACCACAGCACCAGCCAGCCCGCAAGTGAGGCGAGAGGAAGATACATTTGTCATGACACAGTGACTATTCAGAATAAGACAGAGGAAAGAGCGCTGCTACATAAAAATGGCTGTGTGAATATGTAGTGCACATGATTGGACACAGGAGGGGGGGGGGGGGGGGGGGGGGGGGGGGGGGGGGGGGGGGGGGGGACCACACATGCACACAAACACTCTCTAATACTGAAGTCTGTAATTGCTTGTGTAATGACAACCCTTAAATCTAACTACAGCAAGTAAAAGCAGATCTATCTGATATATATTTTAATAAACTGCATTAGCAATAGCTCCTCCCCAGTTTCATGCTTTATATAAAAAATGACATTGTGAGAGATGAAGAACCACACACTACAAACACACACACACACACACACATCCACATTCTCGCTTACTCTTATTTTTGAATTCTTTTGCAATCTAGTGTAATAATAAATATGCATTACTTGAATCATAAATGTGTAATTAAATACCAATAACTACACTTTTTTTCAGATTTAATTAATTAGACCAGTGACAACACAGTTTTATGCTTCTAATTTGGTCTTCACAAAGAATTACATAATTACAAAATTACATAAAAATTATTACAATTCATTACAACTGACATGGGTTCTTTTTCCTCACATCTAGCATCAAGCACAACTCTATCACAATTAAAAACACTACACAGAAGTATGCTCTATGTCCTACCCTCTAAAACACTAAATAAAAACATATAAATCTCAATGTTTCAGCAACGAGATCACACACACAGAACACAGGTGATTATGTGCTCCATTTAAATTCAGCAATTCCTCACATTAAAATAAAAAGGCAAAATCGCTGGCCTGGAAAAGCACATGCTTTATTATGGGGATCTTTCTGAATGTCCTTTTAAGGATGGCTGTGACATTCCCACACCTCTCTCCCCTATCAGTCCCTCCTTTCTTTTTATTTTTCCCTGCGCCTTTTTGCTCCCTCTTTAAATGGAAAGAAACAACAATCGACCATGATCTCTGACTGCAGCCCCATTCCTTGTAATGAGAAAACTTCACCTTGTGTCCCTTGCAATTCTTGGGGAATTCATTTCTTTCTTTCTTTTTTTTTTGCTGTTATTCCAACAAATCCAATTACACATTGTTGAGTAGCTAGTGGAGTAAGCTTATTGAGGAGTATCACATCACTAAGTCGCGTGTATGTGTTTCAGTTTGTAATGTGGTCTGAGCTGCTGTAGAGGTGTCAACTTAAAATGCAAGTAAGTAGCTGAACGGGGGCTAATCCTGGCGACTACTCCCCCTGAAGCCAAATTGTAGCACCAATGAATGACAGAATGAATGCAGAGATGCCACAGAGCTTATCACCAGCAGCCAGATGGCGGAGTGGGATCAATGCACACACGCCACGATCAATGCATTTGATAAAGAATTAAGAAGAAAAACTGTACATGTTATCAAAGAACTTGTACATGGCATAATTATGATTCTGCATGTGCGTTCAGATGATACTGGAGACTCACAGGCTTGGGTGATAATGAAACTGATAGCGAGGAATGGCTAGGAGGCTACAGTGACTGCCCTTAGCACAGAGAAAACCTTGTCAAATAGTTCAGAAAACCATTTCAGACCGGAGAGGAGAAATTTTATATATATATATAAATATATATATGTAAAAAAAAAAACAGAATAAAAAAGGAGGGAGGCATTTATGTTGTGGGGGGGTGGGGGGGGGTGGGTGGATGCTTGTTGGAAGTGAGGCTGGTGGCCAGGTTTAGCCATCTGGAAGATGACATTTAAATGCCTTCTGAGGCCATTACAATCCTGGAGAGCACTTAGAAGAGAACAAGGAGTTTACAAATTAAGTAAACAAATAAACAAGGGACTTAACCTGGAGCATTTACCTACAGCCACAGGCCTGGTGGTGACACACCGGAAGGGGAACATGAGACCAAAAAAAAAAAAAAAAAAAGATTTGCCTAAAGAAGCACAGTTGCAGGTATTCTAGTGCCAAGAAGGAATTTAAACTTCGATTCAGAATCAGAATCAATTCAGATAAACTGGGAAAAGGGTTTTTTTTTTCTTTCAGGGTGAAAGGAGCAAAACCGGAAGAACAGGTCAAGTGCTGAAATAAGGCACCACTGACTGTTGTTACCGTAATAAATTAACTGGAACAGTTTGCCCTTTACAAGACAAGATAATTGCTGTGTAAGCCAGTGACCTTTCATAGGCATAGACTCTTTGCTTTAGTAAGATCCAATACAGAGCTGCATCCCCCCCCCCCTCCAATAAAACTTGCATAAAGTTAATCATTAGAAGAACACTTTGAATATAAATAAATGAAGTGACCATAGAACGGATATACTTAAAAACTTTTTTTTTTCTTTCTTTCTTAATTAAAGTGCCCTGCCCATACCTTCGCTCTCAGTCAATTGAAAAACAACTGAGCTGGGCACGAGTAAATCCACTGGATTAAACAATTGCAATTTCACATTAAATGAACATTAAATCTAGAGCTCTGGAATTTGCGTCCTTCATATTAATAGTCCAGTTTTATGCAATCATACAAAAAGAAAGAGGAATGCAGAAAATTGGAGAAGGTTATTTTGGGCCAAGGAGGTGGGTGTGGGTTGGGGCTCCAGCTTCGCTGAGTAATAACAAACCGCTCTACTCGAAAAAGTTGGAGGGAAGCGTGAAGACGTGCATGCTCCTGATGGCTTGATCAGCTCTCGCCGTGCGACTGAAGGAGCCGTCTCTCTCGAGCAGTTCCTCAGCTCGGAGGAACCCTTTGATCTCAGTTCAAGCCAATTCATGGACATCAACTGACAAGGCGGCATGAAACACCCTGATGCTCAGGCCCAAACTCCCAGCAAACTATTTGGTTTCATTAGGGGCAGGAAAAAAAGTGAGAAGGCAGCGAGGGGGGGTGGGGGGGTGGACTGCTGTAAAAAAACAAAGCTGCTCAGAGAACGGCGAGGGGAAGAAGACAGAGTAGGACGCTGACACGCGATATTTAAAATGCATGTATTCTATATTTATAAGCGACTGCTCAGCTGCTTTTGACGGTAGCGAGGAGATAATGGCTTCCTGGCATTTGTTTTCTGCTGCCCAACCAAGCCAGAACAGAAGGCAGAGGTCTGCTGCCCTAATTGGCCCATTTAAATCAGAGTGGCGAGCGTGCAAACTGAGCCAATTGGTACCGCACAGTCCTTTTCTCTCTCCTTGGTCATTATGATCTGATGTCCAACCTTTCCAATCGGATTAAAATCTCGGATCGTTTACCAGAAACACTGACACTCTTGCACACAGACACACACAGAGGAGAGGGGGCTCACTCTCAGAACACGTGGAAACAGGAAGCGAAGGTTATAAATGTTGGCTGTGTAGAAGACTTAACAGTAGTTCTGTAGGTGGTTTTTGGGGCAGTGGCTTTTCAATCAAAATATCAGGGGGAAATCAAAACACAGGGGGGACAGAGAAGGTTGGAGGGGGGGCATGGGAGTTCAAAGGTTTGTTTCGTACCCCTCTCTGACAGCGAGGGTCACAAGCAGCTCTGGGAAGTCACCATTCCGCCACAGAGGGAGGGGGAGAGTGGGGGCGATGGATGCATGGGCCTGGAAGTGTGTGTGTGTGTGTGTGTGTGTCTGTGTGTGTGTGTGTGTGGCGTCTCTCGTCGGTGAAAATCAAACACAGCCCAATTAAACTAATCATAACGTCCCAGTGAGCACGAGGAAGCTCACCTGGAATCTGGGCGCACATGAGCGCGCCTTCCCAAGCCTCGGCTGCGGTCGCCCTTCATCATTACCCTGGCCAGAGCTCTGTGAAATTGCACTTCTGATCTGCTAATGGATGAGGAAACCTGGAAGGGAAAATGTTCCTCGTCCTGGCTCTTTATAAAAATGAAGAGAAATTATAAACAGTTCTCCCCTCTTCATTTTTTTTATACTTACTTTTTTAAGGTAAATAGTAGGTAGGGAGCAGGGTTGAAGCATATTGTGTTAAATTCACACATTGGATCAGATGAAAGGTTTTTTTTTTTTTTTTTTTTTATAAATTGGAGTATGGGGGTTGCTTTTTTGGAGGTGGGGCAAACGATTGTGCATTAATTACCAATTTGCTTGCTGTGGGGGGCATGACATTACAAGGGATCTGGCTAAAAGTCCTAATAGATTATGAAGCCCACCTAGGAGGATGGGGCCGAGGAAAGTACAAAACAATTAATACTGTTTCGCCACTATCAAAGGGCTGGAAACACTGGGGCCTGTGTGGGAAGTTTAAAAAAAGAAAAAAAAGAAAAAAAAAAAGGTGGGGGGAATGGTGAACTCACATCAAAAGAACTGGGTCTTGTCAGCACAATGGGAGTCAATTAGCGTGGCACATGTGAGCACATGGCAGAACCGCAGCACACACACTCACACAGAGGTCAGTAGACTTTCACACTCAAAAACACACACTCCTAGAAACTCATTTATTCATTCACTCACTCACTCGCTCGCTCACATACACACACCCATATACACACAGACATCATTGCTGACCGGTGCAGCACTCACACTGACTCGGTCACAGTGCTGATCAGTGGGGAGGGTTTAAAGAGGAACTCAGCGACACACAACGCTGCCTCCAAACAAAGTGGCCATCCGCACACACAGCCTCACTGCCCACTTGCTGCTCTCACCCTTCACTGGCCCCAGCAAGGACCCAGGACTGGTCTCCCATCCCCAGCCCAAACGAAAACTTAACTCACTTCCTCCTGTCTGACCGGCCAGCCGTCCCTCCAGACACAAAAATAAGGTGGTCTCCGTCCAAAAGACGCATTCAGACCCATCTCCTAGACCATATCTCAAGTCCAAACACTCCGCCTCCCTCCCTCGCCCACCCCCCTCGCCCCTGGGTAACCGCCATCACCCAGGAGGAATGAAGTCAGTTTTAATTGAATTAAAATATTCCTTATGCATGCTAAACTGCAAAGTCGCTACTTACACAGGCAGATGCGTACGCCGGGGCCACCGCTGCGATAACGCGGTGCCGCCGATTTCGCCCTGCTAATCAAGACAAGACATCAAGTAATCTAATCTAAATCACTAACAATAATCAGCCCAGGGAGGGAGGGATTCTTTTGATCAATGTTTTCTATTAAAAAGTGAAACAATTCAATATTCCTCAGCGCTGATGCCTCATTAGGCACTTTGTCCTTGGAATAGACGCAATCCGACACACTAAAGCGCTCCAGTGCCACAGGATGAAGGCCATTTTTCCTCTACAAAGGACAACAGAAGGTTTTTTTTTTTTGGTGGCGGCTCCACACAGGGCAAATAGCCTATGGTCTCTCTGAAAACGTAATTTTATTTCACGTTAGAAGACTTTAAATGGGGCCAGTTTTAAAGATTTGACATTTCATAGATTATGCTGGAATGGTATTCCTTGGGCCCCGACGTAAGAAAGATTTAATTCAAGGGCACCTCATTGCCTTTTAGAATTCAGAAGGCAAAAACGTTTGTGCAAAGCTGTCGCTTTTTAGATATTTCATTACCAAGAGGTATTCATTTCATTTTTGAAATCCCTTGTCATTGCTCTTGATGCCTGTGCTGGTATATTTTACATTTTATTATTTATTTATTTAAAAACACAATGCAGAACATTAGAAACGCTCTTTGGATTCGGTCCGAGCGTTTTCCCTTCCATCCTTTTTTCCACTCTTCAAATGTCCTCTATATATTGTGCTCAGCCAACCATATTTATTTCCAGCCTCAAATCTTCGGCACGTGTGTATATCCGAGAGAAGTCCTATTCGTCTGGACCGTGTATGAACAGGAGGACGGGATGACGTTGGTGACATTCAGCCCATGCATTCACTCGGGGGAGAAGTTAAAGGATTTGTTCAGAAACTAAACAAAGTGGTACACGTAGAAAAGAGTGAGAAAGCTGGTTGTTTCATTCGTCTTATTCTCAATTTGACTCTAGCTGTGGTTCATTTCAACTTTTTTTTTTTCCTACATGGAGAACCTCTGCACAAGACTTCTGTCTTCATGTAAGTACATATAAGTCATAGTTTTCAGAAGTGTAAAGAGTGACCGGATGCTTCCTGTTCCTTCATCGTGAGTGCTTCAGCTCAGCCGCTCTCTATACCTGCCCATTTAGGGAATTCTCCCACATTTCACAGCTACCAGCACTGTCACTCTGGCAAGAGGAGTTCGCTTCAGTTCTCCTGCTCTCAGACACACACACAGCGCTTGACCATCAAGCTCCAAATGTCTTTTGCCATTATGCGGTGATAGAAAACGGAAAAAGAGAGGGAAAGAGAGAGAGAAAAAATAAAAAAGATCTCACAGCGGCAGTCCACAGTAGCTGTTTAATATTCACAGGCCTCTCTCTGCCTGTCCCCTCCAGCCAACCTATCGCTGATGGAGGTCCTCCGTGGCGAGAAAGCCCATATAAGGGCTGCACGCCAGTTAATGGCATGTTACTGTAATCACTCTAATTATGGCAGGGTGCGGTATGGTTCACATTAAGTGTGACTGTGTGATTATGCAAGGAGGCGAGTGTACTCCAGGGCTGCGAGTCGCCGCAACTTATTTAATTTGCCCTTCACATGGGGTAAAACCCACAGGGACAACATCCCTGAATGCCAGGGAACATGGAGGCACCAAATGAACAGAGGCAGAAGGGATGTAATCTTCTGGCCTGTCCTGCTTACCTGGTTTTTAACTGAAAACACAATGTGATGGTCTCCTGTTTCACTCTCAAATAACAATTTGTCTGAAGAGGCAGCAGGACTGGTAGATTGACAAAATCCACCTGATACTGACAATTTATTTATTATTACCAGTCTCTGCCTCTGTCACTGTGATCGTAATAAGTAGCTACATGGCTATTGCAACAAAAGTTTTGAATTGCATTGAAAAGCCTCAAATATGAAACATTTGCTTTTTTCTGAATTTCTTATTCTTTGTTATTTCATCCTTCTGACTTTGATAGACTACACAGAGCCCACGGGATATCACCTCTCTCTCAGCTTTACTTTTCACGTCACCTAAACATCCTAGAACATTGAAAAATTATCACTTTACAGTGGCCAGAGAAATCTTGGAAATCTTGTAAACTTCCTGACATATCAATACATGCCCCAACCTGGCATAAACATTGTTTCTTGCCATCCTTAACAGACATGACCTTTAAAGACCGAAGTAGAAAAGGAATAACCTTGAAAGATATTAGCTGGATATTTAAATTCATACTGACATTTGGAGTTATATTCTCAGTGAAATTAAAACCTGTTTTATTAATTCCAGATAACAACATATTCAATTTAAGGATGTGCACAGACTGCACTACGCCAAGGTTAGATTGTATATATTTTGTCCAGACCTGTCACCTGTAGGTGACCGATGTATGGAGGCGAATGCCACGTTCAAAAGGTACTCTGATGTGCTCTTTCTGTTTGGTAAGTGCAGAAACTAACCCAAATTTGTTCTTTAAGCTATGTTTCACTCACATCAATGACCTGTGGCGTGCGGTTAGGGGCAGCAGACAGGGTGCCGGTGGGTGTTTTATTCCCGGCTTTCAATGCAGCGTCTCGCCGGGCCTGCTCCAAAAGAAGCCGGGCTCTCTCCTTCAGCTCCTCCTGCCTGGATTGCACTTTCTGCCAGGCACAAGGGACAACAGTTCTGAGATCAGCAATTTAAAGGAGATGTACTTGGCTTTAGTTTAAGGAGTATCATGCATGCATCATGTCCTACCAAGGCTCTCTTATGAAGAACATGACGACTAGTTCAACAAAGGTATATGTGTAAGAAGGGGTTTAAGTAACCTGTAAGATCTCACCTTCTCCTCAGTTGTGCTGGAAGCTGGTACGGGTGTTGACTCCTGTGTAAAAAATTGAGTGAGAAATAACACACATAACACATACACATCAAGAAAACTTTGGGCGGTGTTGATGTTTTGTAACGTCATGATTAGTCTTTATTTTTAGCCTTTTAGCATGAAATATACCACATTATTGAGACTGCTTTCTCATTTACTAGGCTCAACGAACAGCAGATACCCAGTGATCAGGAGCGCCGCAAGCTGTGACAGTGCGACACAGATAGCTTCCCCGCCGCAGACTGGCACACTATCGCCATTCACATCGCAGGTAATCCACGCACAAGAATAGATGCCGACAGCCCAGGTACATAGGAGCTACAAACTGTGCAGGTGGGGGAAAAAGGCATGGGGTGGCTTGTATAGAATGTGAGGACCCTGCTACAACAACCCTCCCCCCACCCTGTTACCACAGCAACCATGACAACAGACAAATAAATAAATAAAAATAAATAAATAAACGTCAAGATTGGGATGGGGTGTTGACGTGGGAGCAATGCTCTAAATGGCTGCTTGATAAATAGGGGTTCAGCTGAGGAAATTTCGTTCACGCAGCCGAGGAGATGAGACGCTCTCAAGCGTATCCAGCGGTGAGCTGGAGAATATTACCATCGCTGTGCAGGACGGAGGGAAAGAAAAAAACACATAATGAAATGTCACCGTAACAAGGCCGCTATCTTCTTTTTTTTGGGCACCTCAACTGGTTTTCTTGATGACTCACCTCTATGTTAACAAATTTGAGAAAATCTAATACATGTAGGTGCAGACTGGGGTTTTGATGAGTGTTTCTGTGCATGGCATACATACGTGCGATTGGAAGGAAGGTCTGGGAGGAGTGTCTGCGTGGTTTTGAGATGGGATGGAGTCTGCGGAGTCAGACTCAGAGTGCCTCAGGCTGGCCCTTTTCTTTTTAATAAGATCCGCGTCGCGATTGTAGGAGAAGCCCAGCTTGTGGGTTGGAGACAGGCCTGGTTTGTGAGTTGGGGAGCCTGGCTGAAGACCCTCAGTGTGGGCCTCGTTTGTCCGCTGGTGGCTCTTCTCCTGGCCAGGAGACAAACTAGCCTCCTGCAGTCTCCTGTCCATTCTCTGAGACAGGTCGGCAACATCAAACGTGTCAGCCTTCAACAACGTACGACGTTCTGAGATTGGCCGGGTCACAGCAGGGGTAATATTGAGGTCTCTGCTCTCACTGAGAATGGAGGTTCTGGGCATGGGTTTGGGGTGGGTGTTTACTGAACAGGGAGAAGGTACAGGTGAAGAAGGAACAGAGCGGGGTGGAGGTTGCTCCAGAGCCGGTAAAACCGCTGACACAGGAGTTGAGAAGTCAGGACCTCTAACCAACACCACTTCCTTTTCCAGGTCATCTGTGTGCCCTGCTGCAGCTCCATTAGTTTCAGGTGCGATGGGGGGCTGGGGGGAGTCACGACGGACGTCGTTGAGCTCTGCGTAGAACTTCTCCTGGTCAATGGAGCTATTTGTGTCCGTCTCAAAGTCGCCCACCTTGTACGTGCTTCGGCTGCTGTTGGCCTCTATCTGCACCACGTTGAGCTCCTCGCCGCTGAAATGTGCACGGATCTGGTACAGGTAGGTCATTACAGTCAGCTTGTCTGGGATGGCTAGCAACACCATGTCTGAAGGCTCCAGGAGACGAGAGATGCCAAGGCTGGCAAAGCCATCGTAAGCCTGCAGTGCATTTCAAAAAACAATTAAACAGGAGTACAGTACAATACAGTGCAACATTTTAAAATGAATTGATTCATACACTAAATAATTGTTTATAGATGGTTTACATGCATTAAGACCAATCATAAAAAAAATATTTTTCCACTGTATTTTCAAATGGACAGAAAAATGCTCTAATTGCCATTCCCTTCATTATACATGGTGACACTATGCATAAACACATCAGAAACAGTTTTTTCACATTAATCACCTTTTATTGAGATTATTCACCAATGGAACTGTTCGAAAACACTCCTTTAATTAGGCAGAAATTGGTCTGAGTAATTTTGAGTAGAAAGTACAGCTAAAAACTAAAGGTTCTATAATGTACTGTAATTAAATATTTGTATTGTTTCCATCACTGGCTAAGAGTTTTTGATTCAAGCAATTTAATGCCAGTATTTTAATATTAAAACATTACAGTTCAGTCATGTTATATTAAGAGTGGAAACTGAGATTTAGGTACAGGCCACAGTCAGCACAGCACCCCTTAGACAGACACAGTAAAGAGTTGACAGGAAAGTGTCGGGGGATGGAGGCGAGGGGGATGTGATCACGTCTGACTAGATTTGGAATAGGACAATCACGGATCGGCAGGACGAGTCTGCTTCTGACAGGTAATGTCAAGGATGGTTCTCCATGATAAGAAAGCGAGATATAAAGAAACACTAAACTAATCCGTGCTGGGCCTTATCACTGCACATCAACCTTCTCCTTTCTAGCGGCCGTGTAATTGCAGTGATTTGTGTTGATGAGAAATACAGGCAGATAATCAAGAAGCAAAACTCAATCCCAGATGGGCCGATAAACACACACATACACACAAAAACATGACATTTAGGAAGTGGGTGTGTTTACACCTGTGGCCATTATCATTACACTGAGGATGAACTGGGGGGTAAAAAGTTCTTCCTTCCCGTAGTCGTGAAAGACCCCCCCCAGCACTGTTATGGTTCTCTACAGCAACGTGAATTGTTAGTTAGTTAACAGCCCTGACGACGAGCAGCGTCATTGTCTAAGAGACCTGACATTTCTGATCAGCCTGGTTTAGCAAGTTTTCATTTACAATGGGAAGGGGGTGAGACGAGTAGGCGGGCAGTTTCTCAATTTACAATTAATTATATCTCTCCTCTTCTTCCTCCTCCCCTTTCTTTCTTCTACTTGCTCTCCCTGGTCCCGGTGTAAAATGGCAGCAGGGACACATACCTTCGCACGGGGTGAGACGCAAAGCACAGAGAATTCCAGAGGAATAATAAAAAAAAAAAAAAAAAGTAGAGTAGGCAGTTTCATGCTGTCATTTATGTTTTCCCTCACTACCCCCTATATGAAAGAAATAGGATGGAAAGAAAGGAGGCAGTAAGAGCCCTGATTGGGTTTCTAACACTTATTCAGATGAGTAAAGTGTGTTTTTATTGTTCCCTCCTCAGTAAAAGTATTCTCCTGAAGACAGCATGGCAAGCAGGATTATCAATGGCCAAAAAAAAAGAAAGAAAAAGAAAAGAGGGGTGCAATGGGGGTCTGGTGGGGGTCTCTCAGTATTTTTGCACTATTTCAGGCTGGCCTTTGGTGACAGGCGTGAATAATGCACCTTCACTCTAGTATCTCAGGAGTCTGAAATTACATCTTCACCTTTGCATGTGTATAATTAAAATATAAGCGTGTAGAGATCTACTTTCTCTTCTGCATTTGTGCTGTCGGCAGGCCCCCCCCCCCCTCTCCTGCAAAAAAAAGCACTTTGTTTTTCAGGATGGTGAGGCCAGTGACCCCTCTGACTGACTGACTGGCTGGCTTCCATTGCCGTCGACAGCGTGCCCGCAGGCCAAGGTCCTCAAATTTTCAGTTTCAGTTTGGTGTGCAATGCAGGAACAAATTCACCCTGATCAGATATCATGGGAAATACCCCCCCTTCACACACACACATACACACACACAGTGATAATGCATCTCTTTCAAATGCAACATGAACCAGAATATATTCTCTATTCCATCCTTTATTGATTGTTCTTATCTGTCATATTTCAATAGGACTTGGGATTATTACAATCATTCCTTATATAGAGCAGGGGAGGGTGCAATTCTATCAAATGGAAAAGAAAGAGTGTCTGAGGGGACAAACGCAGGCTGTTTATCTGTGCATGTGTTTGTGTGCGTCTCTGGGGAGCAGGCCCTTAACCTCTGCCGTCCCAGCATTAGTCACCTGTGACTCCAGCCCTCACCAGCCTCTCAGCTCAGCCGCTACAGGGAGCGTTCTGTCATTCAGTCCCGCTTGTTGGCTTAATTGGGTGGGAGGGAGAAAAACGTCAAATACGTCCCCCTACCCCACCCCCTCACGCTCCCCACCCCAAAGGCCTTCAATTTGCATGAGCCCTCATTCTCTCTCAGTGGCGTCCATTGTAGTCTTGTGGCATTCATCCCAAGCAAGGGCACCGGGGGTTATCAGTCAGACGGTGTTTGTGAGCACAGGAAATCAACCTGCAGGAAGCTAACTGAAAAATTCAATGTAGCTGTCAGGCCCGGCCAGTGGAGCAGGCGGATGGCGTGATGAAAGAGGAACGGAAGTGGGTACTGGCACAATACAGACCACTTCATAACATTGACTTGCCACTGGACTGCACCGCGGAGGCTGGGACTGGAAGGAGAGGACAGGGCCGTTGTAGTCTGGAGTTGTTTTCACAAGGACCGTTTACTATGCACTTTCTTTACTCTTTTGATACTGGGGTGGGGGCTGCCCTTGGCAGGTTTCAGCTCAAATCCTTCCAACCGGGTTGGCTAATACACAAAATACTCTGAGCGTACGCTGACACCCACATGGAGCATGAAGCATACACAAAGCACGGAAATGCTAACTAGAGGGAGCCGCTGCCCAGACGCACACCCGCTGCACACCCGCAAAGGATCGAGGGAGAAAAAAAAAAAGGCGCTAATCTTTGCTGGCATTACAGCCTAGCGGTTTATTCAGACGGGCAAGCTTTGGGCGCCGAGAACGATATCCACGCTCCTCTGTGAGTTAGATCTCTCTTGGAAAGCCTATTCGTCTTGCACATTTCGCAGAAAATTCCTCAATGGGGGGAACGGAGTGGGGAGGGGAACGAAGAGGAAATCACCTCATAAAGAGAGGGAGGGCTGATGCTTTAAAGGCAAATGTTTAGCTCTAAACTGGATTACAGCACGGCCGGGTCTGCGCCACAAACCTGGCATAACATGCTTTTCATGTCAAAGAGAGAAGAGGCAGGCATTTCTGGCTACCGTAAACAGCACGTTGGCTAGATCGCTCTCTCTGCTGATATATATATGTGTGTGTGTGTGTGTGTGTGTGTGTGTGTGAATATATGATACATGCCCGCAAAAAAAAATACATATATTTCGTATTCACATTTCCCCTTCACCTCCTCTGTTCCCCTTCAAACTAAAAAAAAAAAAAAAGTGCGGATTGGTATATCCTCAGCAGGTTTTATTTTAAATTATGATGCTATCTAACCACTCCCAGGCGACTTTCCTTCCATCTCAAGAAACAAGAAGGGCACAAAAAAGTAACATTTCAAATACACACACACAAACACACACACTTTCCATCAGCATCGGCAGGGGAGCCACCATCTGAGAGTAGCAATTAGAAGACCCTGGGTGGGAAAGAGAGGGGAGCCGAGGAAAAATGACTTACCGTAGCTGTCAGGGATTAAATCCATATAAATAAATAAAGGGTAATAAAGGTATGGCACTAATGGAGGGGATCGAGGGGCACAAATGAGGCAGGCCTCGCAGCAGCCAGCGGTCCTTACCTTTTTGTTGTTTTCTTTAATATCCTGAGGATTGAGGGACTTGTAGTCTCTGGGTGGAAAACAGTGGGTATCAGCGGAGAGCGTGAAATAACAAAAAGAAAAAGAAAAAAAAAAAAAAAAAAAAAAAGAGGAGGAAAGGAGAAAAAGAGAGGGATTCAAAATTGCATTTAAATATAAGTGAAATGGCATTACAACTGTAACATGCAATTTCACAGCGATGCAATCAACAAAAGCTAACAGCTTGTAAAATACACCAAAATAAAAATAATAATCAAATCACAGCAGTCTGTAATGGGTGTGGTGTCCCGAGCAGCAGTTCTTCGGCGTGGTCTTGAATACCACTAGCCCTGGGTGACAACCAGAGGCCATCCTTCAGCACTAGACTGCAGTAATCCCAAACTCCCCCCCACACACCTACAGGCTTATTAGCCTCATGTTATTACAATATGATTCCTGCTATCTGCCCACAAACAGACACAATATGACTGTTTGTTCAGGAGCAAAACAAACTATAAATCACATGTTTTAGTTCAAATACTAAATAAGTAACATTTCCCAATAAACCTTTAAACTCAGCAGCCTGAGAGATGTGCAGTTTCAATATGAAGACAAGCTGTAATTGAATCAGATCTTTTGGCCGCAGCATGGACACGTTTGTGCTAGTCACACAATCATGGGTACATTATTGATATTACTGAATAGTTTCATTTATACTACTATTAAATAAGTAGCTCTCAGCCTCATATAAGACTCCGTTTAGTGAAAGCCTGAGGTAGTACTTGCATGAGGAATGAATCAAACTGAATTTATGTGACTGTCTACACATGGAGAAAATATTAATATAAAATAAGGTGAGATTCATAAACTATTGAGAAAAATGTAACAATTCATGCACTTTAAATGCACCTGGCAGCATGAAATGAAAATGCAAAAATCTGCAAAGACAAACTCACAAAAGGTCGGGCCTAAAGTGGTGCAGTAGAGCGCAGAAGGCCAGACCGTTCCTCCAGGATGTGGTGAAGTTGGTGATCTTGACTCCACGGTAGTTCTTGGTCACCTCTCGGCACCAGGCCAGGAGAGACTGACTGGCGTTGGGCTTTCCTCCCAACACAGGACTGGGGATGGGACTGGGCTGGAAAAGAAAGAAGGGGAAAAAGTCAAATTTCATATTTCTGAGACAACAGCAACCACTTGGTTTACAGTATGAGGCGGGATTATTTAAAAATGGAGGAGAGGGAAGGGAGAGAAAGATAGGTACTGTACACAGAGCAGCATTCTAAAGACAAGTTAACACTGATTAAAGCAAAAAAAATAAATAAATAAAAGTATTTTTAACCAAATGCTCAGTGTTGCAGGCTCAAAAAGTGTGGCATGCCATTACTGAGCACCACCCTCACAATCCCACCACATAATGTGTTTTATAACCATCATCACCTCATTATTTCAGCTAAACTAAAAAGTAGGTCTATAGGCATCACAGACTATTTCTACACTGCCAACAAAAAGGAACTTCCACAGTCACAACACACCTGACAGATCTGACAGTTCTCTCTTTCCTCGCGGTGTGGCAAATGAATTCAGATGTATCATCAACTTATAATCACTCTTGGTTTCAGTGCCACTTCGATGCTGTTTTTAATAGTTGTGCATTAATGTGTCCCAATGTGCAGAGGTCGAAGTTCAACAATACTCAACTGTCTGCAGAGTCTTGCGGAGTCACTTTGCTGTGTTGCTTGCCATTGGATGCACTTCAGGCGTGCATCCCACATAAGACAACTGTATTCAGAACGCAGCGACGTGAACACGTTCAGTGTATGAAGACCTTTAGCGAACTCAGTTGACAGAAGACTTTAATCCATGAGTATACCAGCAACAAGGCCATGACCCTCTGAGTGAAAGGAATCTGTGTATGTGAGAAGCCCACTCTGAGGATAGGAGCATGGCGGCCGGTCGGCTTGGCGATGGGTTTGCCTGAAGCGATAGGGAGTTCAGGGCAGGCTGGGATCTGTACAGGTGAGACGGTGCCTTTAAGATCCCTGCCCAGTGCTGCAGGCACTCCCTCCCTCCCTCCCACTCACTCCACCTCTCTATATATTGGAGTCTTGTTTACTGCTCTGGGGCCTTCCTATGCCTGTCATGTGCAGCAAATATATAATCATAATGGCAAGGCTAAATATGCATTTCAAATTTGATTTCACAGACAAGTGAAAAAAAAAAACATCCAGATGCCTACACTTCTAACTTTTACTCTGTCAAAGCCAGCATAGGACGAAAGGCAGCACTGATGCTGATGAGCGCTAACATTGGTAATACTTACCAAAAAAAAAAAAGAGAGAGAAAAGCGCTGCAATTTGTTTTAAATTGGGCCCAAGTTTCAAGAGAATATTTTATTCTAATCAGAATCCTCTAATCAAAACACTTTTTTGGGTCCAATTAGCCTGTTATGAAACGAAAAAAAAAAAAAAAAAAAGTATCAACTGTTCAAATGAGACAAAGAGGGTTTACGCGCCAGCTCCAAAACAACACAATGGAGTTACATGGTCTTCTTAATGAGGCAGCAGAACTAAAAGCTGCATATGACCATGGATAATGTAAACATATTATTAATTACGTCCGCCTTTGAAGTCTTATCAAGACTGGCTTTGGAGAATGAAAGGGTTGAGGAAAAAAAAAAAAAAAATGTCAGAGCCACAGCTTTTTAAATCCAGTAAATCCACAGAACAGTGAGATTCCGCCGGCCTCTCTGGGAGCCTGGGCATTCTCTGACGTAATCTTGTTAAAAATGCCCAAGCCTTGGCTTATTACCATCCTCCATCTGTGTACCCCAAACACACCATATGACCGACTGCTGCCACCACAAACACACACACACACACACACACGCAGAGTATCCAGAATCCCCCCGCCTCACATAAAACTGTGCGGCAAAAATAAACAAAAAAATACATATCAGATATGCGAGGGCATGATGGATTTACTCAATCTAAATATAAAATCTAACAGGTAATCAGGCAAAAAAACAACCTGAAGGAATAGATTTCCATAGGAGCGCTATCTGTGCCAATCAGCTCGAGGAAGGGTTACACTGTCTGCCCCGTGATAACAGCCCTAAAGATCAGCTGGTCGGCCAGCTTTAAGTCTGTAGGCAGATGAACAACGCCCCCCTATGGCCAGCGGCCAGCACTGCAGCCTGAGGAAAAGGGGGGGTGCGTGTGCGACAGAGTGAGGTGATGACTGACAACAACAATCCGAGGGTCGTAGGAAGTCTGTTCAATGTAAACAAATAGTTCAAGGGGGGGAGAAACACACAAGTGATGGGTCGCAACAGAAATAGAGTGCGTGTAAGTGTGTGACTCCAAGTGATTGACAGTGACAACACAAAAAGTAAACAGAACAACGTTCTGCAGATGGGCGGGACTTGCACGGCACCTTTCCCATCACCGCGCTGTTTGCATGTCGTTTATGGCACACATCAGCGTGTGCTGCGGCAGGACTGCCTCAGCCGCCTGAGGGAAGCGCTCATGAAAGAGAGAGGAAAGAGCAGGTTTAATAAGAGGCGGTAACCCTGCGTGTCTCGCCTCTACTGGCGGCCTCTCAGGAGCCGTTAGGCAGCCAGGGCCTCGGGGGACGTCACTTGACTTTTCCTGCTCATCTTTAAAGAGAACCTTAACCTTTCAGGCAGGAGACATAAAAACATGCACCACACAGCGCCAACATAAATACAGTACAAAAAAACGTCTGCAGACTGAAGAATGATGAAAACAGGAAAGCAATTATTATATTAAAATTATTAATGTTGTCATGAAGTCAAATAATGCAACAATTAAATCTCCCGGGCCTTTACATATTTTAAATAAATATGCTTACTGGGAAATGAACATGAACATCATTTTCATAATAAGTATAGAGATTGGATTATCTGACAAAAATGAATTTATGTAAAGTATTCCCAGCCTAAATCTATGGTGCAATGTTGGCATTTCATCATCAGTTCTAATTATCCTTAATATTAAACAATACTGCTGTTCACATTCATGAAAAACGTGTCAGTACACTATTTCCTATTGTAGATAATCTTGTGACAAACACCATTATGGTGAAAATCTATTCTCAATTATGACGTTGTTTTAGGTCCGCCATATTGTAGGTAGCGTGAAGGTTAAAAACACATTTGATTTTTTTTTTTTTTTTTTTTCACCGCTACGCACATACACCCTCCCACGACATATATGTGCTATGAAGGTCGAGCTCATGTGGATCTTGCGAAAGACGACCTAATCAAAGTAGTGTTTCTGGATCAGTGGGCCTAGGCCTTGATTTTACTATTAAATTATGTTAAATTCATTCTTTCAATTGAAGGGCCTCAAATCCAATAAAAGTGGCAGCTCGGTGGATTCACTCTGATGAGATCGACTGTGGGAGTTCAGTGGAGCAGACGGGGAGGGGGCAGAGAGTGAGAGACTGTGGAGACTGTGGGAGAGTGCATGGGAAGCGAAAGAAAAACCACAATGATGTGAGCGTGTGTATACACACACACACACACACACACACACACAAATTGCTAGGTGCAAGTGCTGCCCACCTTAGGCAATCTTTTTCTCCTTTCAAGTGATGTTAAAAGTAGCTGTCTAATTTCAGCTAAATAATTACCTGGGATTACCGGGCAGGTACCATTAAAGCAATTAGGAAACAAAACACTTTCAACCATGGGTGAGATGCACTTTAGGCAACATTGACTTGTCAGCATCTGCACTGAGCCACACTGCCACTCTAACTGAGGGAGGAGGGAGGGTGATGATGAACGAATCGAAACGGGGGTTTAACTTTATTCCCAACTAATTTACTAAGATACTATGCAGAATGCAGGTGAGTGACGTTCGTCTATTTATAATGAATTCCTACAACTAGCATCAAATGTTTATGAGAAAAAGAAAATTATTTAATCTATAATATAACTCATAATTATTTAATGGAAGAGCAGATGTTCGTGAATGAGCATTATGGAGTTTACTGATGAACTATTCCATCCTTCCGACAGATAAACGTTCAGGGGGAAACTCTGTGTGGACGAACATGTGCTCACTTATCAAACGCTTTGGTATCTAGCCCAAAGCGGCAGGGGGAGGAAGGCAAAAAAGAAAAAAAAAAAAAAAAGAGAGAGAGAGACTCCTCCATGTTCCTGTGCTTGAGGGCAGGATTAGGGTGCCCCAGTCTCTGCCCACTAACATTACATATTAAAATAAAGGGATATTCATTACCATCCGCTGCACAAAAAAATGTCAATTATCTGGAACATTTCAAAACCGGCCAAAAATAAAATGAGCTAAAAAAATAAAATAAAATAATCATTATTCATGATGCCTTGGTGTCAACAACGCACATATCCCAGATACAGAAGGGAGAGGAGATGGAAGGGGGGAGGAGGAAAAAAGTTAATCTCTGCACAATAAAGGCCTGAGACAAATCCATGGAAGACTGCAGCTGCTCCGGAGCTGGACACCAAGACAAGGTCTGGCCTCAGCACTCTATGCCATGTGTCCCCCATACTACCCAAAAAGGGGGTGTCCCCATTAGACACTGACTCACAATTTAACTAAAATCTGAATAACAACTTAAAACAGAAAACATTTTAAAAGACATTTTATTCAAGACAGTAATGCATATAAATGTGAATAACTGCACTATGACCTTCTAAGTGGACATGACCATAAAGCTTCGGCAATATGTTGTCCGATTCCCAAGAAGGATTGGGAAACATATTCTCCTGACCTTGTGTGCACCCAGCAAACTGATGATCCACTTCTACTAACCAAAAGGAAATTTGTGTGGTAATGTCAAATTGAAAAATATATTCATGCATATCCCATGTCACCACTGCTGTTCAGAAACAACAAAAAATTCCCTTCATCGAGCTGGTCATATCATGGCACAAAATGGTTGCAATCACATGGTCCAGATTAGCAGTTCTCCTTTAATCAACTACATAAATGTAATGCAATGTACCTTATTCTCTACTATTTTAGTAAGCTGCACACAAACATGCAAAAAGATTAGAAATGCATATGAAAAAATAATAAAAGGCACTGTATATAAATAAAATAGGTAAACTGTATCTGTTTGGGGATAGACTGGTGCAGATGAGTGTGTGCACAGGGTGTAAGATATAAGTCTGCGGCCCGTGCACATAGCTGCTGTCACAGCAGACAGAACACAACTCTTCCACTGACTTAAGGGCAAACATGTGAATGAAAAGCAGGGTGACCTCAGAGCGAATTACATTAAACTACAATTCAAGGGAAAGAAAGGAGCCTAAATGTCTTGAAATCTCACTTTCATGTCTTGAAAGGGTGTCAAAAAATGTCATATTTGAGGAGGTGTTGAATCTCTTACTCTTTAAAACTTGTAATCCGCTCAAAGGGCTTACAGCAAAACAATCCATGGGTTTGTATACACACACACACACACACACACACACACAAAAACAAGCTACTCTGATGCATACTTGTGCAGATTTAGCGTTACGGTTTATCCACCTGAGTCAATGTCTTCAGGCAAAGAAGCAACACACACACACATACACACACACAGACACCAGTTTTCCTTTTCATGTGGTCCAGGGCAAAGACAGACAACTTAATTACTCAGACAGGAAGATAAGAGACATTAAAGAATGTTACAACAATCACACAAACAGTCCTCACCCTGCCGTGGACATTTCAGAAAATGACAGCCCTGTCCACGAATGCTTTACCCAGGCGCTCAATTATTTAATTGCACCTTTAATCTAAAGCCTAAATTGTCTAATCAGCGCCTCTGTGTCCATCGCTTTCTAGTGTTTCGAGTTACCTTAGCCATGAAATTGTGCAAACGGCTTCAAAAAATTTCTGCAGGGAGGCAGAAGTCCAATCAAAAGTTCAATTATGTAAATGGAGAGCTCAAGTGGAACAATGGGCGGAAGACAAAAGGCTGGAACTCTAGAGGCAGCCATGTGTACCGAGGAAACACACATTAATATACAAAGAAAATATCGTATTACTGTTGTAATCACGTAGGCCTTTTTCAAAGAAGGAAAAACTAAGACCTGCTTAGAAATCAAGTCTCACACCAGCCTCCTTGTGTTAATTCCACAGCTGAAAGGCCATATCAAACCGATTACAGCTAATGCGGCCGACTTCACTGGCACACTTCTCCATTATGGGGGCGCTTCAGAGGAGAGAAAGAAAGAAAACAGTGGACTTAACCCGAAAAAAAAGAAGGTGGGGAAAATGGTTTTAGGAACATTCCTTCGCCATTTACGTTCCACAAACACGATCCGGCAGTGTGCATCGCGGTTATCTGCGCGAGGCTAATTTCACTAACAAGGCTAACTGTGGGCGACATGGCGGTTCTGTGGGTTTTCTGGGTTTCACACATCGTAAAATGATAAGAGCATGACTAAATTGAATTTTGGGGACCTGTGTTCTGTTTTATTTTTTTCTTCTTTTACAGGCAAAGCTGCGTGGCTTTGAACTGGGAACATGCACACACACGTATACCAAACACATATAAGACATTAAACACAAATGCATCTATAAAGCCAAAATAAGAGGCTGAGCCCTGACTGTACAACACGTATAATAAATGGTAAGCTATAGCTGCACTCAGGCTGCTACATTACTCACACTCACGCCTGTGTAAATTAGCTTTGGCTGCGATAGCAGGGAGATGGGATCCTATTATGATGATGTGTGGTGGCGGTGGGGGAACCAGAGGCAGCATCTTTTTTTACATTGCGCCTTTTTGGTTACAAAGTGGCATTCAGAAATCGCCTCAAGCGTGAAGGAAACATTACATCGCAGAGACAAAAACACGACATGCCGCCACATGAAAGCTATAGCGAGGCTCTCCTTGTCACCTTTTTCTTTTTAAATATTATATATATAATTTTTTTTTCCCCTCTTGGAGAGAGGGGTGGGGGTCGGGGGGATGAAGGAAGAAAGCGAAGTAGACAGGCCACTAAATCCATATGGCATTAATCTCCTTTTAACTGGAGTCTTCAACAAACAAATTAGAGGTGCACAAGTTCACCGATCTGTCTCGATAATGCTCCCATTTATCAATTAATCTGAGCTTGGCGAGGAAAACTCATTAAGGGAGGTACTTTGCGAATGATGTTTTGAGGCAGGGAATAAAGAAGAAAAAAAAAGCCCGTAGCCTCGCCTTGGTCGCCACTGCTACATCGCCATTGTCCACAGCGGCATGGGCTCGTTATATGATGAGAGGGGTGATAACCAAAAGCAATTAAAATTAAAATAATTACAAAGTCACCCTCCTGACAAAAAGAGGCTGATCAAAATGAGCAAGCATCGATAGGTCCACTGAGCATGCGACAATGTGATCGATGGGCTCCAAAATGGGGTGGTGGTGGTGGTGGTGTTGTGTTTTAATGGGGGGGGGCATTGCTCTGAAATCAAAAAGGATCATGCTTGAGAGACATAAGAAGAACAGACACACTTTGACTAATGAGAGAACCAACACACACACAAACACACATCACAGACAACAGTCACTCACACACATACGCACACTGAGCTAAGCGAAGCGGGAAAATGTTCCACTGAAAGGTTAATGATGACGGACAACATTTGCCTGTACCAGGGCAATTTTCAAAACCGGTGACAGCTGCTGTAACAGGAAAAACTGTTAAGGAACAGTAGTGTATTTACTGATTATTCAAAAAAAGCTTGACTGTTCATATTATGTACGCAAAGATGTTGCATTACATTGCACACTACAACTTCTTGAAGATGGCATATATGTAGAAATGGTAGTAGCCTAGTGGGTAACACACTCGCCTATGAACCAGAAGACCCAGGTTCAAATCCCACTTACTACCATTGTGTCCCTGAGCAAGACACTTAACCCTAAGTTGCTCCAGGGGGACTGTCCCCTGAAACTACTGATTGTAAGTCGCTCTGGATAAGGGCGTCTGATAAATGCCGTAAATGTAAATGTAAATGTAGAAATGTTAAAAATATTAATATAATATTTGTGTTCTTTACATATGAGCATAAAGAAAAAATATTAAGACAATTCATATTTCATGTTTCATATCAGTAACAAATGCGCAGTCATTTCACCACCATTAGCTTTTACCATCCTTGCAGTAAAACTGTAAAATTAAACTGTTAATTCTCTAATACCAAACATAATCAGCGCCATTGTTAAACACTGCAGCACAGCACACGGTGCACACAACTTCAACCCATCACCCTTAAGGAGCAGTGGGCAGCCATGAAAGGTGCCCGGGGAGCAGTGTGTGGGGATGGTGCTTTGCTCAGTGGAATCTTGGCCTTTTGGGATTCTGATTACTGGGCCGCTTCCTTACCCACTAGGCCACCACTGGCCCAGAATAATTGCCCATGTATAGTTCTTCTATTTCTGATAACTAATCAAATTACAGACAGGTAATTTAATCAATTGGAATACTGAAAAACTACAGTTATAAATAGCCCAGATTATTTACAGCAGAGACCAATGTCTTTTTGCTGCCAACAGAGAACACCTGTGTAGCGTGTGTGCATACTCTCACACTCACATACACACACCTACCAAACTACACACCAACTCTTTCATACCTTCACTAGCATCTCCTGAGGAGCCCATCAGAGAAATAGAGTGACTGAGGTCTCTATAGTGAAGCAATTATATCCTTATCAGTGTATACCTCTCACACACACACACACACACACACACACACACACACACACACACACACACACACAATTAAACAACCCCATCAGTCAGGCTCATTTGTAAGTCAAGGCATTTTCAAAGTCATTTCATCCCAACCCCCTTCACATGGCAAAAGGTTTTTTTTTTTTTTTTTTTTTTTTTTTTTAATTTAATTAAAATGTAACGGTGGCCACTTCAGGTTTAAGGAGGGCTGCTGAGAGAAAGGCAGAGCTCTGGAGAGGCTGGGAGCTCAGCAGCAACAATCTGGACCTTTGGGGAGAGTTATTGATCATGTGTTTGTGTGTGTGTGTGTGTGTGCGTGTGCGGGGTGGGCAAAGGCCTCCCCTGGTTTTAGGGCCACACACCTGTGAGCGAGACCAGGATAAGAGAAGATTAAGCTAAAGTTACCCCCTTCGTCCCGCCATGTTATTCAAAACCTGCGGCCAACGAGCACATGGAGGACAAAGCGCCTTTCTGACCATACTAATAAACTCCATTAGCTTCTGAGACATCAAACATGAAGGATTATGAGATTTTCAAAAATTGTGGCCAGAGAACTTCCTCACTCCAACAGGTATTCTTTCTGGAGATTACACCAAGATTTGTTTTTTCTCCCCCTCCTCCTTTTTACATCTTCAGACTCGCTCCCCCTCTCTTCAGCAGTTCCAAAAGGCAGTACTGTAATCCTTGGCAGATAAAACTAAGGCCTTACCAAAGGAAGATTACAAAGCGCTTTGTAAACCTTTTATACCAGTCGGCGTGGGTATTGGAGAGCTCTTCAAGTGCTTAACTCATGAACTGTGCACGCACATACACACACCCTCCCCTACAGGTCTCTCTCCCTGTCTCTCTCCCTCACACACACACACAAAAGGAAGGAAAGGATAATGACGACAGTATTACTGTAACTGGCTAAAATGCTAATACATCAACTGCCATGTTTCTGGAAGGAATTAAGAGTGCGCATACATAAACAGAAAAAATGTGTCAATTAACACTGTGTTTACAGTGATGTGAAATGTCTGAACCACAAGACACAGTATGAAAGTTGCACCTGTTGTATGTTCGCAACATTTGTGAAGACAATTGATTTGCTGGATTTATGGGGAATAAAAACATAATGACAAATATTGACCTTAAATCGGTACGGACTTCACATGTGAGATTCGCCTTTCCTGTAGTCACATGAAACGATCAGTGATGTGGCGGAGCCTGACATTCCACAGGCCCACAAAAAGATCACGTCCACTTTGAGGAAAAAGGTTAACTTATCTCCCTTTGCAGCCCAAAATGCTAAAACTTTATTTATACTTTTTTTTTTTTTTATCAAAGCAAGGGGGAGATTTATGTGGATAAAAGCCCAAAGCTGACACTGCTCTGCTGGACGACCCCGGGGTCGGTGACAGCAAGTGGCCTGCAGTAGCGCCCCAGAGCCCAGCCTCAGGGATTTACTGCATCTGAGCACCAGCATCTCTTCTCCCACCCTATCCAATATCACGCACCAAACAAAGAGTAAAGAGTAAAAATCAAGCAAGGAGATGAGGGGGTGGGCTGGGGTGGGGTTGAACAGTTGGGCTTTACCCCCCTCAAGGATTATTCTCCTAATATTTCACAGATTACGGAGAGGAGGCCGCTAGGGCCACATTGGGGTCTTTGTGGACCTCTGGTTTTTCGGGTCCGGGTCGGCCACGGTGCTCCGCAGGCTCAATCCAGCACAGGTGCTCTGTGTGCAGCCCGAGTAACCGAGAGCCCCGACTGGGTTTAACATCGCACCACAGCACCCATCACTCTCCAACAAGCAGAGGGAGTTTGGGCGATGACAGAGCGTCCCGAGGGCTGAAAGAATAGAATAGGACAGATAAGAGGGCCATTCGGGTGGGTAATGAGGGGATGCCTAAGCAGAGGAAGTCCTCCTCTACCTGGCAACCTCAGATCAAAAGTCAAAGGTCACTACCAATGTAAACAGTGGCTACAGCTGGGAGCGTTTGAATTAAAATCATTATTATTTTTTAATAATACAATCTTTCATTTGATTGGATGATGCATGTTCAACTGTTCAAGTCTTCAGATCAACATAGTGACACCATGATTCTACAGATGTTTTTTAGGTTGTGTTCATTTTTTACCCAGTAGAATTCTTGCATAACTGCATATTGTATCTGTAACAGAGATGAAGTTTCTGATGTCTGCTGACACAGAACAAAGGTATGATCAGTGAAAAAAGCAGTACAAGCCTGGGTGTGAAAAGACATACTTAATGTGACATTACTGAACATGTCCCTACAAAGATTTCAGGTTCCAAAGTAATACAGTCAGATAAATTTGAAAAGTTCAAATGAAACCAGCTTGAGAGGACTGCTGGTTTATATGATTATGTGAGTTTTTATGGAACAATATTATGAACCAATGGATAAGCAACTTCCATTCACACCACTTCAGCCATCCAAACCGCTGCAAGAAGACTTTTCAACTTGAGCCAGAGAACAGCATGACCAGAGAGGACAGAAAGAAGTTCTCGTGTGGATGCCACACGACGCCACCCCCCACATACAGAAAAGGCATTTCCAAGCTGGCCGGTGTCAGAAACCGCAGGCCTTCGAAGGAACCTTCTGAAACCTAATTAAGGAGCACCACAGCCTTCTGCGAACCCAATTAAACAATGTTAATTTATTTTAATTTCAATTTACACACACTGCACTTTGAAAAGTCAAGCAGAGGGAAAAAAAAAAAGGAGCAAAAAACAAAGCTCTGAAATGAAAGATTGCAACCTGGCCCCTGGCTCCCACTGAGCAGACTCAGGTCCAGTGAAATGTAATTTAATTTGTGCCTTTGATTAGTTTTAATGACTGCAGAACACTTATGTGTGTTTTTTTGTGATTGCTCACGCACTAGCTTAGCAAATAAAATAAAAGGGCCGGTCGTCTGTTATGTCACCCGTCTGTGACTCCTTGAGAGGAGGAGTCAGGGAAGTTTATGAAGTGTTGAAGTTGTCAAGTTTGAGATCTTAGTTGTGATCTGCCACCCAGGCCAGCTTTATGTAAATCTAAAGAACTTTCTCCGAGGCCAGACGACTTTTCTTTATATTAAAATACAGGGAAACGACAGCTGGAGCGGAAAGGGATGAAAATCCTGAGATGAGAGCATCTAAGTGTAGAGTCTTAATAAAACTTCCAACGGCAGAACGAGGGCATGCCTGCGCGTTCAGACGGGAGTGCGGTTGTTCGGATGGGTGCGTGAGATGGGTGAAATCACCGACGGGAGAAGCCTTGGAGGAAGACAAAGAGGAAGAGGTTCTAGTGAATCAGAACAGCCTCTGTTCATTGGAACGAAGCACTCAGACATGCGCACACACAGACACGCAAATTTACAGACACTCAAAAGTATAAAACACACACTGACACACACCCACAGGTAGGGATGCACAACTCAGAGAAATTTAGTCATTCCTACATTGGGGCTTTTTTGTCATGTCACTACAGTGTGCGTAAAATGAAACTCTGGGTAATGGGTCAACAGCAAAGTGGTTAATAAAGATGACAACACTAACATAATAATTAAGCAAACCACTTAATAAGGGAATGTTATGCATTATGGTAACTGTGCCACACAGAGCATTTTAAAGTTGAAAGTATGGCTTTTCTGAATAATGTATTCAAATTAGTCTCGACCTCTACAATCTATAGGATTGGTCAAAAGTTGTTTATTTCTTGGTTTTCAATTGGTAGGGCATCACAATTCTGTGAGATTTTGCATACCCATAAGCACAGGTGTCTGAATGATCCCCTTGGCATAAGGGATATTAATTTTGTTGTAATCAGGCGCACATACAAAAACAGCGCAAGCTTCACCCACACAATGGTCAGCCATTCACCTCTGCACCTGATGAGGTAGGAATGACACAAATGCCAGGACTTGGCAAAGCAGCCTAAATACTCAGGTTTAAAGTGGTCCGCCGGCATAAACGGCACAGAGGGATTATGGGGAATCATCCCGCCTTAATGCCCGGAGTGTGTGTCTCAGACAACGGCCGGGGGCTTTCAGGCTCACACATGTGTGACAGACCAGGTGCGACACTAATGCAAAGGTGAGCCAGGCAAACTCTACAAAACACACATACACGCACACAAACACACTAAAAACAATTTCACAAACACACATCAGGTCCTGCATAATTCCTGTCTCTGTGAATATCATGTGATAAGGTAATATACCACTTCAGCTAAACCAGCCTTAAGAGAATTAAGCATGGAGGCAGTTGTACTAAATGGATGCGTCTCACTGTGGACACACAGGAATTTCTGTCACGTGATCAGCAGAACAGGTGAAACCCACACGGCCGATATATTTTGCCAATGCTGACAGAATTGTGTTACTGTCAATTCTGCAATACAATATGATTGTGACCTTTTAGATGTTATTGCTCTATGATAATTGCCTTTGTTTCCAGTCACATAGGTTTAGCATACATTTTAAACCTCGATACATGGATAGTGAATACCCTCAAATCAACATATTTCCGTATAGATTGTTTCAGTCTTCCACTAGTCAATGGTGTAACCCAGAAAAGGACAGGACTCATTTAAACAGGTACATGGAAATAATATCTGAAAGAAGGAAGTTCACATTCAAAAAAAGTCAAGACGGCAGCTTGCTCAACACACTGATTAGGAACAGAATGCCATGGATGATCAAGTGGATGAACTGATACCCAACAGCCCAAATACATAGAAGATTAAATTAAACTGGTGTTCTGACAGTCTGTCACAATATGTTACGTCTGCCCTGACAAAAACTCTGCACCATGCAAAAGAGTCAGAAGCAAAGAACAAAGCCGGGAACAATTGAAAACATTTTATTTACTTCCAAACTGCTTTTCATAATCTCCACCAGGTCATGACTACAGTATTATTATGCCCACAGGGTATAAAGGATTACAAAACAAGAAAAAATGCATATCTTAAGGGAATTTTGTAATCTACATATACCATATTTTCAGTGTTTTAATTCCTTACTGCACATTCCGCTTTTTAATATAATTCTCATTGGTTTCTGTAACCCTGCTCCCAGTGCACTGTGTGTATTTGTGCATGTGTGTGTTTGGGGGTTTGTACTCATAAACACAGCCTACAGGCCCTGCCACATCAACAATCCCTCCACGTTCAAAGTGCGCCGCATCTCTTACTCCGGCGCCCATGTTGAGAATGTCTCTCCTTAATCCTGTTTGACTTTATTCATGCAAAGGTCATCTCAAATTCTACAAATGGAAGGAAGCGACCAGGCCTCACAATATGGCAGAAGTGTGCCATGGTAATCCTCTAAGGTGAGAGGAAAGTGAAGGAAACAGAATGCCTTTGTGTGTGTGTGTGTGTGTGTGTATAGAGAGTGATAGAGAGTGAGTGAGTGAGTGAATGAGTGAGTGAGTGAAAGAGGGAAAGGGTGTGAGGAAAAAGAAAGTGACAGCAGGTTCCTGATACACATTGCCGCACCCCCCTCAAAATTTTTTTGCATTTGTTTGTGCAGGAAATATTTCCACACAACAGTTGTAACAATGAAACTCCATTAACCATATGCATAGTATACTTACTTTAATACAACACAGTAAGAAATGAGAGCCAGCAATCACACTGACAATATAGAGAGAATATAAAGAGAAATATTCACAGCAAGGGGAGGACTAATACAAAACGATCCACATTTAACATCCTTTTATTGTAATGTGCTTTTGACTTATAACATGACTAATCTCCTCGTTCATGTAGCAATGACAAGTACGACATTCATGATTAGAACAAAAGATGGCAACGAAAATGGAGTTTATTTCTCTTGGTACAGTGCTTTGTTTTGGAATAACCTTATGTGTCAAGCCACTGATTACAGTAGCCCTTGTTATGTGCATACACAGAAATGTTCCAGTTTCAAAGCAGATTTAATATGGATGCACATTAAATAAATAACCTTTAACATTGTCAATACTGAGTTTCAAACACAAATTAAATTTCAAAATGGAGTTGGTAGTTTTCAAGTTTAAAATGTTTCCCTCTGTCTGCCCACCCTGAGGTCCCCAGGCAGAAGGACCCCTCCTGCAAGGGTGTCCCACCACAGGCCAGTGAGTCTGGGTAATTAAACGTGTTTAAGGGGCGGCAGGCTTCCTCAACCGCGGTCACACACAAGTGCAGCTGGGTGATAAACCCCCTTGCCATAATTAAATATGGCCTACATTATCACACAGGCCAAATAAAAACAGTTACTCATGGGGGGTAGGGTGGTGTGGGGTGGGCGCAGCCCGCTGGAGTTAAGCCGCCAGTGTTTAAGCCCCTCGTCCGCTCACTGGGCCCCACCATCATTCACACCCACTGGTCTGGCCCTAGCGCTAAGAGTGTGTGTGGTTTGTGTGTGCATGACCATCACAGCGTTTAATTAGACTCACCAATGCATTCGGCAGAAAGAAATAATAATGCATAAATAACAAACAGACCAACAAATAGATGCCGATATTCAAATAGCCACACAGATTCTGAGGATGACGTGCTACTGGCCAAGCCAAGATCCCCTGGAAAAAAGTGGCTCAATAAGGATATTTTTGTACAGGAAAAGGAGAAATAATATTAATGAACAAGAATATAATGATATAAGAACACAATAATCGGCTACAACTATTGATGATTGAAGTGAATACTATTGATTGATTATAATTGTTATATTTGTACAACATTGAGTGGTGGTTAGCACTTGGAAGGGTGCAGATGGAAAGTAAAGACCTGGCCATCTGGTTTAAGATGATGGAAGAGGTGCTGTAGTACCACCCATGATAGAAGGCATAGAACATATAGCAGTACAACTCTATTGGCTATATTGCCCTGTTTATTGCTACAATGGATTATAGGGTGACAGAACTGGATAATGGAGCAATGGAAGGTGATCCTGGTCTAACATTTTAGACCAAGCTGTTGGGGTTCTGCTGGAAACCCTTTGATCTTGCATTCAGGGCCACTTACCCGTCTAAAGACTTTTGCAGACCAGAAAAACTACTTTAGATTAACAATATTACGTTTTTGCAAGAGAATATGTCTTGCTATAACTGTAGAAATTTTTAGAATATGAACGGCCCTTCAGGCTCAATTTCCAACATTTTAGTAGGACTTGGGTTGGGTCAGGCCTAACTTTACAGGCCTGATTACAGCTCTGCTTCAAGTTCCTCCATCTGATCAAGTATCTGAATTATCCATGAAACAAATCAGTAGGCAACATCTTCAGTCCATGCTTTCACAGATCGGATCGGTAGTGTTGGATCAGGGAATGTGGAAAATCTGAAGTGTTTAGTAAGTCACATGCTGCATTTGGCATGCATGGACGGATGAAGCCTCACCTTTGGGGAAGAGGTGACCAGATCCCTCCCCACTACAGCAGCCACTGCAGCAGGTCCAACAGGAGCCTTCTCTGGGGTAATCTTTGGTGAAGGGGCAACTGGCGTTGAGCTAGGTGGTGCAGGGGCCCTTCTCTTAGTGCTCTTCTCCAGGGTGCTGTGGGAAGGGGTAGAAGGTTGGGCAGGACTGGAGGTCTTGGGTTCATAAAAGGGATTGGATCTGGCAAAAGAAAGAGAAAAACATGGATGAGCATTTTCTTATGCTAAATATGTGTCAGTTTTGCATTCAGGTCCTCATGCTTATTCACACTTTGTGATCGTATGATTGGTTCACATTTAACAAAAACAAGCAGCTTGCATTATTATACATATGGAAGGATGAAATTGATACATGTTATATATACTTAAAATAAAATATGTATAATTCTACAATCAATTAAAACAACATATTAAATATGTCCTTGCGAACCGATTTGCAGAAAATCACACTTTCTAAAACATTACTTTTATAATTATTTAAATAGTCTCAAAAGAAAACTTTTCAGTCCAAATTTTTGTATGTATTAAAAATAAAATCCATCACCAAATCCCCTTTATCATGAGCAGAAGTTTCTAGTTTGACAGGCTTTCTGCAGGCAAAAAAAGAGCAACACAGAAGAATTGATCAATAAAATGCCTGGTTGGGTCACTGAGGCTCCAGGTGCTCTAGAGGTCACCTTGCCATGACCCCATCCTGAGCTCTGCTGTAGGAGCAGTGACAAGCAGAAAAACAGGGCCCCAGCAATCAATACCACTGCCTGTCTGACGGCCGGGCCCTCCTCTGCTGTGGCCCCATCACTCACCGGGGCCCCACATTACAAAGAAGAGAAAGCACAGAAAAGGCTGCCTAGGTATCTGGGTGAAAGAAAAGGTTAAAAGCACAGTGCCTCTAAACCCAGTCAAGAGAGGCAAGGAAAGGAGAGCCATACAATTTTTGTCTTTTTGTGTTAAAATAGATGTGGGTGACGCTCCATCAAAACAGAACAGTGCTTTGTCTTTGTGAAATCCTGTCCTGTGAGAAAGGAGCATAATGTTTTAGGCAAAAATCCAGCAAGAGCCCCATATCCTTCAGGCAGGGCTTTGGAAATTTTAATGGCACTCTGGACAAACAGTTGTCCCAATGGAAGGTTTTGGAAAGGGGAGTGGAGGGAATGGACAAGAGGAAATTCTGCTTGGAACCACAGCAGCCTTTATAATATTAAAAAAGTTTGCTCACCACTTTCCTAGTGGAGTTACAAGTGGTTCTCTCTCCCAGCGCTACATGCTCATTGTCCCCAGAAAAACCCAGCGCAAAACTTCTACAAAATTAGCCACATTCTGCACACTTAAGTGTTCGTGCACACAGAATGAGATATCTATGCAACAACGCTATGCACATTCTTTTTAATTGCTGTGGTGCAGCCAGGCGTATCTCTGTCACTTTGAAAACAATAAGGCAATCAGAGTGGGCTGGGGTGGGATGTGCAATGGTGTGTTTACAGCAGCAAATGAGCAAACTGTTTTTTTTTTTGTTTTTTTTTTTTATCTGTTATAGAGTCAGGGGAGACCATCTCTTCTTTTAGATGCAACAGGGGGAAAAATCATTTCAGGCACCATCCAAGACAAGGATTCAATTTGGTCTCATTCTAAAACCAATAGGAAATGGTTAGAGGTACATTAAAGCTACATTAGACTATCCTTGCATTTGCTAGATGTCAGTGTTTCATCTGTCTGTGGAAATCTCCAGTTAAATACATTACAGCTGTAGACCACTCATGAGCTTTACAGATGGGCATTTCATTAGGGCCTCCTTCACACAGATGTCTGAACCAGGCGTTTTTCTGGTGTTTGTGGTGTCAGGTGAGCATGCCCCCAACGCAAACCACTTTTCTGCTCATTGCAGCAAATCAAAGAGGCCACACAGGCGTTCAGCCCCAGCGTTCGGTTGGCTGCACATTCAGATAAACGCTGCATACAACGTTGTCAATTTCTGCCAAAAACCCAATGAGCATTAAAGTGTTAAACGGCATCAAGCAAACGTTGTTAAAACTCCAATTGAGTCCAGCTACAAAATGCAGCAAAAACACATACAGCCTTCAGAGGGCGTTCGTTTCAAAAGGCCCTGTGGACGAGGTCTATAACATATGGTGGTAGTAGCCTAGTGGGTAACACACTTGCCTATGAACCAGAAGACCCGGGTTCGAATCCCACTTACTACCATTGTGTCCCTGAGCAAGACACTTAACACTAAAATTGCTCCAGGGAGACTGTCCCTGTAACTACTGATTGTAAGTCGCTCTGGATAAGGGCGTCTGATAAATGCTGTAAATGTAAATGTAAATGTAAATATGTATTTCATAATGACAAAACCACTAGCAGGAGGACATCCCTGAATGCCTCAGAACTTACTCGTCAAGCTCCTCCTCATCGGTTTTGGAGACATCGGCATAGAGGTACTTGCTCATGTCCACAGGGTGCACACTCTTTTTCGCGCTGGGTTGGGGGGGCGTCCACTCAGGATGAGTTTCAGGCTCAGTCTCTGGCTCATCAAATGGGTTGGTGTTGCATGGGACCTCTGGGTCTGGATCATTGAAGGGGTTGTTGGGATCTTGGTTGTAGAACGACTCCTCTTCCTTTAGGCCGGACTGGACAATGGGTTGTGAAACCTGCTCTGTAGGATGTGCAAATGTTGTGAGAGGTTTCTCTGGGTCACAGGTTAAATGACAATGCTTCGTGTGATTAAAGTCTGAGGCCTTGCATTTGCATTCATCAGCAGCCAAGAGGTTCCATAAACACTGTTGAAGCTGTCTGGCTGTCTGTATTTTTGACATGTAGTGGATGACACTAATGTCCAAACACACATTTACACATTCACAATGAGTGACAGCAAAAAAAAAAGCCTCCGGGTGGATCACAGTTTTCTTTTGGTCACTGCACTTTAGGCAGCATGGATTTAAAACACATTTTCACCAATACCTGACACAGCAAAATAGACAAAAAAAAAAAAGCATTCTAATGGAGAAAAGATTACCCACTCTGCTAATAAGATCGAAGTGGGCTGACCCCTAAAGAGAGGTCAGGCAGAAATAGTTTTCCCCCCTTTACCTTTCTCCTCGTCAGGGTCCCCAAAAGGGTTGAGGTCAGTGGGGTCTTCTGGCTCCTCGAATGGATTGATGCTCATGTTGAGGGTCTCTTGATCATCCTCCTCCATGAAATTTAATTTGCTGATTAGCTCTGTGGAGATGACGCATTTCAAAAATTACTAAAATATATAGAGGAGGAAAAATGATCAAAAACAACAAATTCACAAAAGATGACAACTGAACAATCCATATGAGCAATGTCAAACACAAAAAACATACATAAAAAAGGTAAATACACCACAGTCTTTCAAAAATCTGCACTTTGGAGTGAACCACCTAAACAGTTGTGAAATAACCAGTGTATATGACTACTAGCAGAGATTTACCATCAAGTCATCAGCAGTATTTTCCTCAGTCATTAAGAAAACTCATCTCCATTGCGGTCTCCAATCCTCCAGAAGCCCCAGAGGTCTAGACACTCATGCATGGGGCACACAGCCACCTCCGCTCAGGGTGAAGTGCGGATGGGTGATAAGGCACCGTGGAATTTCTCCACTCATGGGGCACAGAGGCACTCTGACCCATATTAGGCCATTAGTGTGGTCAGCAAAACCAAGTGCACACCTTAAAAATCTCAAGAACGCAGGGTGAAAACCTAAGCATTTCCAAATATAAGGCAGGTCCCTATAATTGGTGGTTCTTAACTTGATTGTTCACAGAAAATTTGCTGACTACAGACCACAGAATAGTAATCCAGGATTTTGGCCAAACTGTCACCATGTCATTCTTTCTTCCTGAGGGGAATTGGGTTCACTACAAACTGCAGAGCCTTCAACTGAAGGAGGGAAGAGGGCAATATAGAACGTAGGTAAGGAAAAATGCAGCATGGGCTCAAAAAAATTAAAAAGTAAATAAATAAAAATTATTCAATAAAAATGAATTAGATTTCACTCAAAATATGCAAACACGACTGATCTGATAACACGACCACAGCACCAATGGTTTAGGGCATCAAAAAAGGGAAAGGGAATGAAAGAGAGAATGAAGAAACAGGGAATGTGAAGTGAAAGAGGGAACGAAGGCGAAAGTTCAAAGACCTTCAGAAGAACAGGCAGATTTAGCTGCTGGTTTATTTGCTTGCTTTAGGCAGTCCTCAGGCTCTCCGTCTAAGCTGCTGAGGGCATTCAGCTGGTTTACTATTTCTGCAAATAGAAGAGTGAGGAAAACGCACAAGAAAGGCCAACACCCAGACACAGCCAAAATTAATCATGGTCATACTGCACAGGGGAAAAAAACATGTATAAGAACATATTCACACGCATTCAATTTACCTGAGAGCATTGTATTTATATGACTTACATTTGCAGGAATGAGCAAATCAGGACTGCAGTACTACTGTCCTCCACTGAGCTACTAACAATCACAGTTGGCTCAGCAGACTGTTCTGAAATTTCAGTGCGTTATTCTAATAAGATTGGACCAGCAGTAAAACTGGAGAGAGAAAAATATATAGGGACCAACAAGTTTTCCCTCTCTTGAGTAACTGCAACAGATGCTCTGATGTTCACATCACTGTAAGTGTGGCATTGAGATTTAGCCCTGTTGCCCTACATTTACATCACAAGCAATGATAGTCACAAGTCATTTTATAGTTGAGCCAGCATCTGTCAGCGATGAGCAGCGGGATGTCTGCTGGCAGCACATTTTTGGCAGTGTGGGAATGCAAATAATTTGCTGAAGGCAATATCAATTTGGCCAATTAAACTAAATAGCCACTAAAACAGAGCACTAGATTATGTTAATGTAAGACACATAGAAACAAATAATACATGAAGGTTTTAAAAAGGTGTGAATATAACATAAAATCTTGCCAACAAAACCAGAATTCAAAATGGAATTGGGGCCACTACAATAATGCCCTAGTGAAAACTCCACAAATTCAAACAACTGTGTGTGTGGTATAAAATGTGGCAAGAAGGTGATTTACTTCTGGGCAATAATTTTATTTTTTGAGACAATACAGAAGAATTTCAACATAACACAGACATATTTCTTCACATATTTTCAGTTTTGACAGAAAACATTCCCATTTTCACATTTATCATAAAATTAATTGTTGGACAGGATTCCGGGAATGAGACCCGGCCCTTAAGGGCAACATCTCTTTCATGCAGATGATCCTTAAACACGCCTTCAACAGAAAAGAAAGTGTTAGACTAAACCTGGGAGGGAAGCCTAGATCACCTTTATAAATCCTCTCTCTTCCTTAACATTATTACACTGACTACACTTTTCCAGAACCCAGCTGGCTGCTTTGTATCCAAACATTGATCCCAACTGTTTAAGAAGGTACCACATCCCAGCCACAGTCAGTTATGCTTAGGCTGCCAAACACTTTCTGGACACTTTTCTGGATTTTTACACACCTTGTAACTACCGTGTTTGGTGCAACATTGAGTTTTATAAACATTCCAAGTACAGGTCATAGCGTTTGCTTTGCTTTTTTGCAGACCAACTTTCAAAACCTGTTTTTCTTGAATTTTTTTTTTTCCAACCATACACATCTGGTGGTGTATTGGGAGCAGTGCAAAATCATTTAATATTCTACTGCATAGGCCAGTAACTCAGTTATGATATGGTCAATATTGAACTGTGCCTTAGACAGTGATTGTCTGTTTATTGATTTATTGCATTATTGTAACCTGGTGTGTTGAACCAGACTGGAAATCATGTTGAAACTGAATATTGCATGATAATGCCACTTGGCAGAAGGCTCAGAGGACTCAGAACACTAAACATTGTGCAAAGCTGCTACATACTTACCCCCCAAAACTCAAAGGTCTTGCAGAGACAATGCTACAGTCAAGTAATTAATTCTGAGTGTCCGTGTCAAGAAACAAAAACATGATATTTGTATTTCTGTTTAAATACATTTTTAACATAAGCTTCAAAAATAGTATATGTATAAAAAAAAAATAATCCTCTCGGATAAGCTTGTTATGCATTTGAAGTCTGCTAGCAAAGAATATATAGGATTTGTAGTTTGGATCACATACAGCTGCTGGTCTATGAAACAATGACCCTACTTACACCACAGAGGATAGCATATGAATTATGAATAAATATAGCAATATAGCAACAGTATAGGTCTCCACATATGGTGACATATACATATAAAGGCACAACGACCAGCTTAATGTCAAGACTGCTTCTGAGCAGCTGGATTATCCCAAAGCAAAGCATCCCACACATGAAGCGCTAGGTGATGCGGAGCAAGCAAAGATGGGCAGGAGAGAAGGGAATAAAGAAGCATAGAAAATGCAAACAGAATAAGGCAAAGAAGCCAGATTCACTAAAACAAAAGCAAGGAAAACACTGACAAATCTGCCAGTTTAATTGCTTATTTGAGGAAAGGAAAGAAAAAACAGACAATTATGGCATACCAAAGTGTGAGCTGTCGTGACTGGCACCTTGTACTCTTAATTGCTATTTCTACACATTGACAGAAGAATGTAGCTGCTGAATATATCAAACACTAACCAGTGCCATCTTTAAAACCAGCCACTTCCTCAAAGCCCCTTAACATGTGCCACTCTAATGTAAACATCAATGTCACTGTTGGTTTTAACGTCGTGTCTGATCTTTGTACACCTTAAGTCCTCCTTAAGGGGGAAGTATTGTGTAAGAGCGAGGTCGATTATGTGGCTCCTCCCATTTTAAATTTTGTTTAATGTTCATCGAAACATAATTAAAGACCATGTTCTGGGCACACATATGCATATGCAACAACAAAAAAGGTAACTAGCTTCTCTTCAAGTGAATTAGTGAAGAAGGCCCACAGGCCCAGTTTGAAAACAGCAGCATTTAATTTTGTCACCTGTCTGATTAATGCTTTTCATAAACATACAAAAGCATGAACATTTATTAAGATTCATTGGAGTTTTTGTTTTTTTTTTTACCTGTGTTGGATAAAACAGTTAACAATTGGGCTAAAACAGAGACTGTACGACTATAAATACCCCTAATTATATTCACTTTAACATGGAGCCGGCGAGCCCAGTGGGTGATTGAGGTACACTGGCACTGCTACTTCCTCTCTTGGCACAGGCAGGGGGCACCAGTATGCGAGTGGGCCAGAGCCACATCCCACTAATGCCCAAAGAATGCTCTCAGGGGAGGCACTCTGTGCCCACATCCCTGTTCAGAACATCACCACGACCGGAGCGCGGCAGGACTGGTGCCAGTGCACATGCAATTCAGGCACCGTCTCCACCTGTTTTGGTTTGTTTTGATGCATCCACACAATAAGATGGCTAAATGTCATACACCCAGACTGCAACACCCAGGAATGCATAAAACATACAGCTGGGAGAACCGGAGTAGGGAGAGGGGGGGTCGGTTAAAACCACCCATGTTACTTGATCAAATCACTTGTTATAAATATTCAAATAACACCGTCTCGCCTGGGAGGCCCTCCTCACCTGTGATCTTGGCTGCCTTCTCCTCCTGGTTGACCCGGTTCTCCTCGTCCTCGTCATTCTCCTCCTCAAAGTCATCCAGGTTGCCAATGTCGGCCTGCTTCATGCTCATCAGGCTAGCCAGGCTCTGCATGTCCTCATCGCTGAGAGACAGAACCCCCCAAATAAATGTTAAACGCACCTGCATCTCCAGTAGTTTATGACCTTAAACACCTGCCATATCATGTCGGTGTGAATTTTTAGCCCTGCCGCTTTATCATTTTCAATATGCGTATGTTGCCCCCCTGGTGTATGGGATGTTTGTAGTGATCTCATTTACACCGAAAGTTGCCGCACTTCTATATCATAACCTCCCATTGTGTACGAGGAACAGGAAGAGAAGGCAAGAAGAGAGGGGGACGGAGGGAGAGGCATGCTCCTATAAACAATGTGCCCTTCATGCTCCCGCTCATGAGAAGCAGGGCAATAAGAACACACATTCCTGCCGCGGTTTTCACGACAGCCACCGGGAGATAACACCAGAGGATTACCGCTCTCCCTCGCTCTCCCTCTCTTTCTTTCTCTTCCTCTATCTTGCTCCTTCCACCCCCAAACCCCCTTCACTATCGTTTGCCGCTTCATGAATGCAATAAAGTCTTTTTTTAACAGCCTCGAAGCTTATTTGAACTTATGTAATGGGGTTTATTTGTGTGAGGGTGACATCATTCCCACGGGTTAAGAGGGGTTAGCCACTTCCACCCCCGAACTCCACAGCTACAAAGGCCAGGCTCTTTTGGGCCAGCGCGCTTCCCATATGAAACCCTTGCTGGCTTTATACGAAGCATGGCAAAAAAAGGCAGACAGAAAGCAAATGTGGATTTTGTGAATTGTCCCACTGAATGATATTTATTTACACTTCCAAGCCGTTGGCTGGAAACATTCGCTATCACTGCAGCTGCCATTCTTTATGTGATCTGGGTGTCAAAGTACATGATGCGCTGGGCAATCCTGTTTGTGTTGTGTTTACAACACAAACTCACACACGCACACACACCAATCCTTCTCCATTTCCCTTTCTGGCACCATAGTTAAGAAAGAGGCGATTTCTAAATTCTAAAGAGACAGACAGACACACACACCTAATCGAGTTAGAAATGTATTCATTGAAATGCACCTAACATAGCCTTCATTTTAGTGCAATCCGAATCAAGTGACAACAGTCCCTTTCAAAAACCTGTGTGTTAAAAATCTCAAGACAACGACACAAAAAAAGGAACTAAATGTGACGCCACTTAAAACACGTGGCAGTTTTGCAGGTTACATACACTTTTAAGAATTGCAGTATACTTGTTTGTTTGGAGCATTTCAAACACTGGGTAGTGCAGGCATGTTGGGAAGTCAATGTATTTTTGATTCAACCACAGTCTGCTTATGAAGATCTTTTATCTATGTGCGAACCGGTCATAAAACTGGTCATGCTGCTGAGAAGCTAAAAATCTTGAGAAATCTTGTAAAAATCTTAAAAAGAACTCAACAGACGGAAGGAACAGACAATTCACAAGAGAGGGAAATTGGAAGGCAAGACACTGGCAAAAGGGATAAGGGAGAAAATGAAAAAGAAAAGACAGAGGTGAGAGAATATGGCAATGATGAGAATGAAGGGATCATGAGTCCCCGGGGAGGGAAACGATGCTAACTTACGTTGCCTTGCCCTCCCTGAGGAAAATGCAGGAAAGAGAGAACTGCAATGTGGCCGACACCACTTTCTTGGACAGGGGCTTGAACTTGAGTTTGACGTCGGTTTGTGTAGGCATAGGGCTGGCGTACTGTTTCATGTTGATACTGCTGGTGGCCAAGGCTTTCCTCCGACCCGAGGGGGACTCCTGAAGAGTAAGAGAGCAAGAAAGCGGGTTCATGCATTGTGGCTGCACAATACACATTTCTGCCATATGCATTACTGAAATACAGCAAAATTACTGTGCCCATTTTGAAATGCAATAGAAAATATTTCTTAACAATATAAGGACATGTCAGGACAGCCTTCACAAGTACATGCTGGCACCAAACCCATGCCAAGGTGCCAAATAACGCTTTTATTCATTGGTGAGAGTAGATACAGGACAGATATGCAAAATATTTAAAGAAAAGCACTTAGAGATTACACAAATATAAGATCTTGCAGCCAAGTTGCAGCTTTGAGTTTATGCTCAGAGCCACTGGCAGAGAAGTCGAATCTACATATAAGCATGAGAACACAAAATTTGGAAACAATTGATTTGGATTCAGGTTGTAACGCCTAGAACGGATTAAAAAGGCATAACGGATGTTTGTGCTGTACGTGTAGGCATTCGCTACACAGGTCCCCTAACAAGATCTGCAGATGCTGATACCATGCAGAACATGAAGGAATATCCGCCTTCAAAAGCCTGTCAGTGTTGCAGAATCACCTACTTTCAAGTTGCATGGGTGTTAGGATTTATGACTTTAAAAAAGGGAAAATGTATGCATTGCGTGTAATTATATTTACAACTTATTGTATTATATACATATATAGCAGCAAACTGTCAAATTGTTTCCAAAACTTTTGACATGGTGTAACAGCAAAAACATGTCTGCATTTTACACTACTATCATCAGCATAGATATAATCCACAATACTGAACAAATACAATCAAATGGAATTTAATGAAATCAATATACAGACAACGTGAAAAGTAAAATAAAAGGATTCTTCTGAGCCTGGGCCTGATGGTCACTGGCGCCCCCTGTAGGATGCATGGAATGTTTTGCAGATACCAGCATAAAGGTACCAGAAACAAAGTAGTATAGACTACAGCATTTAATAACTATTTATCCCACATTATAAATTACCACTCAATAGTGATGCCTTTGAGAAATATGAGATGGAACATTCAGGATGGGAGAGAAACAGCTGGGTACCCACCCGAAAAAAGAAAAGAAAATTGTTTAGCCCTTCTTTCTACCTCGAGGCATTTCTCTGTTTGGTGTCAGCTTGTCGAGGATTTGCTCACGTGCTTGCTGTGTTGATATAGGGCACGTGCCCGTTTCCAGCTCCCTTCTCTCCTGTCACAGAAATGCCTCTTATTCATTCCCAGCACAACAAATCTCTCTTTGGGGAGGAACATTTCTCTTTCAATCAGCATGATCAGAAGGTTCTTTTGGTTTGTTTGTTTGCCGTTATTTTTTGTTCTGCAACACGCCTTGCTCATCTGTAATGGAGCAGCCAAGGAGCATTGGAAAGTCTCAGTCTCCCCCGTCTGAATGTGATAGTTTTCCTGGCCTGGACTCAACAAACAAGAAAAGGGGCTTTCGTTTCGGGCTGTGCCTGCAGTGTCTCATGATCAGGGGTCTTCTTATGTAGGCAATTTTTTTCTTTACACACACACACACACACACACACACACACACACACACACACACACACAATCCCCCCTGTAACAGTCAATCACTCAAGCTCTTTTCTTCCATTCAATCCATCTGAAAAAAAAAAAAAAAAAAACGGCTTGTATGAAGACTGGTGCAGGTTTGTAAATGGTCTGCAGATCTGCTTGTGCGTACAGGGCCCTGGAGGAAATGCAGGAGCGGAACAAGGTGGATTTTAACTCCCCTCATGAATATAACGGCATGCATTATGACTCTTTCGGCACTTTCTTATGCTCTATTGTCCTGGGAGATCGGTCCACAGAAATGTGTGGCGTTAAGTGCCACACCTCTAACATGGACACCCTCCCCCCAATACACAAGCCCCTCAGCTCCAGCACCTGGGGAGCACCGGTCCTCCTCCAGGCTCCCTGGCGCTCCCACTCCATCCTCATCCCAGGCTGGCATCAGTGCTCCCAAGGCAGGGTCAGCGGCGGAGGGTTCCAGTGTAATTTCCAGCAAGCTGCTACTTTTCACATCAGAGCAGATTAAAGAAAGGCAGGCTGGGAAATTAAAACTGGGCCACTTGAGACCCAATCACGGCAGTCGCTGGGGAGCACGGGAGTGTGCCAAGGGCACAGGGCATGTGCGGGCATCACACGGCCCAACTGGCGCCATTACCCGGGTGCGCCCACTTCAGAAAGATGGCTCCAAAGCTCCTTCAGTAAATGGGAATGACAAAACCACAGGAGGAGGAAGATGGAGAAGCGACGTACGAGATTCAAAAACGCTCATCGGCACAGGTACTTGACATTTGTGTTGACATTTGAGCCCCTGTTGAATCAGTGGGAAATATAGCATGTCATCCCAGAAGAATACAGTGTTCAAAACCCCTTCTTATCTGCAAGATTATGCAGTGGTATTATACAGAGCTAATAGTGCATGCAGATACTTTATGAATGAATTTCAAAATGCATCAAACACTTAAGAAGGATTTAGGTCCTCTCTGAAGAAATACTTAAGAATATGCAAATACCCCAAGAAGAATTAGGTTTAACAGATTTGACTAGCACAAACAATAAATGTGCTCTTTTCCCCGGCTGCCACTGTCAATCAGAAGACGAGATTAAGGTCCAAGGTTGTGACAATGTGTAAAATGAAAAGGGACAATAAGGCACGTTTAATTTATTACAGGGATATGACTATCAATACGCTCTCATTGTACCCTCAGAATTGCTAAATACCTCGCTCGAAGGGAGTCTGGGGGAGAGCAATGAAGCTGAACGCTGCCCCCTAGCAGACAGTCAGCATCACTGCAGAGTCTGAATTTTCAGTTTAAAAGATGCATCCTCAAGAAACAATCCAGAGTGTCTTTTCAGATGATGATTTTTTAAAGAGAAAGCACATCATACAAAATTTCAGTCTTCGCTATTAAGAGCTTCTATACACCTATAACTTTCTCTAAAAGCCAAATTCATTAACAGCTTTGCCCGTTTTACATTTCAAAAAGCGTGATCAACCCCCCTCTTCTAAACATGTACATAGTATCTGTATTTAAATGGACTCAAAGGTTACCTTAAAAAAAAAAAAGAAATAAAAGAGGGATTTTATGTTACTGGTCATTCAATCATCCCGTTCAAATATTCATCTGCATATTTTCTCTTCTTAATTTTCCAGAACCTAATATTAACAGATTCTCAGGGAAGAATCAGTGTGCTTATGCATTTAAAAAAATGGAGCGCTATGGATGTTTTCCCACAAAAGTCAATGTAACATTGCAATAAATAAATTAAACATAAATAAAATAAAGACAGATTTACAGGTATACAATTAGTTTGTGTGTATATGAAAAAGCATATGTGTGTTTGTGTGTGTGCGGGAGAGAGAGAGAGAGAGAGAGAGAGAGAGAGAGAGAGAGAGAGAGAGAGAGAGAGAGAGAGAGTAAAAGAAGCCTTCACAGGAGGTCGAAAGGAAGTGCAAGCTGCACTCACCCAGCATGAGGAGGGACATGAAAGACCCACATGGTGATGGGTAAGAGTCCCAATCTGCCTTGCACACTCCTGAATGCCCAGTCAGGGACTCTCAGACACTAATCGGCTGCTCTGCCTGTCAGCGTCCTCTCGCTCACTTTCTCAAGAGTTTTACTAGTACTGAATCTTCAACACAACATATCGAATTAAGACAATGTCACAGTAAAGCAGCCATGATAGACAGTGTTCACTCCAGGGCAGCCAAAGCAAACAAAGCTGCCATTTTGACACTCGAAAAAAGAAAACGTAATGATAGCAACTTTTGGAGAATTTATGCACAATTGAACTGAATTGTAATTTAATTAAGATAATTAATTCAAATAAAAATTTAAATATTAAGGTCAACAAAACAATCTCGGTTTAATAAAATTTGGGAGGTCTAGGTTTTGTATTTATCCACAGACAAATTGCTAAAAAATAAAAATCACACTAACAAATGTATATTTTTTTTAAATTTATCATTTGCCCTTCTGTTATCCACTCTAAATCACTCCAATTATTCCCACCATTTACAGTCAAACCTTCAGGCTGACCTTAACGACAGAGACTCATTTCCCCTCTCAACTCGAACACAGAGCAGTGCGCTGGGAGGGAGGGGTATCGGCTGGTGCTTCATCCACTTTAGGGAAGGAGGGCCAGCTGGCCCAGTATTGATCCACAGCTGCTCCCCTCGTGGGAGCCGGGGTCAGGCCAACAGGGGTCCAGGCTGCACCCTCCTCCCAAAAATGCCACTGTGTTTTGCTACTGCGGCAGGTCAAATACAAGTGTGCACACACACTTACCAAATACATATGCAAATTTGATGCAAAAGCTATGCGTTGTACTTAAAAAGATTAAGCAGGTGATTCTCCAATGAAAAGCTGTGTTCGTTTTCAGTCACTTCAGGATGACAGAAGGGCAGAGATCAAAAGCAGCCTGAGGTTATGAGAAGACACCAGCAACTGCTAACAATCAATTCTCATAATCAATGATCAGGAACTGCTCTAATCACCGTTCAGTTGAGTTCAGCAGCAATGCAGAGGAGCTGGTAAAGGCCTGGAGGCATGTTAAGCAGCCTAATCCTTCTGTCAGTCATCAACATCATAATATATTTATATTCAAAGCAGCTTTAGGAGCATTGTCTGTGTTTAGGATATGGTGCCAAAGATCGGTTGCACAGATAACCGGTAGACAAACATACGGCTTTCACAACTAAAAATGATTCTTGATTAGGTGGAGATGCTGGACTTATGACGAATGCAACCAACTGTCAGGTTTGTGTGTATTAGTCCTTCAAAATCCTATCAGCTATGCTTTTTATCAAACTTCCAGAGGCCTGAGTAAATATACAGGCCTAAAGATTAAGATCTGGCCAGTCGTCCTGTCACTGCCTGCAACATGGCAAACTGAGAAAGAGAGAGGAGAGGAAGACGAGTTGGGATTGGTGCGTGTACAGGTAAGTAGTGCAGATGAGCAAAAAGAGTGGTCTGCTTCAACACAAGCAAGCTGTGAACACACCTAGCTCAAATGATAGAACTATAACTACTCCTGCAGACACTTTACTTTTGATATAGGAAAACAACGTAAGTACAGATTGATTTTTTTACTGAACTGATTCAAATGAGCATCTTGATGCATGCTTCCAATGACACAGACTCTTTGCACAGCACTACGAATGAATATAGTGTTAGGCCAAAGATAGATAGGTAAATCAAATTTTCAAAGATATATAGGTAAAACAAGAAAGTATGACTATCTGTAACACTTGCACATGTGACCTTTTGATGTACGTAGGTTTAAAATAATCATCGGAATCCACCCATTTGAAAAACTTAATAAAAGACCATGATCTGGGCGAACAAAACAATTAATCATGAACAAAAATGGTACTTAGTTTCTCTTCAAGATACAGATAACTACCAAGGGGTTCTTTCTTGTTTCTGGAAATCCTGTAGATGCCTTACCTTACACTAGCAAACCAAAACTCCAAGCTTTGAGAATAGTACACTTGGACCAGATTCAAAATAGTGCCGTTAAACAAGAGACCATAGAAGAGAACAAACTATATTAACCAACCAACAAAGAGCCCAAGTGGAAAACGACAGAGGTCTTGTTGACAGAAATTGCCAGTAAAACATAATTTCCCCGTGCTCAATCTGATCGTTTTTTCTGAGGAGAAAACAGGGGGATGAATTTGCCCCACCACAAACTCATCTCAAAAAGACGTTGGCATGGCACAATGCCTAGCTCAAATTATGATGCCCGTTGCTCAATAGTAAATTGCTCTTTTCACAGACACATGCACTGCAGAAGATTATGACACCACTGATACTTCTGCCATTATTGAAGCGGGGGGTGCCATTATCTTGGGCAGGGGCAGTGGCGAGGGGGCTCTATTGTACCACAGACATGAAAGGCTGGCACAGGCATCAGAGCGAATAATATGTAAATAAAAATAATAATGGCATGAGTGATAATAAGAAGAAGAATGAAGGAGGCGCTCACAAAGCGGCCGCTACAATAGCAGCTGAAAAAGCGGTAGGGAGCAACCCTCAAGAAACAGACAGCAACATAATGGTGCCCATGCCAGCCTAATTCCTTCAGATATGAGCGAGGGAACGTGAGAGAGATTGCTCACAATAAGCTAAAAAAATGGCCTGTACTTTATATCACACCCAACCAGGGAAATGGCCTGACTCCTTCTAATAAACAGAGACAACTGGAAGACTGCATTTTCGCTATCTTTAAAATTACTGGTGTCTTCTCTGTTAACAAAATGATAGCACACAATTTGGACTGAAAAGGTTTGATAGCTTTCTTCAGGCGCTTGGAGGGATTTGAAAATAAATGTGTAAATTGTGAATATGACGTGCCTGGATCTGGACTTAGCACACATGTAGCACACATATGGTTGACCTCAGTTTTGAGGGAATAATCTGAATTAGCCCATAGGTAGCATTTATTAAAAAAAAAAACTATATGAGAAAAAACCTATTAGCATTAAAATATTATTACCCACTTATTTACAATTACAATGTATTTGCAATTGATTAAATGGAAAAAGACTGAATTAATATGATTTACAGAGATAACAAAAATTTCATTAATATTTAAATATTTCACTGAAAATGGATTAATAGTGTCCATCTGAAGAAGGATTCACCTACACAATGTAATAGGAATGATAAAGCTATCAATGAGCAATGGGAATAGGACATTGTCAGAAACTGGAATGCTGGCTTCCTCCCCAAAAGCTCTTGTATAAAGGCTGACTGCAGGAGGGAGGAGGAAAAAAAAAAAAAAGAGGAACGATTAGATATACAAGGAAGGGCTTAAAGGACTCTTAAAGGAAACAGGGACAGACTACACCGTGAAGTCTGTCGTGGCTTTGGTGCGGTTTGTTTCTGCTATAATATAACAGCAGTTGGTAACCAGAGCCGCTAGTGTCATGTAATGGGAGGCCGCAGAGACTTGAGTAGCCTTTCCAGGCAGCACGGAAAATGCAGTAATGTGGTAAAATGCAGATTAAAATAAAAGGTTAAAAGCATTTCTGGAACGCCCCAGCACTAGGGTCCAGTCCAAGACCCACTTGGAACGCAAAGAAGTCCTGTGTATGAACAGACAGGCCCCACAGGCCGAGTGGCGAGAGGAGTGAACTGGTGAGGGGTGTAATCTGATGCCGAATCCGGTCTCCTGCCGCACAGACTCAGTGGCTGCAGACGGATCTGTAACAGCGTGGCCATGTCGACACAACTTCAACAACTGCTCCAGGAGACGCAGATTACACTGATGAGAGTGTGTGTGTGTGTGCGTGTGTGTTACAGAGAGAGCGAGTAAGAGAGAGGTGAGCATCTTATCCACACGCGCTAAAGGAATGTGATTTGAGCCGTGGCCGTGTGATGGCGGGGGATGAGAGGCAGTGTGAAAAGGCTGTTTACCTGGACTGGAGAGCCTTTAATCCAGCATGAATAAAGCCGAGGCGACAGGCAGGGCTCGAGCTGTAGCCACCAGCTCTGCCTCACGTTTAGCATGTTTTACTCTGCGGGACGTCTACTTAACAGCAACAGCAGCTACCAATCCAAGCACATGTAATGGACCGAGAGGTGAAGAGGACGGGCCAAGCAACACGACCATATCATTTACAAATACATTACCAAGGGCCAGAAATAATAAATCAAAGAGCAAATTGTTTCATATGAATCTCCCTATGCAAAATATACAAAATTCCATAATTGTACATATTGTACGTAACAGTATTCTGTTTTGCAAAAAAAATGTAAAACAGGAAACAGACAATCCTCATGGCTCTAACAAAGCAGTAAAAAAAAAAAGCTCTCTCTTTTGTTCCATCACTTCAGTGGTGGGGGCATCTGATATGTCGGTCATATGATCCGGGCCTATCAGATGTTGTACAGTCTGAACTAGTGGTTAACGTTGCGGTGGAAAGGAGATCAGCTGCTTAAAAATGTATTGGAAACGTGTCTTATAATATTACAGTAATCTAAAATATTAATCCTATAACAATAACATACACATGCCCCAATGCCATTTCCACAAACCAGAGACATTACAGGGAAGGTGTAGATGTCTGTGCTGACAAACAAATGATGAACAAGTTCCATAAATGGAAAGTTTGGTGAAGAACAATTTGTCGAACGTTTATGCCAAAAATCACAAAATAGCATTGCAGGCGGTCATAAAGCTATCATTGGATTTATTCCTCCCTGCTTATTCTCACTGGGCCTGTAGGAGGTCCTCCCTGCTTATTCTCACTTGGTCCAAGATTGGCTTCAGATTGAAAGCATAGCTCAGGCAGGATTTTTTCGGGCCCTTTTGTCCATATAGGGGTTTTACAGACATCTAGATTCAATTACAGCATGGCCACATAATTCTTGAGAGTAGCCCATCTCTCCAGCTGGACAGTGTGCCATCTCGTCCCTATATTCCCTCTCTTTCGCTCACTCAGCCACTCCGCCCCCTCCCTCTCTGGCCGAGGCCTTATCAGCAGGACCAGGCCAGTCTGGTAGGGTCCAGCAGGGCCGAGCACTGGGCAGCAGGCCCCACACTGATCACACTTCTGAGGACAGTACTAATAGAAAAATAAATTGCTGAAGCCAAAAGCCCCTCCATTGCAATATTCCAGGAGAGGAAAACATACCACTGCGGTAAAATAAACAATAAGAAACGGGTAGAAACTAACAGAGCAATCTATTGGATTACAGGCCAAATTTGACCCCTGTAAGAAGCTGCCAGCTCATCATTTTCTGCCATTCGTCAAGAGATTGTAACGATCTATTAGAGCCTGAAACACATTCTGCCACAAAGCAGCACTTCATGAAAGCCACGGTGAACAACCGAGAAAGCAGGCAAAATTTGCAGCACACACGCACACACAGAGATTACATTTGGTACAGGAAACAAGAACAGGAGAACTGCTGACAGGGCTAGGCACCTTGAGCAGCTCAGACCCGGTGACTTTGACCACAGACGTGGGGGGTGGTCGGCCACCCACACTCCCACAGCATCACAAGTGTCTGTTAGGAGGCCCTTTGTGTCACATGGCTCAGAAATGCCACAAATCAAGTCACACACACACACAGGCACAAATATCTTTGAAATGACCTGGACATTCAGAAGCTGTGTAGTGTAATAGAATGGACAAACTCATATCATTTTAATTAATAATACACTGATGTTGATACTGAAAAAAATGAAGGTGGAGAAATTTCTTAAAGAAATTCATACAAAACCAGCCAGTACAATATCAAAATCTTGGTTCTCTCTCTCTCTCTCTCTCTTTGGTTGTCCTTTTTAATGCTAACAACAGAACAATGGACTCACTTTTCCAGAGACTGCACTTGTGCCTCCAACGTATTGTCACATGTAGGTGGTCGCAGAGAATTTTAGCCAACTTTTTGATTGCAAGACTGCTTCCGGTCACCACTGCCCAACCACTGGCATTTTATCACTCAGACACGTCCTGGGGTTACCTGGGGTTTTCTTTCATACCTCAGCTCATGCTAAGGCCAATACAGAGGCAGAAGCTCTGATTCACAGACTTACCAGATAAATATTCAATGTCACCCATTACCCACCACAGTTATTCACCAAAGCTGTGAGGCTTGGTGTGTGGAGGCTATTTTCTTGGAAAATCTGTTTGTTTTAGAGCTTTTTTTCTTTTTAACTGTTTAAGATCTAACATTTGTGAATCAGGGGTCTAATCCACAAAAATCAGCTTTACTTAAAGGGATTACTTATACGATTATATATAGCAAAACCTCCTAAGGACGATTTAAATGTCTTCCATTTAAGTGTCTTTATTACCTCTTAAGATAACTGTACACAATGCTAAAAATGCCATGAGAAAATTCATCCTCACAAAAGATAATTACTGAGAGACGTGCCTGATTAAAAGTGTACAAGTCAAAGAAATCAAAATTTGGATTAAATGGCAAGAGATTATCTTTAAAGCAACAATGAGCATCTAAAAACCAGGGGAATTAGCCTCCACAATAGCTGATAGAGTGCTCACATCACCCTGTGTGCTTTCTCCCAACCAGCACAGGGAGCTACTGCATGAGTAATGAATACTGAATTTAACAACCAACAGACACAAAATATGATCATGCAGGATTGGGGAAAAACATAGGATTTAAAATGTTATTGCTAAGAATGTTTTCATCTGTATTGCTTTGGAAACCCCTATGCTGTGGCATGAGGGCGTAGGATTAAGAGTCTGATTCTTACTGTGACTTACTGGACGTTGTTCTGAAATCAGGATGGCCGTTAGGTTTCGGTTTGCCCTTCCCCACTGACACCCCACCCTCCTTGGGTCAGGCTTGTGGGTAAACATGGGGATTTGGGATGATTTTCAGGCCCAAAATGCCTCCATCGCCATGTACCATCTTAAGCAGTGCGGGGGGAAATAAATGCTTGCGCAATGGAGATAAGTGATGTAGCACGCAGTGGTGGAGATTCTCCGACTTTGCACACTGTGTGGGAGAAGCAAATGGGGGAAGATTACAAGGAGGTGGAAAACCGGTAAGAGACAGCATGGCAGGTGACAGAGAGATCCTCAACCAAGACCTGTGCTTTTCTTTCAAGTGTCCTGTACTTTCCTTCCCTCCCCTTGCAATGATTTGTGACTCAATTTACACTCAACCTAGAAACATCCGATCCTGCACATACCAAGGCTGAACTTGGCCTGCACCACACCGCCACTACAGAGACCTGACCCTGGGTCACCCTCAGGACAGGAATGAGAGCCCCACAACACAAAATACGTCCACACCTGACAGGACTGGCACCAATAAGAACATGCCCAGATCGGCTATCACCTTACCAGTAGTCTATACTACAGTCTGACATCATGGCTCTGCTTCAGTTTCCGGCATCGGGCCTGTCCGTTAGGGACTAGAGGGCTGGTGAGATATTCCCAGATAAAAGGAAGGTGTACCTAACAGGAAGTCCTGACAGAGGTGTAGTCATGGTTACAGTCAGCTCAGCAGTCTCATTAGCTCAGATGGCTGCTGCCATGGCAGATCATGGGGGGGTCAGATAGAGGCCATGGCCTCTGCCAACCTGGCACAGGAACAACTGACCTGGTGCCAATGAAGATGCATCAACGCAACACACACACAGAAAACGAAATCCTCTCAAAAGAGCACACTGCTTTATTTTGCATCAGCTTCAAGGTCAAAGTTCAAATCTTGAGGACCTGTTTCCAGTTACAGAAACCAAAAAGAATGAGCTTTGTTGTTAACAATTAGCACTACTAATTACTGAAGTGCTTCTACATTATGCATGGATGAGACAACAGTGAATGGCATGACAGAGGGATTGGGCTGTTTAGTGCAGACATCTCCATAGGGAGTCCAACCAACCGTAGGGATGCAACCTCACCCCGGTGTCAAGGGCTAGAAATGTCCAGACTGAGGCCAAAAGCAGGGATTAGCAAAAAGCAAACAAAAAAAATGAAAAACAACCCCCAGGTGGCACTTCTGTTTTGATGTTTATATGGAGTCCCATGTCACACAGTGCAAAGTGCAAACAAAGTGTGTGTGTGTGTGTGTGTGTTTTGGTAACTTCAGCGTGCGTGTGTATGTGTGTGCTGTTCTCAATCTCTTCCTCCCTCCCAGTGCAGCAGAACTTGTGACATCTGCGGTGGCACTGGCCCTGCCTGGGTGCTCAGCGGGATTAGGACACACAAAAACAGATGAAAGACAAGGTCAAGCGTCCTCCTTCGTCGCTGGCGCCACACACATGCACACGTGCGAACGCACGCAAGCACGCACACACACAAAGAGGAAAAGTCCCAAGCGCCTGTGAAATCATGCAGTGCATACCTCTTAGGTTTAATAAGTCACAAGACAAATAAATGACAATAGAGAATAAGTGATAAGAAATGCATTATATTAACACAAAAAAATCATTGCACTGTGATATTTTGCATTGCATGATTCCAAAACTCAAACTTCTGTGCAGGTCTTAATATCAGTCACTGGGTTTTGCACATGTGGGACTATGTGGGATCCAAACCATGGCTCTAGCTACTAAAGCAACCCAGAATTTCCTAAATTAGGTGCTGAAAGAAATTGTGGCAATTAAAATACTGATCAAAATAATGATTGAATAGAACCTTTTGGGCTAGAAACTAAAAACATACAGACTTGTGATGTATGAAGAAACAAGTTTTGGGGTAAAGATCACAGAACGTTTTATTAATACAATTGTAAAGGAAAAAAAAATGTGTGCATCGTGTTCACTGTTTGAACATGATGCACGAAAACATGGACAAAAATATGTTTCATGGTCATTTGTGCTTAACGTTTTGTGTTTTACATGTGCTGCCTGACTTGTGTGATCACACTTCAGGACGTCTGGTTTTGAAAATTCATTTATCAAGGACCCTTGTTAATGCAAAGCTCTGAACAAGATTTGACAAAAAAACTAGCCACGTCTTGCCAAGCATGGGCAGACACAGAAAATAGCTGACAGCTGATGGTGGCTCTGACCTCCAGACACCTTGAGGCTTTTCATTCTTTACATTCACAAAGGTCAGACAGACACTTTTTGTCTGTGAAGAGGGGGGGTTGGAAGCTCAATCTGCTCCAATGCTGGTTGCCTCAGCTGACAGAGGTAGATAGGAGTCTGTCACACATGGAGTCAAGCACCCCAGCCTGGCATGCAGTGCTGGAGGAGGAGACGGTGTTGGATGCACATCTATAAATAGATACAACTGTTTTAACTAAAAAATAAAAACACAGCACACACACAGCACACACACACACACACACACACACACACACACACACACAGTAAAGTATGGCAAGGAGAGCAAGAATGAAAGGAAAGAGGGTCAGCAGACCTGCCATGTGACAGAGCGGCGCCTTGGATTAAGGCCTGTAAGCCTATTAGAGTGGTTTGGACAGCAGGGACCACCCGGCCTCCCCTGCCACCACCAAGGCAGAGCTCCACCACAACCATCACCAACATGCCACACCACCAGTGGAGGACGCACACAGCCGAGATTAGCCCCGGCCAGCCCCACTGCCGACAGACCAGGCATGTCCTCCCCTGGCCATCTGGATCCGACTGGGCCAGGCCTCAGTCTTTCCAACCCCTTCAACGTTAAAGAGATTTTCTGCCCTCCTCCTCCTCCTCTTGCTGCTCTTTTTCAGCGTCCAGACCTTCTCACCCTCTTCCATGGGTTTATGAAGAGACAGAGAAGGGCGGAGAGGCGAAGTGCTTGCATCTGTTGCCCCCTTTCTTTGGGTAATTCATTACTTTAATTAAACTGTATTAACAGGCTGGACCAACACCAGCCAGCTCCTGGATCATCCTCACCAACACCAACATAATGTTCTGAGACTTGGGGGACCGCAGAGTGGCAATTTATCCAAAATTAATATCAGTCATCATGAATGTACTTCTTTTCGAAGAGCGAATAAGAGCGCAGCTTGAACACTCACATACTCGTCCAGCTACCAAGAGGGACAAAACAACCTGCAAAGAAAACAACAACTTTCAGACACGTTCAGAGGCCCGATTAATCCCAGTCGCCAGCGAGGGAAAACTTTTCGGATTTCATACTTCATACCAGCTTTTGGCACCTTGCACGACTAACTTGAGGACTGAAATAATTCTCTTGTGCCCATCCCCAGGGCTCATAACCCACTGGCCTAAGTAATGTGTTCTTCAGGGAAGGAGGGCCACGCGAGGGACACAATACTAGAGAGCTGGAGTGGAAATGGCTTTAATTGATTTGGAAGAGGTCCACAAGTGACAGCAGGTCAGTTTTAACAGAAGACCAACAACTGTCGGGTTTGCATCCCAAAAAGATGAGAGTGAAGGAGGGACACTAGAAAGAAGAAAAAATATGAAGGGAGAGCAGAGAGGAAAAAAAAAAAAAAAAACATGAAGCAGATGTTGAAATCATTACAGGCCAACAAATAGCCTGGCAAACAATCAGCAGCTCCGCTCAAACCGTGTTTATTCTGCTGTCCCAGCCGCGGGACGAGAGACGGCGCCTTCTGCGTTTCAATGTCTTCTCTCCGCACTCGTATCTCATTGTATTAAAATGTTTGTGAATAACGGGGAGCCTTCGGGGGGAGTATCAGTAGATGCCAAGCGCTAGCTTTGAGGGACAATAGTTTCCAAACAAGAGAAAATGGAGCAGTCACATCGGCACCAGCGCTGGTGCTTTCAGCTTTGGAGACGTGAGATGGAGAGAAGGGGAGGCAGGGGAGGTGGAGGTGGTGTGTGTGTGTGTGTGTGTGTGGGGCGAGTATGAAGGCTACAGAATTGACTAGGTTTTCCAGTGTGGATCGCATGCAAACGCTGAAGAGAGCCGGCGCAGAGCGAGCCAATCTAGCCTTCACACGCACGCTCTCAGAACGTACACAAAAGGCCAGCGCACAATGCCACTAAATATAGCCGTTAAGTATATGACCCCTCAATTTCCAACCTTCCGATAATATATCTGAATAAGAGCGGGGGAGAATAGTTGCATGCAATTTGGAGATACCACTGAATAAATCATTTCCTGCCACAACCCCTGTCCCCCTTTTTCTTTTTTACATTTTATGTTTTTTCCCCCCCTTCACCCCCTCTGATTATGCAATTCTTTGGGCTGCGGCGTTTTGGCAGTGGCACAAATAGAAAAAGGTGCCGTTTGACTCTCTGCCATTTCAATGACAAAATACAATCTAGCACTCAAATAATTCTACAGAGAGGATTAACATTTCTGAGGTTGAGCCAGAGATTAGGAGCGCCGATCTTGAATTTCATCATCTTGCCATGGCACAATAGCTTATTCTTCCTATTTTTCATCTATTCTCTGATGAAGGGTCAGGAAAGCTTACCTCCCTGCGCCCCCATTCATTTCTGCTTTATACTAACCAGATACATCGCGGCCCTCAAACCCGCCCCATTCACACGGCAGCAGGGCACACAGCTCTACATCCGGCCCGGTTCCTTCTCACAGGCAGGCAAACACTGCCCCCTCGTGGCCAGCCGCGACACTGCTCTGCAAGCTACGGCTCGGAAGTTGCTGAGGGATGATCGCCTTCGCTGTCACTTTCAGGATCACATTTCTTCTGCAGCGCGTCCTGCCAGCGATGAGCTACTGATCCTGGATCTGCTGCAGGAAGAGGCTGCTTCATTGCAGAGCTACAAAAGGCTCAACATTGCTGAGAAAAGTGGCTGTAGTGTCAGCCTTCAGTCTTCCTCAACACCACCAATTGAAGAATCAAGGCTGTAGAGCATGAGCATCAGTTTAATCTGCAACAAGGGGTTAAGTTGCAAGCAGGGTTCAGGAACCCTAGTTTTACTTATTCATTGCCTGTAACTGAATATAAGCTTAATAAAAACTCAGATATTTAAAAAGCTGCAGATATTTAAAAATCAAACTTATGATAACAGAAGAAGGGCTGTCACTGCTGCTTTCACACAAACACACACACGCAAGGGAAAAGAGAAAAAACAAAACAAAACTAATCTGGTGCCAAATAGGCCAGTCCAAGGAGCTTTGATGTCAGCCTCACTTGGAGCACACCCTCCACCTCTTTCCTCCCTCCCTCCCTCCCTCCCTCCCTCCCTCCTTTACATTTCTCTTTCTTTCTCCTTTCCTTTCTCCCCTCCACCGCCTCCTCCAGCGCTCAGCGGGTAGGGGGCACACATCCGAGCGTGTGAGGGCAGAGTGCCTCTTCACTGCTCCCGCCCATCCTGCGCGTCACATGCCAGGCATGTCTTTGATCACTTTGTTATTAGCAGGGTATGTGCAGACAAGAGGAATTCAGGACTTCTCTCCCTCTCTCCATCTTCACTGGCCTGGGAAACTTTCGGATCGCTTGCTCCTACAGACGAAAGGCTCTTTCTTCAGATTACAGTTTCAGGCTTTGTGATGATAATTCTCTTTATAATAATAAAAAAAAGTTAATTTAGTTTTAACATCTACATTACAAAACCACATGGATTTTTTCTCCCTCATTATTGAAAGTGATTTATATAACTGCTGTTTGTTTGCACTAGTACATTTACTGCTGCTAATGCCAATAACTATACTCAACATGAGATAATATTCATATAATCCCAATCCTTACAGTGTGTTTATAGTAAATACAGTGATTTGCAAAATTCAATATGCTTGTTGACATTTTGTACTAATACACCAGTATCCTACTTTGGTGTGTATACATCTCTGTTGTTCTTTATTCAAATATGCTGACTTGTATGTTTGGTTTGACATCCAAGAATGACTGATACTGTATGTGTGTGTGTGTGTGTGTGTGTGTGATGTCCTCTTGGCTCTTCACTGTGGGGACAGATGGACAGGACTATCCCAGCTGGCCTGGAGCCCAGGCCTTGGTACAGATCCAAAAGCAGAACCCCCAAACCCCCAGGCCTCCCAGAGTAACAACAGCACAGGCAACAAAAAAAACTCCATGGGCATCACATCACATCACCTGAGGTGGGAGCTGTATGTGTGTATTTTGGTGAAGGTGGGGACTCGGCCAACCAGAACACACTAGCTGCTCCGTGTGAACAGATACAATAGCAGGCCTGTGTGCTGCACACTGGGAAGGCAGGCACGGCTGGGTGCTGCCAGGCAGCAACAGGGAGGGAGGGAGAAAAAGATCTAGAATAAGAACCCTGTCTGAACAAACGTAATCATTCTGCAAAATTATTATTTTAAGTCACACACCCCCAGTATGACCAGTAACAGATCAGGGGATCTATATAGAGAAAGCCCCACCGCCAGTCACTACAGTAGTTAAGAGGTTTCTGAACAGAGGCCTCTGGCAGGAGGCGGAGCACAAGTGGAAGCGGCCTGTGCCAAGCGGCTGCATATGACGCGAGCGGGAGCTCTTTAATCTCCGTTCTCACTAACAGCAGCAAGAACCACAGGCCAGGCCTCAGTCTGGAACACGCTGTGTGCTACGCTACAGCACAGAGGAGCGAGCAGGAGAGCACTCCAACTGAGCAGTCCAGCAGATAATTGCACTATTTGAGCAGATGTCGGACAAAGAGAGCCTAGTTCCCATTCCTCCCTTATGTGGTGAGATTTCCATCGTCTGTCTAATTTCTGCTCACTTCTTGCATTCCTGTGGTTTTACTTTACTTTACTTTACTTTACTTTATTTGGCAGACGCTTTTATCCAAAGCGACTTACAATGGGAAGACACCAGCAATTCTCGTTCGATTTCTATAGAATATCAAGTATACAAACTAAGAGCCCTGAAAAGGCTTAGACTTGTCATTGAAGAACCTGCTCGGAGAGTGTTGGGTGCTAGACTAAGAAAAATTATAATGTATTTATACATTTTGTATTTATTTGTTAAATGTGTATGCATGTGTATGTGTTAATTTGTCTGTAATATTTTTGGAATAAGAAGGTTTTCACCTTCTTCTTAAAAGTGGTGATAGTCTCGGCTAGTCGTGTGGAGGAGGGTAGGTTGTTCCACCAGCCAGGGACAACAACGGAGAACAGACATGATTGGAATCGGAGACCCCGTGAAGAAGGAATTTTTAGTCTCCTTTCGTTTGCCGATCTGAGAGAGCGTGTAGGAGTGTATCTAGGTAGTAGTGTGTTGATGTAGGAGGGCGCAGTTCCATTTACAGCCCTGTAGGCAAGCATCAAGGATTTGAACTCAATGCGAGCAGCTACCGGGAGCCAGTGGAGGGAGGTAAGGAGAGGTGTAACATGGGTGTATTTTGGCTGATTGAAGATGAGGCGGGCTGCCATATTTTGGACCGTTTTGAAAGCTCCAGGGCAGAAAGAGAAGTTAGTATAAGAAATTACTCATCCTAGTTGTGAAAGGTTGTGAAAATTCTTAGTCAAGCCTAGAATTTTTTTTCAGATCTTAAAAAACTGACTTCCTGGCACCAGTATAAGTCATACCACCTGTAAAAAAAAAGAAAAAGAAAAAAGTCCTTTCTGATAACAGCCACCAGGGGGCTGTGTTGTTCTCTAAGGAGCTACACAAACAAAAAACGCTCAATGAGCCGTTCCTGTCTAAAACAACAAATTTACACCACACTGCCAGTGAAGCGCCCATATGTACAGAGCAGTTGTTGGGGACCTTGCCTTCACACATCAGTTTCCCAAACCACCAAGATAAACTGCAACAGTCTAGCTAGTTTCAAAACCAGTTATCTGTAGCCTATGGCTTTACTAGCTTGTCCTGCTGATGAACCAAACAGATAAAACAGGACATCACGCAAGTAAAGCAGAAATGACTGTGGTAATAAAAACATCTACCTAAATCACATCTTTCTCCTCCCACAGTAAACCAGCTATTCTCCTCAGTAACATAGCTTGTTTTCTGCGGGAGGTGGAAGATGTGGTTTAGGTAGATTGTTTTTATTACCACAGTATATGGAGGTTCAGGTGTATACCACAAAGATGCTAAGTGTATGTAATAATAAAGTTTTGCAGGCTTTATCAGAAGTTATTGCTGTTAATTTAATTGCAAGTTTCATGACCTGCATTAAAGGTCACATATCGGACAAACACATTCTTGACAGGGGGAAATAAAATGCTTCTTAGGGCACTAAAGTTTAAGAAAGAAAATGTTAATAGCACAATAAATTTACAGAGAGGTGTGTGGTCACTAGGTGGCACCATACTCATTGAAAACCTATGCACTTACATTTTCAATCACAAAAGTCCATTCCTTGTCTTCAAACTCTTCTGCATGAGGGTCCTGAAAGACAAATATTTTAGTTATCAATACACTTCTCCACTCAAATTAATAGCATGTTCAAAGAAATGTGCTTGCATAGGTATTAATACAAAGTCTGCATGTCAGAATGCCCAAATGCAGCTCTTCACAACCAAGCCAGTTAGCTGCAATGTTGAATTAGGAATTCTACACTCCGCAGGGGCTCTGCCAACTACAAATCACAAACTAGTAGATTAGATCTCTGTGGTTGAAAAGCAGAAGTTTATTAGTAGAGAAACAAAGCAAAGGCTTTGATAGTTTCACTTTTGTAAATTCTCTCTGTTGTATCACATAATTAATAACTAAGAATGTTGCCAAAAAGCTTTTTGGTAGCAATAACTATTTGTAGTGTACCTGAGGTTAATTGACATTCAAGGTAAGGAAAAAAAAAAAAAAACTCTTCTGCGGTTTAATGGTGCATTATGTTGTCTGCTCAGACAATAGATTTGCATATACATCTGGTCATATACAAAGTGTGTCTGCACAGACAAGATGTCACATAAACGGATGAAATTGCCCCAGTTCACTAGAGCACACCGTGCCACTATGGCCATTAGGACCTGAATACGACTTCGAGTGTAACTCTAACCCCAGGAAATCAAAAAAGGCAGCACTGACAGCAAAAGCGGTTCTTTCCTCACCTCCTCCACCTATCCTCACAAACAGGTAACTCTTGCTCCTCTAACTGATTAGGGATGGGTGTCAAGAGCCACTAAATAGATTCTGGTAATGCACAGGTAGGTACAAAAATATGTAAGCTCCTGCACATACTGGGGTATCATTAGTTATTTTGTAATAGCCCTTTTGTTATAGTCCTCTGAGCATAACGATGAGCACATTACCAGTGTGCAGAGGTCAAGATGGAGCCATGCAGATGTGTTTACATTCCATGCTCTCTAGCCATCATGGCTGATAGAGCAAAGTCTTCTAATGGATGCACTTTAGTAAAAAAAAAAAAAAAAAAAAAAAAAAAAAACGCAGTTCAAAAAGGTTGCATGTTTGAAACTTTCAGAAATACCAGATTAAGTAAATGCAAAAAAGGGCAACATGCACTGTGCTCCTTGCTCCAATTTGCTCAAGTTTGAAAGTATTAGGCTCATGAGTTTTGAATTGTAAGTGCTAGTTTCATCAGACGATAAGCAGAAGTCAGACTAAATGCTCAGATTACTTATTACTTAAATTAAAAAATAGTTAATTTTAGAGTGTGGCAGTAAAGCAGGAATATATTAAATTCAGGGGGAAACAGACACCTTGACATTTCTGTAAAACACTGTATTAAGTGTTTTGTGGAGAGACATACTGATAAAACAAGAATTGGTATCTATATGCAGGAACAGTACGGATAAAATCCTTACGATCCCCATCACCGCTTGTGTCCTCATTTGACTGTAGCAGATCAGGGAGGATTGATTTCTGAGAGCTTCCTGCTCTTTAGCAGCCAGGCTCATTCCATTTATTCTGATAACCACCACAGACATAAAGAAACCCCCTCCACAACCCATGCTGCGTATTGATTGTTGGAGCACCTTTTCTCCTGTGAAATTTGTATGACCGTATCCTAGAATTTTCTAATTTCCCCTGTATAATCAGACCACAGAACCGTGTTTACTGCTTCCCAGGGTCAGGTGACAGGAAGGGAGTGGTGGTCGGTGCAGGTTTTAAGAGTCTGAAATATACATGTGATCTGAGGTCTGATTAAAGTGTGCATTTGTGTGTTGTACATTTGTTTGCACAAGCAGATGTTTGCACTCACTGTTCAGGAGCACCATACCCCAGACCTAAGTTCAGATAGGAATGTGTGACAGGACTAAGTCAACATTATGTGGACATTAGACAGGAAATCCAACTGCAGGTCTGTCCGTCTGTCAGCAGCAGCTCATAATGCTGTAAATACAGTCTACCCCACACTGTCCGACAAACCTAAGAGGGGAGCAACAAAACACACCCGATCTTGCCTAATGTGTGTAAAGACTATAAAACTCCCAATCAGAGTGAAATTAGCGTTATTGAAACATGACACAGGTTTAGCAGCATAGGTTGGCTGGTATAAGTGCAGGTGTCAGGTTTTACTAGCCTGGAATCTCAGTGGCCTCTCGCAGGACGTAGCGTCTAAAATCTGCTGACGCACGTCTAGCAGCTACCAGAATAAGAACTCTAACGTTAACTCTGCTTCTGGCGAGCCCCAGTCCCGGCACCGGCTACAGCAGCAGACTCCCAAGCCATGTGACTCCTCCGTCTGGCCTTAATGACCACATCAGCTTAAGCTGCCAGGTTTAAGCCATCACTGGGGCCGTTCAGGCCAGGAGGGCACTGGGGTTTAAGAAAGCAGCACAAACCATGTCTATGGGGGCGAACGACTGGAACAGACCTTACCTTGAATAGAGTTACAGTAATTTCTATGTTCTCGGGTACGGGCCACACCACGACTCCTCTGTAGGGGTTTTTAATGCCTGGCTGCCAACTGTGAGACTAAAAGAGGAAAAAATTATTACCAAAGTTTATGTACACTGCATTATAAAACAAGTGTAGTGTATAAAAAGTTTGAGTTCTGTGTCCGGTTTGTTAAAACATTTCAACATAAGACTAAAAGTCATGCACATGGAAAATCTTTATTTTCATTACATTATTCCCCCTCCTTTTTTTCTTTTTTCACAGTCGGCATTATTCTGTTATTTAATGATTATAACAAGCAAAGCTATGGGGCTCATTCACTAGTGCAAGGTCAAAGGTGTCCTTGATGTAAATACATAAAACAAGAAAGACACAGTCTTTAGTAATGTTTGCGTGTGTGATCTGCTGACAGCCATGGGTTTAAATCATCCAGAACAAAGAGGGAGCAGTCAACCATCAGGCTCTTGCCATTTTCAATTCTGTTTATAAAAATATTGTGAAATATCATGATCAGGGTGACAGATATTAAACACCAAAACACAAGATACAAATATATTTTTTTTTTATCAATTACACCCTGAGCATGCCTTACACTAGTGAACAAGCCCCAAAAGCAATCTGAATAAAACCGTACAGAAACAAATTTCCACACACACCTTGGAGGATTTCCGTCGACTTCTACGTGTCCACACCACCACCAGCTTGTCTGGTTGCCTGTTGAGAAAGGACACACACCAAAAAGACATGTTAAAATTATTTTGGAGTAGGGCTGCAACTATCGAACATTTTTGGAATCGAGTATTCTGTCTGCTTTTTTTTAATCGGTTGATCAGATAACTTGTACTTTGCTTTTTTAAACAACTATCAATGGATAGTTTAGATAGTTACTCGATTAATCCATGAAAACTATCAAACTGAACACTTTTATTAGATCAAAGCTGAAAACCTTTGGGTTACTGGCTCCAGAATTAAGCCCATTTAATCAATCTTTCTGTGAAACATTCATGATGTACATGAAAAAAAACTATAAAATTCACAAACATAGGTTAGCCTATTTGTCCTTAGTTTTATTTTAATAAGAAAAGGAAAAAGGGGTGTACCCCCTGCTAAAGCCCATTTGAGAATAACGAAAAATTAAAAAGTATAAAAAGGTACAAAATTGTAAAAAGTATTCAAGTATTACTAATAATCCAACTTAAACAATACAGTTCAGTTTCCAGTTGTATCCAGATGAGGTAGGTAAGTGGAATGTTTGTCTGTGAGCAATGTTATGTGCAAAATAGAGAGAGAGAATTTGTCTTAGTACATGTGTGTGCAATGCATGTGCAAGCCTGCGCCGCTGTCATGTACTGTGGGGAAGAAAAAAAACATAAAACATATAAACTCGCCCAAAAGTAAATCTATATACTAATGAATGTAGATTTGTCCATCTGTTGCATTTATTATTACTACATTATGTATGGGGAAGGCGTGTTCAGTGTGTGTGCATGCTCTCTTGCTACTCATCATGCCTCGTCACTATCGACTCATAACACAAATAATTACAAATAATGTACGTTCTAAGGAGCGCTAATGTTAGTAAGCAATCATAAAAATACGATACCTTGTACAAGCTCAGAGTTTGCTTGGAGAAGTGCAGTTTACGTGAGCATTTGTTTGGTTAAGGTGCTGTAGCATTGACTACATTGTCCACCTTACGCAGCGAAAATTGGTCCCACACTTTGTGCCTTTTATGCACATCGGTATCTTCATTTTCCGCCATTGTCATAGAGCTCAAAATAAATCGCGGCTCCTTAAATCTTGCGCCTCCTTACAAATGCGTTTCAGTTAAAACAGCCAGTGTAAACAGCCAGTGTAAACCAATGATTCCGGTGCTGCGCAGCTCCGCACTGCGCAGCTCCACACTGCGCAGCTCCACACTGCGCAGCTCCACACTGCGCAGCTCCGCGGGAGCGATACGATAATAGATGGACTTTGTGACTAATTAAACGAAGCCTCGAAGCAAAGAATTTTACTCGAACATTTTTTGTAATCGAATCATTCGAGTTATTCGAATAATCGTTTCAGCCCTGTTTTGGAGTGAGACAAAGAACATATCTGAGAACATAAACACTGATCACATGGTCCTGCATGGCTCAGTCAGTACAGTACTGTAACAAGCAACGCTAAATGGGGAGCACATGCACTGGCAATTGAATTCGTTGCATAATAAGACTGTTTGAATCCAATCCATATAAACTGTATATTTATTCGCACACAGATCTGGTCTCATTTAAATGTAGCTTTCAGGGCTGCGCTCATGGATCTACAGGGAAAAAGCACGCAGCCGCGAAGGGTCAATGGTCAACTCACAGGATTGGCCATTTGAAAACATCCAGCATCTAATACATTTTACTGAACACGCGACTCGCTGTCGGGGAGTCATGAGGGCGCTTGTGAAATCCAGACCTGTTGCAACAGGCCCGCGACACAAACAAGAACCTGAACGCAAAAATCTCGCTATGTTGTCCTCTGCTGCTTTTCTGCGCCTTCCCGTGCTGCGCGAGGCGTGTCGGGTACAGCGGGACTTTGACGGAGTGAATTAATGATGAAGCTCAGCCTGGCAAAGCATGACACTGTAGCTTCTAGCGCAACCCTACTCCAGTCCCACTCTTCGGTATGACGGTCAGTCACTTGGGAGTTTAGCACAGCTCCACTCCACTCAGAATGCATACGAACAACGTCAGTCTAGGCCCAGATGTGTTCTGCGTACTTGCCGGTCTGTTCAATCTCAGTGGGCATGAACAGCAGCTTGCTAATACTTATCCTTTCCAGGTGTCTTACATTTACATTTAGATTTACAGCATTTATCAGACGCCCTTATCCAGAGCGACTTACAATCAGTAGTTACAGGGACAGTTTCCCTGGAGCAACTTAGGGTTAAGTGTCTTGCTCAGGGACACAATGGTAGTAAGTGGGATTCGAACCCGGGTTTTCTGGTTCATAGGCGAGTGAGTTACCCACTAGGCTACAACCACCCCTTCTCATTAATATTGTGCAACAGTTTGCCTGCATAACATTACAGATATATTAAAGATCTGTACGGCTGCTGGGTAATTAGTTCATGTAGCAGGCCAATTTACATCAGTTTTTAAAGTGTACAAGCCAAAAGCATCCCCGTTATGGACTGCTCTGGACAGAGACAGCAGTTTGATTCGGACATGAAAAAAAGAAAAATAAATCAATAGACTGGGTACTAATAGCAATGTACTGGCTTCATATCAAAGTGCCCGTGTTTGAGAGCAGCTTACACTACTGCTGGATCGTTGGCAGATATTTGCCAGTACAAAGTAAAGGTCAAAGCAAAATATGACTATACATGGCATTAATCAGGTTGAATTTCAATGTTATGCACCAGTCAATTACAACATTAAAAATGGATCTGCATGACTGTTATATATAGCGTTTCAGTGCTATAAAGTAGGAAGCAGCTGCTTCACGAAGATAATTTATAATTTCATTTGCCCAGCAAGAAAACAGATTTTGCATAGTTTCTAGAAAAAGAAAAATGATCATCTGAACAGTTTGTTTGTAGCTCATTGCCATGTAAAGACAAACTGTAAAACTGTGAGGACAAGGAACAAAGTATTTTCTCCAAATCTCTACTGACCACATACCCTTCATGTTAACAATATTCCCAGGAAATTCATGTCCCACAGAGCTCATGTCCCATGACTGGTCATGAACTGAAGGCATAAGGGAGACCTACACCAGATCAGGCAATGTTGTGGCTGATCTGTGCATCGGGATCTAATAAAATGCTGCTCTCACCTCATGAATAAGTAAAGAACATACAGGACATACTCCCAAAAACACACACACAGCGTCTCTCTCAGAGGATACAGAGGGGACAAAAAGCCTGAGATGGATAAGCAGCAGTAAGCAGCTCAATGTGGGCGGTAGATACCGTAATCTCTTTCTTTGACTATTTCTCCTCTTTCTTCTTCAAAGCAGCCTCCCAGACTATCATACGTCAGCACAAACCTGGGCACAAAGGAATCCCTACAGTTCATTCACATAAGCAGAGACTAAAACCAGGCATAGTTCCACCCTTTAGTCATACACATATCACTTTTACATTCAATTTTTTAACAATTAAGGAAGGTCAGATTGAGACCTTCTCATGATCTCAGCACAGTTCCAAGAACACAGGGAAGGTGAAGTGAACAGGCATCCACTGAACTCGGGAGTGGGGATAATGAGAGGGGGGTGCTGGAGAGGAAGAGAGAGAGAGAATGTACTGTACCACACAGAGTGAGGGACGAGGGGGGTGCGTCACTGGTGCTGCAGGAAAGGAGGCAGCACAGAACAGTCTATTGTCTGCACGCTCATGACCACAGTCATATCTGCACAGCCTCTCAGCCCTGAGGGCTCGCAGCAGAGGAGGAAAAGCCCAGCAGCACAGCAGGCTATGTGAAAAATTCTAATCATTCTCAGAGTCTCCAAAAGCAGTTGGAGATCAGGGGTCTCCTATCTTCACTTCAGAGCCAAGGCACCTATCTTATCAAGCTACAGAGTGCTGATTCTCACCATCCAGTCATTACTAATGGGGCCTAATGCACAGTCCCGTGGCCAGACAAGAACAGGACTTAATGCTGTGTCTTATTACAGAAGATGTGTTTGATAAAGATTCCTTTTCTTCTCAATCGGAATGCCCTCAAACTTTTTGCCAATACAGTAATAAATGCTAGTGGTATATGACTATGCCAACTAGGGCTGCATGATATTGGGAAAATAACTAACTATAGACTCATCAAGAGTGTCTTAAAACAAGAGCATGTTTTAAACAAAATATTTCCTTGCCTTGCCTGTTTTTTTATATATATATATATATATATAAAAAATGAAATAAGAAAATTAAATTAAACAAAGCGTACAGGCCTTAAATAAAATGGTATGTAGTGGAAACACTAACATATTGTCAACTCAGCATAAATTTCCTTTATCACAACTTTTTGCGATACAGATATTGCATATACTATTATTACGTATACTATTATCGCAGTAGCGATAATTTTTCGATATATCGTGCAGCCCTAATGTCAACCCACCATCATTAAACTGGCATTGGCAGAAAATGGCAGTGTGCAAGAATCTGTGCAAGAACTGAACATTAGAAACAAGCAAATAAAAAACAGAAACCACAGAACCCTCCCAGTAAAACAGTGAGGTAATTCCAGGATATTGCCCTTTTACTCTACTTTATTTGGCAGACATTTTTATCCAAAGAGACTTACAAGGAGAAGGCACCAGCAATTCTCATTTGGTTTCCATAGATTGAGAGTCAAAGAGAGTCAGAGCCCTGATAAGATCTAACTAGTCAAGAATGGAACATGGTAGGGAATTGTTAAGTGCTAGACTTTTTTTTTTTTTTTGTGAAAAATAAGAAGAAGAAAAAAACTCGATAAAGTGCCTTCTCAATTTATAATGCGCCTTCAGCAACTCCAGTGCATCAGCATACTGTTTCCAAGACTTAAATGAGCTACATTTTCAAAATGTTTGGTAAATGCAAGTAATATAATATAAAATCACCATGTCAATTTACTTCAATCATGTTCATGGGAAAAGTCCACAACAGCAGACCTGCTTCCTGTATTTACACTTGTTGTTCAGCGGTGATACAGTGCATCCAGAAAGTATTCACAGTGAATCACTTTCTCCACATTTTGTAATGTTAAAACAAGAACAGGCCTCACACATATACAAGAGCCGGTGAAGGCCGGGACCTGCCTCTGATTGGCGGTGGTCCAGATATTCCTGTACTGGCACGGGCCAAACACGTACGTCTTTTTAAAAGCCTCAACCAGACAGCGGACAACATGACTGTACCAACATGCTTCCCAGACATTACGAGTAATTTATATATATTTTTAACTTCATTTTTCTTGGTCCGTTTCAGTGACCAAATGGTCACATTTGGAGGAAACCAGGTACCACTCATCACAAAGTACTGAGCAAAGGCTGTGAATACTTATGTAGATATAATTTCTCAGTTTTTGACAAAACCTCAAGTAAACTTTTTTCACGTTATCATTATGGGGTGTTGTGCGCAGCATTCTGTAGAAGGCTGTAAGATAAAATGTGTAAAAAGTAATGCATTGTGAACTTTCCAGTTGCACTGTACATCTGACCAATCAGCAGAAAGGAAATTCTTGAGTGATATGAAGCAAAGCATTTTTGTGCACTTGGAGCTTTTCTTGTGTGAAAGTGAACCAAGAGCAAAATAATACAATGATCAAAACACACCGACTGATTCAGACCAGAGTCACACTTTGGTGTGAATTGTCTCAAGCCCAAAAGACGAACACTTCTCTATCAGAATTACCACAGACTAATTACACTGGAATTCAGTGAAGTAATGTTTATTGTACAAGTACATCATGCTTCTGCTCCTACAAAAGGTTCAAGATTTGCTTCCTCTTGACTTCACAAACAAGTCCTTCACACGAGAATACAGAAGCCGATGAGCGAGGTATGAAAACAAACTTTACTGATTTTTACTGATAAAAAATGAAGGGAAAGAATAGAATGCCCTGATAAAATAGCATTTTTTCCTCTAATTTCTTTAGATAAGATGTTAAAAAGATGTTATCGCTGCAAACCAGAGCAGGGAGGCAGCCGGACAGGCCCAGGTGGAAGAGGCTTTGCTGGGCATGGCATCGTCAGATGGAGGGTTCCTGAGTGGAAACTACTGAGTGTCACTACTGTGTACACGTACCACTTTTCAGCGTGGATACAAATCACACCAGAATCCCATAGGGGTGTGTATCAAGTGTACAACAATGATGGGTGACAATATAATACATATTATAATACAGTTCATGCAAAATCGGTTTTCAAAAAAATAAAACATAAAATAAAAATAGGGGCAGTGGTTTGAATAGTGGGTAAGGAAACAGACCCATAATCAGAAGATTGCCAGTTCAAATCCTGAAGGTGCCACTGAGGTGCCATAGGCCATACCCACAGGAAGTAATTTTGACTCACAAACAGCTTAAAACATACATGCAGAAAAAAAAATAAACCTAGAGCAGCTTAAGTTGAAAATAAATCCCCGTAAAATGAACAAATGTTACTGCACATATGAATCACATAGCAGCTAATCACAATGTATTTTGATTTAGATTCTGGGAACAGACAAAGGGTTTAGTAACCTGCTGTAAAAGAAAGCTATAAGAAGTCATCGGACATAGTAGTCACCGGAGGAAATACAGACTTCAGAGAAGCAACGAACACCCTGAGCAGATATGTTTCACTGGCTTCAAGCATCAATAGCGTAATTGGAATTCAGTTTTACATTTTCCTAAATTCTGTTCATTCAGTTTTTTTTCAAAATTCAATTTAATTCTTCTGAATTCCATGTTTTCCATTATAAACGTATTTATTCGTCTAAATTTGCTCTTTGCTTCTGTAATCCATTACATGTAAATAATATGTGCATTTCATGCTTTTCAACTCACAACATTATGCATTCTTCCATTTGAAAAATAAAAGTGCTTCACATTTGAAGACCTGAGCTGCAAAAATGCATTATGAACTGGAACAATGTTAATAAAAATCACGTATTGAATTAGTCAATTTGATTGCCTGACAAAAGGTTTTCTGAAATACGCACAGAACCAATTGGGCAAGTGGTGTGGATTCAACACCAACATGCTCTCTGCCGACCACGTGTTTACATTGCATTAATGGGTGCGGAAGTCCCGCCTCAACAGGAAAAACAAGTAGTGGACTGCAGTGGCCAGAAACACGAATTACATGAAATTCCGCATTTTACAATGGATTTCATTTTATTTGTTGGATTCTGTGATTCTGAATCGAAGAAAGTCATTGGGCCTTGCATACAGGTTCTCTGGATGGTGTAGAATGCTGTGGTAACAGCTAAGGCTCTATGTTAAAAAAAAAAAAAAGCCTTTAAGAGGAAGAGCTGGCTGGTCTGTTGTAAATCCCGCAAAGCTGGACGTCAGCCACACGCACGCTCTGAGCGACAGACACTCACGGAAAAGGGAGAAGAGGAAACGGGAACAGCCAGAAAAGAGGCATCATATCCTCTGCCAAAGGACAAAATTAAAAAGAATCAAATAAAGATGGGAGAAAGAAAAAGAAGAGTAGAGGAAAGAAAGGGGAGCTTCCTCAGCCATGAGTACTAACAATGCATGGCTGTCAGCAGAGAGGAAAGAGCAGCTTAACATGGGATACATGTCACCGGCTCATGTGTCATCACACACACACACACACACACACACACACAGCTTTCTGTAATCTCAGTCCAACTTGGTGTTTATGTAACAGGAGGGAAGGTCTGTCTCTGCAGCCTCTCTGTTTATTCTAGAAGGGAGAGTCCGTCTCCCTTGATGCACTTGCTAGGAAAGGGGGAATCTCTTGAGTTCACTTTGTACTTCTGTTCCTCTGAAGTTCTTCTCATGAAAGCAAAGGCACATTTGGCTATATCTGTCTGTGCGGGCGTGTGTGTGTGTGTGTGTGTGTGTGAGAGACAGTTGAAGGCAAGCCTTGAAAACTTGAAAGCTTCAGCTAAAGGACTTAGACAAGCTGACAGGTCTAGAGGAGCGCTGCGTTCTCTGATAGTCTTCATCTGCGTGGTCCTGCTGAGTGAGTGAACACGGACTACTGTATAAAGAGGCCGCGGGCATTTAAAACTTTCTAAACACCTGCCAGATTTTTGATCCTCTGATGTTCTCTATGTTTGAGCTTTTGAGGGTTCACAGTCCAGGCCGAAGCATGTGGGATTTTACTTAAGAGTGAGTGCCTTAACTAAGCACATTCAAAACGTGGCCTTTCACCACAGTTCACAAAATATGGCCCAGACAATGAGATGGAACCGCTTTTCATTTCAGGCAGTATGAGAGTTATAAGGATTATGATAGAATGCTAAAGGTTATGCAGCATGAATTACATAATTTGCTGTGTTTGCAAATTCTATTTATTTGAAACCAATGATGTGATGTCACACTTTAACAGTCAAATGTACAAATGTATTTTTCAATATTTATTCTTCATTTTAAGATTTCGATGTCTTTAAATTACTTAACATCATTAAACTTTTCATGGAATGATTCAGGCCATATTTCTGTGTATGTGACAAATATAGAATCATGAATCTTGAAGCAGACTCATAGGGTTTGGTTCTGGTATGATCTGCTTGCCAGACAAACAGGTTGACCCCTTCAACACAAAACAGAGAAGAGCAAGAGGTGTGAAAGCAGATAAAGCACTGGAGCAACTGTTTCAGGGCTTCTAGAGTGAAAATTCCCGTGTGTTTGTGGGGACAGCAAAGCTGCTCTTTTGAGATCAAACGCTGACTTATTAACCCAACCTCCAAAAAGTCATACATAACCACAATGGCGAATTAAATGTTTAACTGCAACTCATCATTAATCCTCTGTGTGCAGTCCTTTTAGGATGAAAAGTGAAAGCTGGTGAAAAATGACATGACACACCACGGAGGAGAACCAGATGCCAAACAGCGCCACTCACTGGTGTGGGGGGTTAAAATAGCATTTGGATGACAACATTTTAGAACATGTTCCTGTGCAGACACAGGTTTTTTTTTTTTTTAAACAGACAACCTATTTTAGAAAAAAAACTTCCTTGTACACCCTCTCACCAACAGTCTGCTACTCCCAGTTAAGAGAATAGATGTGAATCAGACAAATATATACCTCAAGCCTGTTGTAAACTCACATAATCCTTTAATTTAAACACAAGACCTAATTAATGCAAACCTCAAAGCATTTAATTGGTAAGAGTGCTGTAAATTCCTGTGCTGAGTCACATTTTCTGGCCATTTGAGCCTGTTTTGCTCCCCCTAAAAGCTACTTGGCTGGGAAATTAATGCTATTACAAAAGCATCTCAACAACTTGGCATTACTTGAATGAGCATAAGCCCTAATATTCACAGTGTTATAAAAAAAAAAAAAAATTAAAAAAGACCACATTCAGTAAGCAGATAATAAAAGTCAAATATATCTTGAGCTGTTCTTAGTCAAAAAGCAAACAACTGCAACTGAGTTTCCTTTTGCACAAGCCTCTCGTAATGGAAAATTCTTTTTTATTGAGTTTTGCAGTCATAATACAAACAGTTTTAATGCTCCCATTATGACTAAATAAGTCTTCACTGCCACAGTGCAAAAGCCCAACTGCTTATGAGGACAGGAGCTGCAACATCAGAGATGAGACCATCCTGAACCTCAATCAGGACAGCCTAGGTACTAAAGCCCAACTTCAATTATGCTTTCAAACACTCTCTTTCTGTGCTAAAAATGAAGCTACCTAAAGTTATAATTAGCAAGTTAACTCAATTCTGTAGTGCCTTCTGCCAAAAGTATGTAACAGTAAGTATATTTCATAAAGAAGTAAATAATTTCTGCTAGCGCAAAGGGATGTTAGAGGCTGACATGAGTGAACTGGTGAAAATGTGAAGCTTCATTGGATGCATTGAACACAAGAGGAGGACAGACTAGTTTGTTTTTAAAATATATATACCTCTTCTTTTGAGGGAAAAGGTAAAAAAAAAAAAAAAAAAAGCAGCAGCTAGAAACAGCTTTTTCCATCTTTTGTTTCAGGTGGGCTCTAACTCCAAGGAACTGACACCAAAAAGTAACAAAGAGCCTAAAAACATAATGGAAGCAGCTGAAAAGACCTCACGTTGGCTCTGGTTGGGGAGGGGGATGCATGGTGCTAAAAGTCGGAGTCTGTTCACCCCAGGCTGGGTCACCTGGTTGAGGGTGCCTTAGGTAAGACCCAAAACACTCTGTGACCCTGGTTACTGAAGATGTGTCCAGGTTGCAGGGCGTATCTCAGTACTTAGCTTTTCACCAACTCTATAAGTGACAGTGGAAGTAAAAGTGTATTTCACACCACAATTGTTACATTCTGCAATTATTGCACAGTTCTCGTGCGCGCCAAACCCTCTCATGTTGTACCTTCAGTCGAATCACATTGTGGCCAATTTTCTGACCTGTGAAATCATACAAAGGTTCACACCATTTATAATTATGCTCAGAACGTCTACTGCTGGTACAAACACTCCTATGAACTGTTATTGTAACTGCTCAGGAAATAAATAACAGGCATAACAATGACGTACACCACGTTGAAAGGAAAAATTCTGAAGCTAAAATGAAGTCTATGGGAATCTGAAATGAAAAGGAACGGGAGCAGGATCACCTTGCTTTCCAAGGGCATGACACTACAGACAAAACAGTAGCGCAGGATGGTGCAGTAAAACTACCACACAGCCACCACTGTAAGGAAACAGACCAAGCTTTAAAAAAATTCAACTACAAGACAGGTGAGATGCAAAAAGCCTTATAAAGAAGGGGACAGAAAAATGAGTGCTCTCCTATGATGTCCTCTGAGTATAGGATTTAGGAATATAATCTGATATAAAATAATACAATAATAATAATTATAATCATGGGTCATGTCCAGCTAATTTCCTTTTCTCTTACATTATATACCATACCACACCATATATTCTCCACATGGTATAACAAACTTTGTGTTCTTGCTATATGGGCTGTATTGGTGCAAACACGGTCAGATCCGGTTGACTAGCTCAAGTAATATTCACTGTGCTGAGAAAGAACCCATAACAGTGCCAGGGCAGCAGGCAAAATTCAGCTTCTGAGAGAAGGGAAATGGCAAAAGAGCCTGTTGAGCAGGAATTCAGAGTATGCACAGGGCAGAGGAGGAGGAGAAAATAGCACTTTAAATCTGAAGTCCAATAATATATCACCTTCACGGGTCCCCTTTATTCCAAAGGCAGTGAGTGTGCAAAACTGCACCCTGGCATACATTTCAAAGAACACAGATCACACCTGCTTGTGTGATGTGTGGCAAGGTGTATGGGGGTGGGGGGGATCGATGCTAGGTGGGGCACACGTGATTCTAGGGACTTTTACCTGAGTTAGCAGTGACTTCTTTATTGGACAGACATTAATAGAACTTCGCTGGATTTTCTCTTACTCATTAAACAAATGAGATTGAGAACCAGTGCTGTAACCCAATTTTGTATTAAGAATAAAAGTGAACATACTGCAGAATCCTGACTTACACAACACTAAATTAGTAAACTATTAGACTCAGCACGTAACAAACAGGAATGAGGAGTTGATCAAAAGGACACGCAGAGGGGATTGGAGGAGAAACAGCCAAGTTCTGCTGCACACTGTCCAACCTACACACTCTGAACTGAGACATTCCAAACCACACAGCATACTTATAACATTGCCAAACACAGAGGGTGTTCTGAAGACAGTCAGTCAGCAGACAATCATCCAAAACACACCACAGGCTAATCTACCCGTCCGGACACTTCCCAAGTAAGACGAGGGGTGATCAGTCCAAGATTGTGCATTCCTCTCCTTCTCTACCCCTCAATCCTCACTACGAACAAAAAAACCTGGATGAAACACCCTGCCTGACCTTCTGCTGCCAAGCACATAAACCCAGCAGCCTCACAAATAGCTTAGAACAGATTCATCCTTACTGTATTCCATGCTGCCTTGCAAGATTTTTCAAATAAACAATCCTAATTTGATACAAATATAAAACAACATAAATGGACTTCATACAGCGCTGAACAGGCAGATCCTAGCGGTGTTTTAGTCAACAAAATTTATGACAAAAGAGCTTTTGATAATACGGAAATGAGGTGAGACTCAAAGTAAATGCTGGTCTGTCTAAGCAATGAATTAACATTCTATATGCAAAATAGCATCAAACTCCAACTCATTAATACAATTTGAACTAATAAATAAAATTTTACATTAATGCTACATAACTGACAAAAGTCTGTACCCAATTATACCCAAAAGTAAAACACTCAAATCATACCATGATATATCCAACTAGGTCTTAATGACAGCAGACCATGTGAACAAGTTTTATATATGCAAATACACACTTTTTTTTTTTTTTTTTAGCACCAGAAGGCTAACAGACCATGTCCACCTCAAACACATAAAAAGTACAGCCTGCTGACAGACCACAATCTGTCAACTCTACCCTCTGCAAGCGGGGAATAATTACAGCTCATCACAATACCGCAGCGTAAAGGTGCTGCTGCTGAGTCCAAACCCTGCTGAGACAGATTTACAAGCATCCGCACAGCATGACAATATACAGCTGATATTAAATTTCCATTTTTAAAATTATGAATTGAATATTCAGTCATGTCTTCTGTTAGACTGGACATGGAAAGGGAACAAAACAAGGAAAAAGAGAGATTCTGTTTTAATAATGAATAATGTCGTTATGGTTCATGACATCAATACTGTTTTAATCACAGAAATATTTGGGTGATTTCAGTGCATATGAAATGTTTTGGGGCCGAGGAATGAACATCAGCTCATTCTAGCATTTACCCACATGCTGTATGACTGACAAACCAAATTGAACCATGGCAAAAGAAGAGCAGGTAATGAAGTGAGATAATGTGTTAGCACTCAATGGAGAGGAAACAAAAAAAAAAAAAAAACACAACAGCTGTGGGTGACTGTGGCCTGAACAGGCAGAGCCTAGTGTTGCTTTCGTCAATGGAATTTATGCAAAAAAAACATTTTTGATATGACTGAAATGAGATGAGACACAACGTAAACGCTGGTCTAGCGTCCTATGCATTCTGTTTTATTTTTTGCATTATAAACATATTTATTCGCCTAAAAACTGTGTGATAATGGAGTGGGGGGGACTAATGCTCAGACTTTTAGTCGACTAAAACTTGACTAGACATGACTAAGAGTAAATGACATCTTAAATGGCATTTGTTAACCTTAAGAAGCAATAGCTAAGAGTGCATTCAAAAGATGATGACACTCAGAAAAGCATGTGAGGTTTATCCACTGCTGAACATAAAAGTTTGCATATCTCAAAATATTGTTAATGATAAAACAAATTATTTAAAAAATTGTGCAAAGGATGTGCACCACCTGTGCAGGATGGGTGCTGGGGTTGCATTCACACACCTTTCTGACAGGGGCACGGCTCCAGCTAGCATATATGGCCCTAGGTCACCTGGTGCTCTGACGTGAGACAGGCTGCTCGGTTATGCCACACACTCATCTCATATCCCTTCAGCCTTCATATCCCTGCTCGTCAGCACAATGAGTCACAAGAAGAAGAAAAAAACCATACAGGCCTTCTCAGACTTTGTCTCAAGCCCACCACTGAACAGAAAACCTTTGATAAGAAGGCAAGATTAAATTAATTTGACTCTTTGCATTTAGCAGATGCCCTTAACCAGAGCATCTTACAATCAGCAGTTACAGGAACAGACACTCAGAGTTAAGTGTCTTGCTCAGGAACACAGTGGGGTTTTAAACCTGCAACTTCACCCACTAGGCTCCTACCACCCTATCTGAGCTAATGGTCTTAACCAGATTTACACACTAATTACAGTGTCAGTTCTCCCTGCAGCAAGTATCTTGGGATTGCTAGTAAGCAAAGTCTGTTGAGCAACTACAATTTTCTAGTTCAGAATGTGCTGGCAAAGACATTAATCAGTCAAGGTTGTTAGCATAAATCAATCTGACTGGGCTGTGGTGGCCTAGTGGTTAAGGAAGCGGCCCCGTAATCAGAAGGTTGCTGGTTCGAATCCCGATCTGCCAAGGTACCACTGAGGTGCCACTGAGCAAAGCACCGTCCCCACACACTGCTCCCCGGGCGCCGGTCATGGCTGCCCACTGCTCACTCAGGGTGATGGGTTAGATGCAGAGGACAAATTTCACTGTGTGCACTGTGTGCTGTGCTGCTGTGTATCACGTGTGACAATCACTTCACTTTCATAACCTCCACCGTGTCCTGAACCACCTCTCCGGTGAAAGAGTACCCATCACAAGGGAAAATACAGTGTGCAGTGAGGCTTAGGGCATTTCCGGAACATTTTTCAGTGCTTCTTCTGGGGGAATATGAAAGATGCCTCTCCTCCATATTCCTCTGCAGTTGCAGGAACCTGTCGATGCCTGGCTGGTACCTGTTTTGATGTGCTGTTTCAGCACCGTGGATCCAGCTCTCTTCATCCCTGCTAGAATGAACCTACAGCCACTGTGTCGGGCTACCAGGGTGGCAGGCAACGTTGATTCACTGATTTACGCTAGCAAGTAAAACCTTTATTTTAAAGGACTGGACGGGACTGAATGTTGGTGAGACCAGCACCCTCGCTGAACTTTTGTCAAAGCATATTTTATTTTAACTCTTTGCTGTCTTTGAGCTGAGTTTGTTTCAACTGCGTGGATCATGTAGCGATCCATTGGCCTCCTAAATATAATATCGTTTTATTATTATTGGGGGTTTTAACATTTGTGTGTGTTGCCATCATATGTCCATGCCAAAGGACCGTTTACATTTTATTGACTCTTAATTTTGTTCAGCATGTGGCTGTTCCAACGTGGACACATACTTGATTTTTTTATCACATGGTCTCCCTGAACCAGATTTCCATTGGAATAAGCCTAATCCTAGACCAGGTTTAAAATTTCAAAGAAGTGTTTAGTCAAGGGCTAAATATATGGCCCCATGTGTTAAACTGGCCCCTTGTGTTAAATTTTTGTGATACTGTATTCTCTGACCATAGACTAGTTTTATTTTATGTAGACTTTGTTTGCACCATTGTCAAACCTCGCACTGTTGTGTCCTTAACCCCTCTGTGCTAGGCACTTTTCATCAATTTTCAACCAGAACGAGAGCCGCTCTGAGCTTTTACACAGCGAAAATGGAGGAACTAGGATCTTGGTTTTATTCCACATGCCTGACTGTACATGAAAAAAGGAAAACTGAAGTCTCACTTCAAATTCTGAAGGACTGTTGGTTTCATTATCAGACAGCCATTGTGTCTAATCTTAGCAATCCTCTTGTTTTTTTTTTCAGGACCATAGACTCTGCTCTCAAAGGCCCAAAGTTAATAGTCTTCCACTGCTTGTGAAAATGTCCTTTTTTTCTGGTCACTCCTACCAGGGCTCTTATATAAGAATGACAAAATAATATATTCATAAGATTTTGAGTTATTGTTGTTTTATACTGTTGTACTTGAGAGATACCATCCAAAAGGAAACAAATTAATTGTGTGTGTTTGCTCATATACTACTGGGCATACTGATTCACATTAATAAAAAAGTTGGAAGGATCATTATAAAAATAAAAAAACTTTTTAAAAAGTCATCCGGTGTAAGGGTGGTGTCTTCACTCCACATTAACTCCACACACAAAGTAATTCCTGTGTTGCCCATCAACAGACCTTTTATAGCGTGGTTGCTAAGTAAACTTCTCTGAAACTCATTTGTCAATGTATCCTACATTGCTGCGGGTAGCTGCCTCAGTCATGTCTCCTCAAGCTGAGATTAGCTTGACTCTGAACGTTAGCCACCAGAAGCTATCTTCCTTAGTCATGGACTTTCCACAAGAAACATGAGCGAGGAAGAGGAGGCTCTTTTGCAAAGTCATGGAAAACCAGCTTGATTTATCCAGTTCTTTTTTTAATCCACATATGCAACTGAGAACCCTGTTTGCAAACTTCCATCTGCTTTGAAACATGCACCTTTGTTGCCCTTATCGCTCAAGCGGTCTCTTCACCCCAGTCATAATATCCTAAAGAGGACCTGTGCCCGTCCCGTTTCCAGGCAACACGGCCCTGGAACATTACCCTAGGTGGCAGATTCATTAATCGCCCCTGAAGTCACCAAATGCTGGCACCTCCCAGACGTCTGCAATGATATTGATCAGATATAACCTTATTACATGAAAGTTTTAATCTTATAACAAACACCAGGAAATCTGAAACAATTATTATTAATTTAAATATTTAGGTACATCTGAGCCTTTAATACTCTTCAAAAGGAGGAAGAAGCATCCTTTGCTTTAGTATTTACACTACCAAAGGTTCTAATTTAGTGAACAGTTTCAACATTTGACAAATTACTAAATTTATATTTGAACACTGTTACACATATAGACACTTAGTCATTTCAAATGTAAACTTAAACATTCCTATTATTGGTGGGCAAATGTGCTTATATAGAGTAATCAGCATTTTTTTGCTGCATACAAAAAGACATGCTAGTCCCATCTGAATAGCCTTGCTGCCCCACATCTTCATCCTCCATCCTTCCCTACAGTGTCAGTCCTATTTACCTCAATATGAGTGACATGAGACTCTCTTCTGCATCCACTTACAAACTAAACCGATGTAGTCAGGACCACGAATGAGAGCCACTGGTGTTCCGGGGAACTGGTCGTCACTTCCGTGCAAGAACGATCCACCAGAAAGACGAAATGCCAACGCATAGGCCTTGCAGCATTAGCATACAACTAGAGACAGTCCACAGCCAAGGGACTAACTGAGACAATGGTGTTTAGGCACTTTTCAACAGAAACGTTAACAATTCAACAAAACAAAAATGGAACAGACAGAATAAATTATGAAAAAGACAAAAAAAAAAAAACAGTATTAACAGAAGAATTAATATCCTCAAACTGACAAAAAAAACATTACTTCTTGCCAAGAATTTGTGCCTGGAGGAGCAGACATTTTTATCATTCCTTTTGCTGACAAGTTCCTATCCAGCCTTGATGGCAGCTCTAGGGGCGTGTTAGTCATGCCTACGGGTATAAAACTAAAGTGGAGCCCTCAGGTACTCAGCAGGCCTGCTTCACTCTTCACAACAATCTGCAAAAAGATTGCAATCCACTTCCTCTGTACAGGTGACAAAAGAAGCCTCTCCGGCCGGTAGCAGCTTTTATATTAAGTTAAGGAATTTGGAATTAAAGCCAAACGTACACATCTGTGTGTACCACCAAATGCTAATGAGAGTCTGACTGTAACAATATGCAGACATGCCTGCACTACAGCAGGAGCAACATAAATCACCACCACGGTCAGAAACCGATTCAACATTCTGGACCTAAAAATCTCACAAAAAAACCCAATCAGGCATATGCATCCATATATATTCGAGTGACCAAATGGTTTAAAAGGACCACTTACCACTTCTTTGTGCATTCCACCATGAGTTCCTGGTAGGAAGCCACGAACTGGAATTTGGACGCATGCTTTCCCACGCGCTGCAGTCTCTTCCACACCGAAGCCATGATTCCTTGCGAACTGTCTTGCAGTCTCTGTCCAGTCAAGATCGCCCTTGGTGATGAGTGATCAAAAGTATCCGAGGTTTAAAAAAGACTTGAGCACATTCATTGTTATTCATTGGATGGGAGGAATAAAAAAAAAAAAAAAAAAAACGATCGCAACACCGTGTTGTCAAACCATCAACAAGGTGAAACTCGAGGTGGACGAGCAGCACGCCGGGGTGACAGGGACTTCCTCTGGGCACTGCCAGGTCCGACAGTCAGCATGCCCGTTTCCCCGCCAAGAAAAAACCCAAACACTTCCAGGATCTTAAAAAGTATTCCACCCGTGTTACTCCACACCTGCGCACACACACCTATGGAAACAAAGAGATGCGATCAGACAAGAGATGCCACGGGAAGGGGGGTGAAGAAAACAAGAACATTGGCTAAAGCAGGTTTATCTCGAGCCTCACTCAGCCATCGCTTTAATTATTTAGCGTCTAATAAGCGCCGTGTCAGAAATTCCTCTGCCTCGTCCTTCCATCTCATGCTCGTAATTGCACGGCCGAGGTTAGTGCTGATCTGCTTTTTCTTTTTTTTTTTTTTGAGTCACTGATCACTTATCTCCAACGTAATCTGCATAGGAGAGGGCTACTCATACCACACGGTTTTATTTACGTGTGTATACGTGACGTTTTTGTACTTGAACGCAGCGGAAGCGTTGTCGGCTCTGACACTCACTCTCTCTCTCTCTCTCTCTCTCGCCGTCAAACTCACCTGAGCACAAAAAGAGACGAGTTACAGCAGGAGAACAAAGCGACCTGGAGCACTCAGCTATTAAATCCAGAATACGCCCCGAACGTCCGAATCACCGGCACCATTCCGAAACATAACCATTCAACACAATACATGCATATATATTAATATTATTTTAAAGACGTCAGGAGGACCATTGGCTGCTCTCTGGCCAGCTATTCTTGTGTAACCTGAAACGCCGAGCTCAGGTCAGCACCGCCAGCCTCAGATTACTGAAGAAAAGCCGCAACAGACGGTACCGCGACTTTTACAACATCTGGAGCGGGACCCGCTACGCCGCAGCTGCCGCCGCCATCGAAGCTCGGGCGGCGCGACGACCCCGACGCGGGTGGGAAAGAGGGCTACCGGCGAGGCGGAAGGACACTCACCTCTCGGGGCGTTTTGAAAATGCCCCCCTCCCTGTGAGCGGCGCGCTGAGCCGGCTAGCGGAGCGCCTGCCCGGCCGCCTGTAGCCGGCGGGCTAACTAGCTTGCTAATTATCGGCTACTTCTGAGGGACCAGCCATTCCTGCCCGGCCGTCGTAGCACAGCGCGGCGGGGTTTTTCTCTTGGCCGCCGTCGTGCGGCTCCCTCCCGTGTGCGTGTGCGTGTGTGCGGGGGGGGTGAAACGGCGAGTTTTGTTGACACGTGAAAATCCGAAAACGCCGGAGACGTTTTTTTTTTTTCCAGGTCTGGAGAGTCCAAAAGAGAAAAAAAAATTCCGACAAACTCTCAGCCCTCCATCGTTTCTCCCCAATTACGTTCACCGGAGCGCTCGCCCAATGCCCAGAGGAAACGCCCCCGGACGCCTGCGATTGGCTGTCTCCTCCTGAGTGTTTACGCGCTCGCGCGGCTCCTCGGGTGACGCGCGCGTCCCATTGGCCGCTCGGAGCGTCAGTCGCAGCGGCGAGTCCCGCCCGTTTCGACTAGCAGGCTGAATTGCGCCACAGCATCCTTGTGGCGCTACGCGTTCACCTTCTTGTGTGTAGTTTTCTGGGGACGGGCGTGCACAACCGCGTGGGTTGTAGCGCTGTTGTAACGAAAAGGTAGCAACCGACAGAAAGTGTGCAGGTGGTCCTGTTGCTGTTTGCGTTCTCTCGTCAGTAAAGCACGCAGATTGGCATTCTGCTTTTGAAAAAGGTGTTGCACGCAATGTGCTTCAAGTCTGATTTATGGACAAAACATATTGTCCTACAGAAATTTACAGTATAGAATAATATCACCATACATCCTTGGGTTTTTAATAAATACTAAACATATAACTGACCTGGTTAACCTTGCCAGTACTTTACTGCAGTATGCAAGGAGCCTTTGACGTGACCCACTTAAACCACCAAAAGCCAGACTACAGTTCAACAAATATAATGGTAAGAGTCTGAAAGCTTTGTGTGGCTAATATCGCTAGGCATACAAAGCTTCAGTGAACAGGAAATTAATTTGGGTGGTTAGAATGTGGACTGAAATCTTGCATGCATGTGTAACGAAATAGTGCAAATGCAAGCACTTCTCCAATTATAAGAAGATCTGTGGAATTCAGATTTTGTATGACACGAGGTTCATATCACCCTAGCTGGTTTGTTTATGATCATTTTAGAAAGCGTTCTTAAACACTGGCATACTTCAGAATGTCATAGGCACCGAAATATGTTCACCTGACAGAGAAATGGATAAGCGTGTACATATTCCAATGTAAGATTACAGGGACTCGCCGCCCATCTGTTAAGCTATGCTTTGATGTGACAAGCCATCTCGCAGCAAACAGTGCTCTGCACTGCGGGTGTAAAGTTTTCGTTTACACACAATGCCAGCGGAGGAAGTGGAGCCCTGCTGTCTGTGCTGGCTGTGCTCACATGGGTGTGTGAGTGACAGTGGTCTTGCAGTAAGAATATGGTGTGGTTCGTGGTTTGATTAATTTGGAGGTTTTACTAATCTCATTGTAGTGAACTGATCCTGATTCATGGTTGACATCAGTATAGCGGACAGTAATCAATTGAAAGCATCATATGAGTAGAATTTAGGGACAATAGTTACTGTACATGTAAAAGTGACAAGGAAGCTGGCGAATTTTAAATCATTTTTAAAAAGCTATTTTAACCCTCCTGTGCATCACAATGCATCATATTTTCCCTCTATCCAGAATTGAACTTCCTGTTTGAATCCTGGAGGACATTTGAGGATGAGGCCAGGCAGTGAGATGAGTATCTTTACAGTAAATGATGCCACCCTGCTCATAATGGCCTTGGGATGGTCTGGGTTTGTGGGCAATAGCCCTTTGTCAAGGCTTTCATGGAGCTCTGCAACACGTCACAAAGTAATGAGGAGTAAATAAAACTATGACAAACCCAGTTTAGAATAGACATATCACACCTGATTTTTACTCTCTGTTGTTCGGATCTCTTGGTTTTTGGAGTATTCCTTTTATTCTCAGGCAGCCAATATCATTTAAGAAGACCAATTCAAACAAATCAACAAACAAATCCAATCTGAAGACAAAATAGATACTGAGGCACAAAGAACAATAAAAGATTCTGACAAAATTTGGCAATTTTCTAATCGGAACAGCCACCTTCTAATAAACTTATCATAGGATTCTGTCTAGTAAACAACAGGGCGGCTGGCAGAAACTAATTAAAAAGGAAAGGCTGGCATTTCCCCTCTCTCCAATGTGAGACAATACACACTCAACCTGGTTTTGGCTTTATGTGGTTCAGAGGGCTGACTTTAATTTCTTTTACAATTACCTTGCCAGGAACAGATAACAACATTTAAGCCTGCTGTTTGAATAATCAGGCATTAGATCCTAGGAGGTTCATAGGGCAAAAAGATGAGGTTCGCATAAAGCAAGTCTTGTATATACCTCTCATTTGACTAATTTGTGGTATTTAACTGATGGGGTCAAATAAACGTCATACAATGCTGAATATTTTATGTAAAGTAATTAGTCAGAAAAAGGTAATTTATAACCAAAGGATTAAAATCAACTTAAATGGAAATGTTGTATAAATGAAAGAAACATAAATATCCTTTTCTTCTCTGTGAGCTGATCAGTTTAGATGACTGTAATCACCCCCAAAATGAATGGTGATAAATAAATTAATTTGATGTACTAAACACGTTTCACTACCATGTTACTGTTGTCTAAAAAAACAACAATCTTGAAGGGCGAAGATAAAAATTTTTACCTTATTCACAATCGGAGTCCCCAACACACTGCTTAAATTCTTCCAGTGTCGACATAAGAAACATTTTTAAAATCTCAGCTAAAATAAGCCTTTCATAAGCAGTGATGTGGCATCTGCCTTGGTCTGTCAGTATTGTCGGGCCAGTTGCTGTTTTGTCCGAATCGGCTGTGGGCACATAGCAGTAACTCCTGTGAGTGAACCTCATAAGCAGCCAGAGAAGTGGAGAAAATGAATGCTATTTATCAGCCGTGCTGTAGCTGCAGGGTTTGTCAAAAACAGACCGGCCCAGGACTTTGAATGTCTTCAGGATAACACAGAAGACTTTGTCAAATATGTCACATGTCCACTGTTTGTCAGTCACCCGCTGCTCAGCAGGGGTCACTTGGGCTCGCTATTCATCTGGTTATCCGAAATAAAATCCGGGTCTAGTTTCTGTAACATCTGATCCTGTGCAGTTCAGGTGGATCGCCGTCTAAACAGTGGAAATTGAACAAGACACTAACCAGATAGGACTTTTCTCAGGGTAAAATGACACAAACAAGTCAGCAGTTGAGTTTATTTATTCAGTCAAATCTCTTCTGTTGACCAGGAAATGATCTTGGGTTTCAGTATATCTGATTTTTCATCACAGGGTTGGCTGTGCATCATGTCACCTTATAATATGCTATAAAATATTATAACGGTTTATGCAACTCAGCAGTAACGGTTGCACAAAGAATTTACCTAAAGATGAGAACCGATAAAACGTGCCCTTGCTGCAGTTTGTGTCACTGCTTGCAGGTGAAACAAAACAGGGGCTAATCTGCTGGGCTCTGTGGCGGCGAGCAGGGATGTCTGTATTAGTTTGAATTAATTTATTTTTATTATCACCCCAGAAATCAGCACGATGAACCCTTCTGATTCATTATCCAGTAACGATATTTTATTAATATTGTCGCTTCATGGCACAAAGACATAGGAAGTATGTCTGGACCTACCACAGGTCTAGCTGTCTTAACACTAGGACATGATACACCAACAAAATGCAAACACCAAAATATCACATTATGAGACTGTTTACTAATGTTTAGCAGAGTGGACATTTCCTGCGAAGAGCATAGAATTACTATACCATGAGATTCTATTGTGTAATACAAATATCTGTTATATTTTTGTTTTGCATTTCAACATTAATATTGAGAAGCGGTATTATTTGAGATAGGGACTGAGTAAGCCAATAGGATGATTGTAGCCTAGTGGATAACGCACAGAAGACCACAGAGTCACAGGTTCAAACCCCACTTACTACCATTGTGTCCATGAGCAAAACATTAAGCCTTAGTTTCTCCAGGGGGGCCGTCCCCGTAAGTCGCTCTGGATGAGGGGGTCTGCTAAATGCAATAAATGTAAACGTAAAAGTCTGAAAATGCATCAGAAACCACCTGCACTGCTGATGGACATTTTGTCTTGATCTCTTATTGGTAAAACATATGTAATATGAAAATGACACCTTAACATGGGACTTGCCAGGCTACACCTGTGGTGTCCAGGGAGACAAAAGGTGGGCTCCTGTGTGACTGTGTGTGCATCACACACTCTGAATAGACTGGCAAGGTGTGAAGTTTGACCAACATACAAGAAAGGACTTCCAAACTATGGTTCAATGGCAACTATGCTGGTTGTGTAATATCTACGTATTTCTTGCATGGTAATAGAGCCTTGATCATGCTACTAATCCCAATCATCTAATTATAAAAACGGACAGATGCTGTCTACAAACACTGCATACCAACAAGATTATCTGTGACTTGTAAATCCTCAAATGCTATCGCAACAGCTACAGAGCCCTGAACAGAACTCCAGCATTAGCATATTTTCTCCATGCAGGCTGGTTAATTGCATCGACTCCTTCCCCACCTGGGATTCTCCAGCTTCCTTTGAAATGAAGTTTTGGCTCACGGTGACCCAAAGATCAGAGGACTGTGATACAGGTTTAAAGTGAATAGTGAACTACATATTGCATCATCTTTTAATAACTGGGTTTTCTAGGAAATATGCATATGTGTCAAAGATGCAGAGTACACAGTGCTTACTACAGAGTACATAGACCAGTAGTGACCAACAAGATGAAAAGAGTAAGTGGTGAGCCATATGCTGTTTCTTACATTTACATTTACAGCATTTATCAGATGCCCTTATCCAGAGCGACTTACAATCAGTATTACAATCTCCCTGGAGCAATTTAGGGTTAAGTGTCTTGCTCAGGGACACAATTGTAGTAAGTGGGATTCAAACCCGGGTCTTCTGGTTCATAGGCGAGTGTGTTACCCACTAGGCTACTACCACCCTGTTTCTTCACCCCTTCACCCTGTTTCTTCACCCCTTTCCCAGCAGGCCCCACAGTTCTACGCATATCCCAGCATGCTTTACTGAGCATGGAGAGTGTAAATCAGCAAGATTTGCTTCAGTTAATGCTGGTGGAGAGGTCATGTGTTACACTGTACAACATGTCATGCTTGTTCTTGCCGGCCGACAGTGAATGAATTCGCTTCCATTTCCCAGGCCGACTCCGACTGATAGTCCATCTGGTTGCAATTTTCAGTTTAACTGCAAGCCACTGGAGAACGATCCTTTTTCCATACTTGGCCGTCAAGCCTGAAAAAGCAGGTCCTGTGTAGAAGAAATAACATTCTTTGGATTTTCTAGAGCACAGTAAGCTTGGATGTGATACCTTCTGAATATCAGTGTGTATTTTCCATATGAAATATTAGCACTGGGGCCGTAACATAGCCAGGGCAGCGTGCAATTATCATGAACTATTAACAAACAATAAAGTTATGTGTACATTAAGACAGGTAACAAATTAAAGACAAAAGTGTTGATGGAAACATCAGTGTTATGTCACTGTTGCTCTGGGTGTTCTGCTTAGCAGAGACCTGGTTATGGATGGACAAATGATGTGACTTAGGCTGTTTGTACCTTGTTAGATGGGGACATCAAAATTACCCCTTAAAAATAGATTTTGTTCTCATTTATTCAGGTTTTGCCTTTAATGGTTGGCAGTGGGCAGTGGTGGCCTAGTGGTTAAGGAAGCGACCCCGTAGAATCAGAAGGTTGCCAGTTCGAAGGTTGTCATGGCTGCCCACTGCTCACTAAGGGTGATGGGTTAAAAGCAGAGGACACATTTCGTTGTGTGCACAGTGTGCCGTGGTGCAGTGTATCACAATGACAATCACTTCACTTCACTAAATTTATCACATTTGTTCCAAAAGTTCTTTTATTGTTTCTGGTGTGCTCATTTTACTTCAGACGGCTTCAAAAATAATACATTCCAGTCCCATTCTTTAGCGTGAAGGCAAAAGTGCAGACAGTTTTACAGTTTCCAGTTCCCAGCAGCCTTACTGCCCTGGCAGAATGGAAACAGCATTTCGCTGCTATGGGATTTTCGAAATAGGCCAGGAAAGACCAGGATAAACTTCAGTATTTCCTCTTCACCACCACCCCCTTTAAAATACATCTATGATAGGAACATACTTACAATTTCTGGGGCACAAGATATGCCCACAGATACGCCCTCCTGAAATTTTACTTGTCTGTACTTATTGATGACAACAGCTTGTCCATATTTGGACTGACAGCAACTCTAGACGGCACACAGCATATAATTACCGTTAACAGAATAACAATGCATGCTGACATGCACAAAAGCTTTGACGCTATTGATGCTTCTTTTTGCACTTATTTTTAAATACATGCATTTTAAACTCTACTTTTTTATAAATCAGGCTTGGTACTCTAGCTTCAATTATCAATTTTTTGGCAGCTTCTATTTTTAGTTAGTTAGTTCACGCTGAATACATTCATCAGCTCTTAGTCTGCGGTTAGAAATGCAATCATACAATACGTTCATACTTTGAGAGACTCGTTAGTTAAATTGTGGTCAGTGCATTTTAATTTAGATCAGTTTAATTAAAAATGCCTAGTATTTAAGGACCATTTTTTCAGGAATATATTTTTAGTTGTAACATTGATTTCCATGTGCTGTTGTCCATATCCATTTGTCTACCTGAGTGAATATTTTGTCATAGTACCCCTTTAAGAGCATGGTTTAGTCTCATTTGAAGTCTAACCTGTGTCTGCAAAAGTGCCCCATAAACAGTTATATTTTTATCCTTTCCTGCTAGGGTAATGGGATATCTGCTAAAAGAGGCACTAACAGACGAGATGGTTTCAGACACATTTTCTAACATTCTTTCTACTCTACACAACGACACACACTCTTTTTTTATATAAGTATATAACTGAATGATGACCAAGAATAATATGTGCGATAACGATAATGAATCTAAAATCACAAGATTTATTTTTAAAACCCACAAAGTAGTAGGTTTGTCCAAACTGTGTCTTCATGAATTCTTGTCTCTATACTCATTTGCCCTGTTATTGCATCTGTGTATCCCATCAGATGGTTTTATTCTAGCAGAGGAATAAAACTGGAATGCTGGGTACCAGTACACCTAGTCCGAAAAAACCCTTTTCTTCACAGCAGATAAAAAGCAACTCTTGACAAACAACAGCTGCTGTTCTGTGTACCTGGGCGGCTGTATGAGGGGGGGGGGGGTTTCACAATTATAAACAGCACAGTCATTTCTGTCTAGAGACTGAATGGAAGTCTGAGTGATTATAATGAAATGAAATGATCTGCAATTTATGATTTAAAAAGAAGGATCCTGCCACCCAGGGATAATGGAGGGCATTTCAAACCATGAATCATTTCATAAAACATAACAATTTAATTACTAAGGAATTCAGGGTTGCCACCAAAATTAAAAGGAAGCTTTTAACTGTGTCAGCATTAAAGATAGACGGGTGGGAAAAAAACGAAGGTGTTTATCCAGTCAAAACAACAGCAAACATATTGCCACAGCAGGAATGCTTATGCAATGGTCATTGGCAAGCTGTACATTATATTTAGCTGCATTTTAGTGCCGCAGAATGAAGAGCTCATCTCCTGGAAGCTCTGCGGTTGGTGAGAGAAGACTCTACCGCAGGTCTATGGGATCATGCTCTAATTTCCTGTCTGCGAGCATGGATCTCTGCTGAAGACCTCGCCTCCCTCCAGTGGACCCACTGTCCTTTCATCACATCTTCTGGTTCCACACAGTTGCCTACATGTCTGACAGTGACACGGTCTTCCACAGACAGACCACAGTACATCCAGAACTGGACTCAAATTTTTTTGAAAGTGAAATGACCAAATGCTATGGAATTAAATAAAATATATTGGATTAAAGGCACTTATTCATGTCAGGGACATGACAAGACAAATCACATCTGGATATAAATATATTTAGTCACAATAAGCGCAAGCATAATGACAAAAACAAAAAAAACAGGACAGGATCTATAAATCACTGTAGTCAATTAGTGGAACCCTGAGGAAGACAGCTGCGTCATGAGATTTTGTCACCGTGGCAACTCTTCTCCTCCCTTCCTGCATCCCTTGGCGACAGGGGTGATGTGTGTCTTTGGTCTTAAAACAAAGGACTAAGCATGCGACAAAGTAAGATTTCTCAGTCATCCGACTCTAAGATTGGTCAATAGGAAACTACAAAAAGAAACTGACCTGAACAGAAAATACACAAAGCTGTTTCAACTTTCAGATTAACGCATGATAGACATACAAAATCAATAACTATACAAGGGTCTTTGCTATCATCATTATAGTATTGTCAAGTATGTTTTCAGGGAAGAAGCCACTTTCAAGTTCAAACTAATTATTTAAAATTCTGGTCAACTGTTTGTGGAGTTTTATTTATATATAATTCAACACAAATTAGTTTTTTCTCTAAGCAGACAAGTATATCTTTATCTCGGCTGCCCTCTAGTGGTTACACAAAGCTTGGTTTTAATTATCCATAAGAATACAAGCGGTGGAACTGAACTCACACACTATTCAACCACTTAATCCATTATCAAGCTTCTGGGACCCGGCAGATCACAGGGCTGATTATTTCTCCTACATTTCCTCCAGGATCAATTAAGTATACCTTCCAGTTTAGACTTAAAGATATTCAGAAGACATGATTTACAAAAAAGCAAAATATATTTATTGCAATAAATCCTAACTAGAAAAACACAGGTGCAAACAAACACATAAAAGATGGTTCATGAAGTGAAAACCACACATTATTATGGTCTTTAAAAAAAACAAACAAACAGAAAAAACCACACATTTCGATTATGCTCGCAGTAGTGCAGAGAACGCCATTGAAAACTAGTGAGCACATCCAGCAAATGCATAGTGGAAATACACATCACTGGCCAGATTATGCAAATATTTACAGAAGGGGATCATAGGTAGGAGTTAAATAAAGAAAAAAAGAGAGAACTGAATCCAAGGATCTCTGTGATGTGTTTTAAATATTAAGAAGTAACGTACACGTTGCGTAATCAAGCTTTTTTCCCCCCCAAACATAAAAAGTAACAAACAATAAAAGCTTTTCATTTGACCTCCAGCATGCCTTTTTTATTTCATATAGGTTGATTGATGAATGAGAAAGAATCAAAGCAAATGCATAAAACATCTATGTCCACCATCAGGTGTATTGTATGAATTTGGTACAGTGTTGCTACTTGGAAAATGTGCACATTCTGTGCATAATGCCATTCTTTTGTACAACAGGACAATTTTTAGGTCAGTCCTGAAGTATAAGATGCATCTGAATAAATATCCAACATTCCATGTACACCGAAGCAACATTTGGCTTTACATTAAGGCTCTTGGTGGGAGTAAAACAAAACATTCCAGAGAAAGCATTCAGCACCACTGTACTTTGTCTAACAAGGTCAGTTGAGGGTCATTTCACATTTTGAAATGTGGTAGTAACAAATGTGAGACTTTTGCAAAAAAAAAAAAAAAAAAAAAAAAAAAAAAAAAAAAAAAACCTAACTGTACAAAAAGTAATAATCAATCAATGTTTCAGATTGAGATGTTTCATTCTTCTTCTTTTTTTTTTGGGTTCAGCTCTGTACAAGGTGGGGAAGACTATTAAACCAATGGCACTAAAGACTACATTTAAAAATTTTCATTAATTTCCAGCAGTAATCAGTGAACAAATACTCTTAATAAAAAAAAACTATTGATTTGTCATGTTCAACAATTGGTAAAGGAGTCATGTTTTAACAAAGAAAAGTGCCTATAAAAAGGTGGGGGTGGGGGAGAAGGGGTCCTTCAAAATCAGCAAGAAAAAAAATCATACCTTACATAAAACATTTCATGTTATTCACATTGTGCTATTGGCAGTGTTTCATTTTATGAAAATAGCATGGAATATACATTTCTAAATCCCCTTCACACATTCACACTCTAATAAACGGTTTTATTTTTAAACATTTATCTATCTGTGACAGTTGTAGAGTACTACCAGCACAATCAGGTACTCTACTGTAACCATAGACATGTATCCAATTCTTTAGCACTAGTCTATAGACGTTTGGATAATGAGCAGCAAGACATACACAACCATTCAAAGTGACCTCATACTGACAACATGACACATTTTTGCAGTCCATAGATAACATAAATAAAAATGATGTAACAAACCCATATGAATCTCTCCTTCAAACTTTTAAACATGTGTCACTTTATTAAATATAAATATTCAATAAGTCTATTTTAGCTCATGATATGGCATGAACTAGCATATGGCACATGCCTACCTACATACACCTGAAACCAGCAGGCACCCTCTACTCACTGACAAGTTATGTTAACAAGTTCCCTCCAACATAGATTATGCAGCAAAAAAAATTATTAAATTATGCAAACCTACTATTACCTACGACAATTGGGTTCTTCATTGTCAGCCAGGCCCAACCAATTAGTCCAGACCGGCTGAATCTCCTTGTATAGCCTCTCCCAAATAGGAGCCATTGTGTTCAAGCACTGCTATTCTGCATAAATACTGACACATCAAGAACACAAGAACGTTTGGATTCTGAAGGCACATGGGTGCATGATAACATGAATCACAAAACCTTCCAAACATAACTCCTTTTTCAATGGAAAAAAAGGAAACCCTGCCAATAACGAATTATGAAATTAATAATGACACCAAATTATTGTAGTAGTAATAATAATAATAATAAAAGCTGCCAGAGTTTGACCTCCAAAGCTTTACAGCTATGAGGTTAGGATAAGGCCACAGAACAGAGCAAGATCACTGACAGTTCATAGCGGGGTCATTGAGCCACGCCCAGATCTTGATCATGTCTTGAGGAGTCCTGGGATGCACGAGCATCAGGCTGTTATAGGCACAGGCATTGTTTCTGTATTTCTCTTCAATGTCAAACGTCCTGAAGCCTTTGTGCTTCTCTGGAGCCAGGCCCAGTTTCCTAAGGCACATGCCAGTGTAGACATCATCAATGGGGTACAGGGGCACCTGTCGTGACACAGCATTGAGGCGGTGTGCAAGATCACCAGAAAACAGGTACCCCCCACCACCCGCATAAGAGGGGTACATCCCCAAAAACATGCTTTCCGGGATGAAATACTTAACCTTCTTATCACGATGAGGTCCTGCATTAGTTATGACGTCCCCAATAAACAGGTCTTTGGCCTTGGAGGGGGGCAGGCCCTTCAGGAACTTTAATATCCGCAGGGTGTTGACAAAAACATCATCATCCCCCTTGAAGATGAAGCTGGCCTCAGAGCAAAAGCTGTTCAGCCACTCTAGGAAAAGCACATCTTTGATGGTGAGGTTGAAGAACGAGTCCCTGAAGTCCCACTGGAGAAGGTCTCTGTGCATTTCGTTCTCGTACTGCAGCATTGCAGACAGGTCAGGGAAGTGGTCCACTGAGGTGGCATTGCCAAGGAGGAACACAGTCACCACAGTTCGGCTGGCTATTTGACCAGCTTTACCCCACGACTCTCGGATGGCCTGGCGCCGATCAAAGTGAGGTGCCAACGACTTAATGGCAAGCAGGAGGAAAGGCCTATCTTTGCATATGCGTGGTTGGTTTACCACCATGGGATAAGACCTACACCTCATGTATATCAGGAAATCTTTGAAACGTTTGGGAAGTGAATTATAATCCTTCACCAGCGTGGAGACTCTGAGATCTGCCTCACAGGACTCCTCTGCGATGGAGTCATTCATCCAGTCAGGCAGCTTCTCTGGCACTGTACCGTTGGTTAGAATTGGGTTATTAAACCGATCCAATCTCTGCTGCTCGCGGTTCCAATAAGCCTCACTGGCAACTGATTTGCTCCAGAAGGTCTTGTTGGGGACAACCACCTTGCTTTGGCCACTCTTGCCCTGGCTGCTGCGTGAAACTACCACAATGAAGACAAATATGTTGACCATTACAAAGGTCCCAAAGACCTTCATGTTCCTACGACACGTGTTCATTGCTCCTTGACTCCACACCTGAAGGAAACAGAAATTGGAGAATAAGGTCACAATAGAACTTCAACAGCAATGTCAGACAACATAGACACAGAGTTCATAACGGACAGCATAAAATGCTCAGCGTCAATCTCTCTGGTAGTTGATTTTAAGCACATGTTATCGAAATTGACAAGGACAACGTTACCAAAGTCCATGTCTACTCGGGCATAAAGTGCAGCTCAGTCTCTGCCATCTTTATGTAGAGCAACAACTTAACTTTTATCCAGATCCTCAGAGAGGTTCGGACTGGTGCCCTGAGCTCCATTTTTACCCCTGACATTAATTTTCTGCTTTTATATCGGTCTTTGTGGTCCCCTACTGCTGAATCTGAAGTCTCTTTCTGAAATTCAGCCGTGGTGCAGAATTGCAGCCACGTTTAGCCAGGTCCACAATGAGATTTCCCCAGCACACGCCGTTTCAGTGTGTAGCTTTAAATTCTAATGAAATTAGATGACGTAATTTCGTGGAAATTACGTCATCAACACCATTCACCAACCACAATGTTTGGTGTAGTCAGGAAGTCGCGTCAGAGTTTTTCCAAAAAACAAAAAAACCCCCGGTTCTTCAGGGTCTTGCGTGATTGGACTAAAAAAGCTGCAATGCTTCGCACGTTTGGAAGCCATGATGGTCAGTGGAGATAATTGTTTAGGGAAGGGGTGGGAAATTCTTTGGGCGGGAAAAGCATGTAAAACAGGAGGTAACCTTTCTGGATCAGACAGTCTGAGCTGCCACTCTCTGAACGGCGAAACAGAATGACCAAAGCACTCTTTATACATATCGCCTTTAACTGTTGGTATATCTTCTTCTCAACCGTTACTTTGGGATAACTGTTTTGGCATCTATTAGGAAACCTCAAACAGAGATCACCTTCTGTTAGCCCTTCACCTCTCGGGGGCAGTGGTGGGGGGGTGAGTTAAATGCAGAGACCACATTTCACTGTGTGCACTGGGTGCTGTGCTGTAGTGTGTCACATGTGACGAAATCACTTTCACTTTTTCTAACTCCTCAATAATTCAGCTCTCAGAGGACTGAGGCACTTTTCACCAGTGAATTTCATGGCTCAAAAAGTTAAGCAAGTTAGGGCCCTATGATTTCCACTATGCAGAAAACGCGGTTGGAATCGCAGAATCCAACAAATAAAATGAAGCCGCTATAAAAGGCAGAATTGTGTATAATTTGTGTTTCTGGCCGCAGCAGCCCACTGAGCGTGTTTCCAGTTAGGGTGGGACTTTCGCACACCATCGCAATGTTAGCAAAGGCGAAGAGGCTTTGCCGAATCCGGACCACTTGCCCGATTGGTTCCGCGCATACGCAACGCTGGAGGACAGATGTCCTCAGAAAATTACGAAATTCGACTAGCAAATCAGCTGATATCATGGTTCCAGTTCATTATGCAAGTGGGCACAACTTTTTTTGTGTTCCAGGTCTCCCCAATATTTATTTATTTGATTCATTTTTTTTAAACATTTATTTTACTATTGTGCTATTGTGAAATAGTTCTTTGTGTAAAATGCACATATTTATATGCAAATGGTTTACAAAAGCAAAGAGCAAATGCCCAAGCACTTTCTTGAAGAGTGATTAAATGTGATTAGTCATATTGCAGGTTATTTTTTTCCCCACCCACTCTATAATCACAGTTTTTAGGTGAATAAATACATTTCTTCTTTTAAGTAATTACTTAAGCAAAATAAAAACCTACGCCCTTCCCCCCCACCCCCATCTGCTTTTTAAAGAAAGAAAAGCAGCAGACTGAGCGCATCTGAGAAAGGGCGGTGCCATCAGATTTGCTGGGGAATCCCACACAGCAGTCCCACGAACATTAATCATGATGAAAGTTTCCTCTCTGCATGGAAGTGAAATGGTACCCTGGACTCCACTGCAATCATCAAATGTAATCACATGTTACAATATTGGAAAAACACAAATGCAGAACTATTTTTTTAAAAAACTTATGAAACTGTTTGTGGTACCAAACACCGTTCCTCCCAGGGGAAGTGCACAGAACCGCAGAGGAAGTTCACACAATCAGCAAAAACAGAAGAACAGTCTCCATTTTCCACCTTAAACCGAGCTCTTTGCCTATGTGTTAAAACCACTTTTTTTTTTTTTTCTAGTTCCTGATTGGGACTGTAACGTCAATATACACCAACAGTGAGGTCTACCTTCCATTTTGTAATTGAGTAATCACCGCTAGGCCTTTGTTTGCTGTCTGTGCTTATAAACCCCTTCATCCACACACTGCTCCAATTGTTCTCTAATCTCATTTCCTTCTCCAAACCCTCTTATCACCTCCTCCATCTTCCTCTGAGAGCCTCATGCTCCACCCATACTCATCCTTACCGTTTCTGTTTTTTTTTTTTTTTAAAACACGCTTCCTAGCAACGTTTCTGCACAACCCCAACAGCTGGTTCTCTCAAGGGTGAAGCCTCAACCAGCACACAGTCACACAGCAGAGGAGACGCCAGGTCTCTCATTAAAGACCAGAGCCATGGAATATACACAAACCTGGCTACGCATAAACACACAAACACACATGGACTTGAAGGGTCACGATTAGTCTGCAATTGGCTTTGTCACTATACTAAATCAATACCGATATCGATAAGGATTGTACCCGATACTATTTTCGGGGGAAGAAAAACGCGACTATTAAAACGAATCACCTGACCTGGCCGAGAATTGCAGATCAAATTAACATTTTATAAAAGATATTTACAACATGCAAAACATTTTTACCAATCACCGAATCATACGCAGCGAATCATAGGGAAAGGATATGTGCTATGGACCAGAAGTTTGTGTTTACTGACCAATCATTTATCATGCAAGTTTGACCCAACCAGACCCGAACCGAAATACTTTGCTCTTGCTTTTTACATTTTGTAGCAAGGTTGGTGTGTCTCACTCACTGGGGAAGGGGCTGCCCACTGCAATGCCTGTTGAAAACTGTTGTAATCTGCCAGCGATGCAAAACTGGAATTTAAGAAGCAAAACCAGTGCTAATTGGAATCGAAATTAAAATTTTTGTAATATCTGAGAATTTATTTTTCTGACAACCCTAATCTGCTTATAATTGACTAAATCCAAAACTCAGGTATTGGGGGTAATCAATGTTACCATTATGACTGCTCTTATATACTTACAAGGGATATCTAATCTTGGGTTGGGTATGGGCGTAAGCACAGTTTAGGCAGACCGTTCTTGGAAACACCACTGGCAGAATGTTCCAATTCAGACTACTTTAGAACTGGTGAGTCAAGCACGTAACACATTCATCTAGAAGGTTCAAACACTCCTTACTAACATTGTGTCCCTGAGCAAGACACTTAACCCTGGGTTGCTCCAGAGGGACTGTCACTGTCACTACTGATAAGGATGCTTTGGAAAAGGGTGTCTGCTAAATGCTGTAATGTAAATGTCTTGTTCATTATGTGGATGATACAAGAGTGATTAAAGAAGGTTTCAAAAAAAAAAATAAAAAAAATAACAATACATATAATTTATAGAGACATTCCTAGACATTTCCTAGTTTTGCAGTTTACAAAACAAAAAGGAAACCTAGAACAGAGGTATATAGACCAATGCTGCTTTGTTGACCTTATGGAGAGTTAATAAATAGGAACATAATGATTGTCTTTTCACTGTTCAATGAGTTAATGAGGTCAACAATTTTAAGGCTTATAAAAGGTGATTAGAAGGCTCACATACCTAATGTGGCCTGTCCCCCGCTGCACATCACAACATTTATTTGAAATAATCCATGGTGGGCAGATAAGTATTAAAATGTGAAATTACCTGGGCAGCCACAGTGTTTCCCCTTCTCCTCCTTTTAACGTCACTCCAGTCTAAAGGCCAGGCATTACCCCATTCTCTGGTTAAACCACTTTGGTCTGGAGCTTATTCGGCAGGAAGAACAAGGCAGCACCCTGTAGACACAAATCTGAACTGTCAAATCACCTTTTATGCAATGGGATCAATCAGCCAGAGAATACTGGACAGCCAAACACAATTTCACTTTTACACACCATTGTGTGTTCCTCCTAACTCTACTTCATAAGGGCTACTAGGTTAAGAACACAAACATTGCCAAACAACCATGTCCTTGTGATTTTTGCTCAGTCACAGAGACACAGTTGTGTGTCTAGCAGTAGTGCCATAGAGGGACAACTGCCTCCCTCCCTGTCTAATTGACCTCATCCTGACCTCCAGAGGACTGCTGAGATGGAGACACAATGAACGCTACTGGAAAGGAAAGGGAAGAAAAGAAGAAGAAGGGAAAAAAAAGAGCAGTGATATCTTCCTTCATTTTATCTGCAGTGATAAAATGAAGGAAGGGTCGGTATTGCCTAAAGACAGAATACCTTCCCTTCAATTCCTGTGGCATTTGAGAATTTCCTCATATGAATGCAGTCAGCTAGTTACACAAGTATTACTGGAGGGACGTCTTTGTCCTTGTCGTGTTGTTTGTGCATTGGGGCGATTCACTGGAAAAACAAAACCAAAATGCTAAAAAAATGTATTTGTACACCTTACTTGTCCAATACTTAAGATGGTCGGAACATCATTTAATTTAATTTGAAACACTGTTACCTCTCGCGATGTGAAATTCAAAGCAAATTATTATCATTACCCATACATTCAAAGTTCAGTTTATATATGTTATATTGAATAGTGCATCTGGCTTTATTAGAATATTCATAGGAATGGACCACATTTTAACTCTAATTACTGGCTAGCATGTGCTAAACTTAACAGCACTCGTGTAGCTTGTAGACCATTGACATAGATACACCATCCTGGTTATTTTAGTTGCATATATTGGTAACTGCTGCACAGTTTATACACCCATTATGCATTAAAATATTTGGTGCAATAGTTTTGTCTGAATGCCTGTAGCAGTTTATGGAAATTTTATTGTGGATGTTCGTTTTAACAAGTGAGAATAGTTTTCTGTGTCCCTTGCATCACATGGAAAGATTTAAAACTGCTTGAATGGCTTTTGCCATAACTTTATACTGAACTACTCAGTAGTAAGGCACGACAAGTACTACATACATTTCACACTTGTTCATCGTTCTGACCACTAGTTATGGGGAACCAGAAGACCCAGGTTCAAACCCCCCTGGACTATCCCTGTATCTACTGATTGTAAGTCGCTCTGGATAATGGCGTCTAATAAATGCAGTAAATGTAAATGAAGGTTTAAATATTTTCAGCTGAGTCAATGCAAGTCAGCGCTGCATTTGAGTGGAAACAGAAAATATTTGCCAGGCCGTCCCAAAGAACATTTATGCTCTGCTGACGCCCCTCCTCTATCCTGGCCTGCCAAGACCAAGCTCCACCAGATGCAACAGCAAAGAAGACATTAAGAAGCTCTAACTGAGAGGCTTTCATTTCAGTCACAACAGCATTACTCAATAGGTATACGTATTAATATAAAGCGAGCTGCTAGTATAAACCATGGCTGAAGTATGTTGTTATAATTTTGTCCAAGCCTCTACTGTGCAAATATTTACTCTGAAGCAGTCTTACATAAGGTTAAAAATATGCCGGCTGTCAAACATTGTCCTTTTTACAAAAATGTTATGCCCCGGGTACACACAGTCACTGAACTTGCGCCAAACCTCGAAACCTTGGTCAAGCCTGACAAGATTCAGGAGTCTGTTAATAATTAATTACATGTATTTTCTAAGCAAACACAGAAGAAAGTAATGCTGTAAAAAAAGGAAACTTTCAACAGAAGGACAAAGACACACTGTGGTTTGTTCTGTTCTTCTATTCAAATTGAATTCAATAACCATAGATCCCCTGAAGCCGTGTGGTTAACAGTAAAATTAAAGAGTGGTTGGCAAATTCAGCTCATTTGAAAGAATTAAACAAATGCGTTTCAGAAACACTGATCTTTTCAACTAAACCTTATTTAATGGTAGTTATATTCTGAATTATCGTTTTTTATAAATGGCCAGAAAACATGCAAGATGAATAGCATAAAAACACAGCCTAATACAGCTTTTAAAAAAAAAAGAAAGATATTGGATTTATAACAGAATAAAATGGCAATAAATCAGGCAATGAGAAGAGACAAACAAGTCTCATAGCCTTTATGAGTCCACTGGTTTTATAATCTTATCATTTAGAGAATTGTATTTCTTCCTTAATAGCGACATTCCGCAAACACACCACCGAAGTGATCTTGTTTGCACTGAATAGACCTGAGAAGTATGATCGTGCGTATGTTGCTGTGACAACCAAACCATCAATGGTTCTGAAGCCCAGATTTATTAAAGAACAGCTTGTGAGAATAAAGGGATGAGCACCAGGCAGTAAGGTCTATTCTCCTTTCGAGCTACGTAGCTCGAAGCCACAGCGGCTTCAGGCACGGAAGGGTCGATAGACACAGCGGCACCGCAACGTAAATGGAAATTTACTTCTAATGCGATCAGCGTACTGAGCATCCGAGTGGCCCTTCCTCTGGAAAAAGGACAGATCACGGCTCGCTTTATAATGCGCACGAGAACTTCTCTAGAGGCAAGTATGAGGAACGAAAGCTACCAACAAAGAGTTTTAACCAAAGCAAAACGACAGCCGGCCTGCGGCCGAAGTACACGGGCACAGGCAGGGCTTCTGGAGCCGTTGCGAAGGAAATCGATGTTGTGTAAATATTTACATGTACATCAAGCCGTCAGCCCCACAAACAGCCAGCGCGCCGCGCCGAAGCTTCTTCAGACGGGCCGATACGAGCTTCTCCAGAGACGGGCAGCTCGGGAGGAAAAGCACGAGGCCTTAAACAGGAATCCCTCTTCAAAGCACACGTGGAAGGTAGAGTCATGTAAACACTCTGCACAGCGTAACAAAAGACTGGGGGGGAAAAACACACACACACACACACACACACACACACACACACACACACACACACACAGATGTGCTACTGGCCATCTGTTGAAAAGTGCGTTTGACCTCAGGCAGAATGAAGAGGTGGAGACGTCTAACAGTAAAAAAAAAAAAAAAAATCCCACTTCCCTCTCACCCCAACACCAGTCACCCCGCCGGAAACGGGGCCACAACCCGAGCACTTCGGTCCGTTCCCCCTCCTCGTTCCACCCTTCCGCCGAAGAAAGGTCGAGCGGGTCACGACTAGCAAAGCGGTGCGCGGCAACACATCACGTCGCGACGTGGGGCAAGGCTCCACGTCCACGGGGTTCAGGCCAGGTGACAGGTAACCAGCTGGCGGCAGGTGGCCGAGAAAAAAAGGCGGCAGGGTCGGAAATCATTAAAAACGTCGGAATAAAGTTCACGTCTCAGTAGCAACTGAGAGTGAAACGCCGTGATTAAAGAAAAAAATCCAAAACACACAAAAAAAAAACCCCAACAGACGGAGAAACATTTTAAACAGCCCCAACTTTAAAAAAATAAAAGGATAAAGTAGTGCGTATTTGTCGTCGGTGAAGTTTACCTGCGGAGGACCGACGAAGGAAGGAGCGGACGCCGCGCTCCCCGCCTGTCTGACGCTCTCGCTGGGACGAGTGACGTAACGCCGACGGCGGGGGGCGGGGCGAGTCCCGGCCCGCCTCCCAGCGCGCGGCGGGCTTCACCTTCGCGTTCGGTCGTCCGGTGTTAATGCGACGCCGACGAGCTCCAGGCGGCGCCCCAAAAAAACAGCTCTTTTGCCGGAGAGCAGATACTGGGGGAGTCGTTTCTTCACGCCCCAGCCCCCGAAACCCACACAGGAACCAGTGAATGGCGGGAACTTGAGGAAATTCGCATGAATGTGTGGCTCAACCAGTTGCACGGGCTCCATTATTAGCACATTAAAAACCACCTAAACAGACCTGAATCACGTTTTCAGAGTGCCTTAAATGGTGTGATTTTTTAAAAATCGAATTAACAGAAGTCCATATACAGTACAGGCCAAAAGTTTGGACACACCTTCTCATTCAATGTGTTTTCTTTATGACCATTTACATTGGTAGATTCTCACTGAAGGCATCAAAACTATGAATGAACACATGTGGAGTTATGTACTTAACTAAAAATAACTGAAATAACTGTTTTATATTCTAGTTTCTACAAAATAGCCGCCCTTTGCTCTGATTACTGCTTTGCACACTCTTGTCATTCTCTCGATGAGCTTTGGGAGGTCGTCACCTGAAATGCTTTTCCAACAGTATTGAAGGAGTTCCCAGAGGTGTTTAGCACTTGTTGGTCCCTTTGCCTTCACTCTACGGTCCAGCTCACCCCAAACCATATCGACTGGGTTCAGGTCTGGTGACTGTGGAGTCCAGGTCTCCACTTTTTGTTAAGTTCATAACTCCACATGTGTTCATTCATAGTTTTGATGCCTTCAGTGAGAATCTACCAATGTAAATGGCCATGAAAATAAAGAAAACACGTTGAATGAGAACTTTTGGCCTATACTGTATAAGTACAAAGAAATATGCCTTTGTATGAACAAACTGGCTTTTTGTGTTGGGGTCTGGTTATGTAATGAAAAAGACACAGACAGCCTTTTCTTGTCCCAGTAAAGTGAGGATCAGCTTGTGTGCGTTGTGCTCAACCTAATACTCTGATCAACAGTGACCCACCCTGTTAAACCAATGCACGCTCAAAAGATACGCACTGAAACCTAACCACGGTGAAATTACATGGACAATAGGAGGCAGGTGCTCGGTCGGAGCTATTTCTGTGCAGCCACACTCTGTGCAGCCATGGCTCTCCCTAATGCATGTGGTGGGAAAGGTGACAAAGCCGAATGACGTCACCTAAGATCTGGTCCCTGTCATGCATGACATTTTTTTTTCTATGGACACTGTGTCTTTATTTTCACTTGTTTGCCCTTGAAATTGTTAGCTAGCGTGTTGCTCACTTTGAGATGATAATAATTTAGTCATGCTACATTTATCTAAAACCAGATAGTCTCTATTGAGTTCTTCAAAGCCACATCAGCAGCAGTTGCATGATGTGGTATGTGTGTAGATATGGGAGGCTATGTTTATCTTTGGTTTGAAAGCAGACAGAGGGGAACAACAGGCCTTTCATTCTTAAAACCAGACTTGAAGCACAAAAATTTCAGGACATGTAACACATACAACTTTCCATTCCTAAAATGATGTTGGCAATGCTGTACTCTGCTGAACATTTTGTGAAACATTGGAAAAAATTTGGTTTGTTTTTAGCCTAAAATACACAGTGCAGAAACTGCATTTCAATAAACCACTTCCTCCTGTCACCTGAGCAGAATTATATTTTAGATTTTAGTGAAGTAACATAGACCACTACATTCTACTCAGTTGCCTTGCTAGTGTAGAACAGCTACAGCTATAAACTTCTATTTGTATCTTGACACCCAGGTCGACATCTGAGTCAAACCTTTTCAAACCTTTTCACACTTTATCCAGATAAGCCAGTGCTGGTGATTGTGCTTGGATAATTACATTTTAGCTTTTTTTCTTACGAGCTTTGAGCACTGAACCTCATTCATATTTGACGCTTTGTGCCAATGTAGACTGTAAAAAAAACCTTCTCATACCTCAGAGAAATAGACTTAATTGAGTAAACATGGAAAACTAACAGGTTCTTCCAAAAGTGACATTTGAACCAATTCACTCCTCTGCCTTCTGAGTAATTAACATAAACCTCACACAAGAACCTGATGAGATAAAGATGAGGCATCTCTGTGATCACAAAGATGCCAGGGGACACTTCAGGACGTCCAGCAAACCAGCAGGAATAATCTCCCTTTAAAACAATTTCTTCTGTTCTCTCCCACGTTTAATATTAGTCTGGTGGGGGGTAATGAAAGTATGCAGTTTTGTGACTGTCACCTTGGTTGCAGGACTAAGCCTGCGCAATGTATTATTCTGAAATATAAGCTTTGGCATGGACACTTGTGTACACTATATCTTAACTTTCCTCTGGGGAATAAAGCTATAATCCAAATATTTAGATCATTTTAGACTGAAATAAGTTCAAACATTCTGGCCTGAAAAAGGACGAGTGCTAAAAGATGGAAGAAACACACATACATTTTTATTTTAAGAAATTCATTTATTCTGTTTCTAGGACAAGTCAGTTTTCCAAATGAATCTATACAATTTTTCACAAGGGATCCTGTTCATTATCAACTCATAGGCCACTTTTAATAAGATGGAATGTCTCAAAATAGAACAGCATATTATCGCCACTGCGGGATTTTGCCATAAAACAGTTTGCATCAAATTCCTTGTGAACAAAAGATTAAACTGGAATTCGGTGGTCCGACAGCAGGCAGTCTGAGTAATCCCCCCCCCACAAAAAAAAGAAAAGTTGCAGTTACAGTAACACTAAGTGTGACCACAACATTCTGACCATAGAACTAAACATGGTTTTATGTTCTTCCAAGAAATGTTAAACCCTATGTTAGGAGTTTCCCTTGTACTGCTTTGTCTGACAACACAGTCTTTTACACTGTGGACTGACTGATCAGAGAGCAGGCACCTCCTTCCCCCTGAATCCTTATGTTGTTCATTGACTTTAGTTAGAAACCTGCTCTTTGACCAGATCTTTGCCTGTGAGTAACCTGTAATCCTGGGCTTTATCAACAGCACTTACAACTTTCATGTTGCCAGAGGTAAGGTCTTACTAACATTCAAAAATTGCTATAGTTTTCCGAATCTTTGGATTTTAGAGTGAAACTGAGTCAGATGGAAAGCTACATGCTCCGCACAACCACATTAGAGTTATGGGAAAGTTGGCAAAAAAATCAGCAGTTGCACACTGACCACAACCGTGCACAGTGGCACGCAGTGGCTTTCGGACAAATAAAGAACAAACAGAAATAAGACATGAAACACTATGCAGTAGGAATGGAGCTATAATTTTTTGAATGATAAAGAATTCTTTTTATTATTAGCAGTCTGAGCTAAACATATAAAATGTCATGGTTCCACAGACAAAATTGCATAAAAAAGAAGAAAGCTCATCATACATAGTGGTTGCTTTTGCAGCAGTATTCGTTGTGATTAACCATGAAGTTTTCTGTTATGTTTTATGCTAATTCACACTAACCTGATTTTCCTTGCATTCTGCTGGCAAGAGCTCTTTTGCAATAATTATAGCAATATTCTCAATTGCAGATCATCTTAATGTAAATTAATGTTAAAAAATGATCAAAATTGATAAAAAAAAAGACTGCTACTGCTAAATAAATTCTATTATTTAATAAACTGAACCCCTCCAGTCAGTCAGACCCCCCACCTCCCACCTTTGAGTAATGACAGACACAGAAGGAATATAATCGCTCATCCAATCCCATCTGATGGTGCAAAAGCACACAGAAACACAACCAGGTCAGGCTACAGAGGCAGCAATGTGCTGATACTACGTCCTGAAATCTTGATCAAGTATCCAAAATGTGCAGTCGAAGCGAATTCTCTTCGGTGTTGCCATTGAAAGACAGGCAAAGTAGATAGGAGGGGCAGACATCTTATCCCAAACTATTTTCTCACATCACAGGTTTATTTGGTCAGAAAATCTGTGTATGTGAGAAAAAAATTGTCATTTTATTGTTCATTGTCAAACTCAGCCAATGAAGGGAATTCTTTTGAAACAAAAAAAAAATCAATAATATTGATTTAATATGTTTAAGCAGATTTATCTAGAGTGGGGTACGACCCCAACTGGATATGCCCTTGTACTGAACCCAGAATGACAGCAGCCTCACAGTATCTTTTGATGCAGCGAAATAAAACACGAAATTCAAAACTGCTGATGCTTTGGAACCAGCAGAAGGCTCAAGCATTTCATAAATGCTCTGCCAACAAGGTGAGAAGGGTGTCATGAATTCTACAAAACTATCATCATACCTCAAACTTTGACTGCTGTTTCTTTGCCTCTTAGTGAGACTAGGTGGAAAGTAGTGATGGAATGCATTATTAGTAAAGGTTGTCTTAATTGACACTTGTTTTTTGGAAATTAATTTAAAGCCTAAATATTTGCCTTGGAATCATGCTTATGTGTGCAATATGTATTAAAAAAACCCACAAAATATGTACATAGACACTGGCCCTGAAAGGAATAAATTTCACCCATGGACTTTTCCTCACTTTCCAAATAATGTGACGTGACATTAACTCCTATTTGTGAGCCAATATCCTTTTGTGGATTGTGCCACATAAAGACCTGCTTGTGTGGGTGGAAAAGTACCAGTGAGTTTAAAGCACTGCCTTGCCTTCTGATGAATGAACAGGATGTTAGAGAAATGAAACTGCAGTTTCTGAGTAAATGGTTAGGTAGGTTTCAATATTACCAGAGAAAAGCATGTGGGTCCCTGGCAACACAACCGATGGTTCCAGCACAAGGACAAGTTTTTATATGCTGAATGTGTAATAAATTGAAGCCAAGGGTGTTTACAGTATACAATAGGAATGTCTCTGTACAGCCTACCCAGAAGACTATATTTCAGAAACAACTACAACTACATATCTCTGAAGAAATTGAAACAATGCGAACTGTCTCAACGGATAAATGTTGTCCCTGTCAAACCAATCAGTAAGATAAATAATTAATAGACAATACTGTCACTGCCACGGAGTGCAGGAGTGGATGTATTCGCACGACTGAGATCAAAAAGGGGGGTTTATTACAAGAAACACTAACACAAACCAATACAGGACAACAGTTTTACAAGCCGACAAGGACATGAGACAATAGGCAAACATTTATACAAGACCACAGCTGTAACAAACCAGGGCAACCAGCCATACAACAAAGGCAATACAAAACTAGGCCTAACTGCAGAACTGGAGTCCCTCGATCCCCAGAGTCAAATCATGACAAATACATATATTACATAAATACATATATGTTTTTGGACATATATGGTTCTGCCAACGGCATGAAGTTGGTTTCTTCCCATCTCCTAAAAAAATGTGTACTTCCATCTCTTCACTTGAAGGAAAGCAAGGAATACGCAAGTTCTTGTAAATGTAAACATCAGCCAAGTCTGAGAAGATGCTTGAGAAAAGGATGTACCACAAGCCTCTTAGGAGGTGATTTAACCATTACATGTTCTACATTTACATGACTGTTTACTGTAGAGAAGTATATCGCACAAGTGGTATCTAGAAAAGACATGACAGAGGGTAAAAGGGGCAGGTGGTGTTGTGTAGTATGCGTTGTTAAAGGAAAATGTCAACCACACATGCCTGACCACAAAAGGGGGCTGAGTGGAAGAAGGGGGTTTTGAAAAGCTATCTATTCTGACCTCTTACGCTGTTGCTCCACTTTTACAACAGCAACTATGCTGACCCTGAAGTGCACAGCAATCGTACAAAACATCTGAGAGGTAGAGAATGACAGTAATTAGTTTGGGCTGCAATCCAGCTCCGTCCAACTGATGCTGTTTTGTTCATTTGCACTTCCAAATTTTTTTTTTTTTTACAAAAATACAATTTTTCTGTTATGTGTTCCTTTTTTTTGCAAATTATGTGAAATTTGTGAGACTGATTTGCATCTCGTACGGCCTCTGTAGACAAAACCAACCTAACCAAAAATTGATTGGTTCAATTTAGAGTCGCCAATACACCAGGAGTGAACCAGAGAACCTGGAGGAAACCCACATAAACCCAGGGAGAGCATGTAAATCACACACACACACAATTCGTCACTAACCACCACGTGCATTACTTCGAACACTTTTCGTAGCCAAATCTCTGGTTTCACCACACAAAGCATGTACTACATGGATTCTAAAAGTGTAATCTAAAATGGCCATAGGTGCGAGTGTGGGTGAGTCCCCACCCTTCCGCCAATGTCCTGGAATGGGCTTGGAAGCCACAACCCAGCTATGTTTTGCAACAATTGCGCGTAATTAACACGGCTTCAGTGCTCCTCGAAGCAATGACTTATCCTGAAATCCCCAGGACTGTTTTACATCCTGTGACATGTTTATAAGGAAGGCCACTGCTCAGACAAAGACATTTCCTCTGGACCCACAATCAACAAAGGCCTCTTACTGCAGGCCCTTACTTACAGGACGCTGTGAATTTACTCATTTAGCCGACTACTGCACACGGCTGTGAGCGTTGAAACGCGTCACAATCCCTTCATGGGTTCTTACAGCCAGGAGTTTTTCAGGGTATCTCAGTAGGAAAGGCCCACCTCTCACTCCCTCGGCAGTTCGCCGGGGCATCACAGCCTTGGAGGAGTGTTTGCACAAACAGAACAAACTGGAACACAAGGCTCATTCATATGACCTCCAAAACAAGCAGATCTCAGTGCAGCCAACAGGCAGCTACAAAACAATGACGACAAGTGCTGGTCAAGTCTTATGTCTGCCCTGCTTTTGCAGATTACTTTTGGATTAAGCATTGTGTTCATGACTATAAAAAAATAGAGCCTCTAACCTCTTCCTACAGAACCTTCACAGACCATGCATGCAACACATAAATAATACATTGAAAAGTACAGTAATCAAGCATGGCTTTATTGACTCATAGTCTATTATTTGTACAGTCTATTAAAAAAAGGCACAGGCCACACAACTGGAAAGGGACAGAGCTGGGGAAAATAATGAAATAAATATCAGACAGTCTCACGGCCACATGGTCGGCATCATATGATGTCGGGTCATGACAACATCACAAGCTTGTTTTTTGATTGCCTCTGCTGATGCATGCATTTGAAATTCGCAAGATAAGGCTGAATGTGATAAACGTGTGATTTCCTTTTTTTTTTTTAGATGTAAGCAGATACCATGTTTGTAGATAGCTTCTCTTTTTGGCTTTATTCTGGTACACATTATTCCAGCCAGAGGCAGTTTATGAGTATTGCAAGCATCCTAAAGAAAAGCAACCATCTCTGAGAGATTACACAGACTCATTTAGGGGCGTCTACAGTTTAGACAAGAAGTCAAGAAGCCACACAAAGTCATTCATTACGGAGATGCATCTGAAATGAAATGATTAAGATGAACCCGATATTTAAATGCTGTGGTTTGTCCAATTGTTTGCCCATTATTTCAATACACGGTATACTGTGTATACTGTTGTACTGACAATAAACCAATCTTGAATCTTGAAGCAGTGTCGCTACAGTCAAGAGATAAAGTGCCGCTCGTCATGTATATGTAAAAAGATTATGTGTAACAGCGCCACCTTGTGAGCAAACATTCACATTGTAATTCACATTATAACAATCTATTAGAATTTCTGATTATGTTTGGTGCCTCAAAACAGTCATACACATTTACCATCATGTATTATAATTTCTTTGCAGTCACAAGAGTAGGTAAATATGTAATGATTACTGTCAAGAAACAAGGGTTAAGAACAGGACACATGAAAATAGTCATCAATCACAGCGCCATTCTAGTTCCATTAGACTAGTGCCATAAAACTAGAAGAGAGTTAATTTGTCAGATTTCTAATAATGTTTCCATTTGCATGTACATTTGTTTTAACACATAATCAATATTAAGATGGATACAACCTTAAAGAGAACAATTCAGTCTGAACAATAAGCAGCCCCTCTCCAAAGCATCTTACAGTCAGTACAGGGACAGTCCTCCTGGAGTAGCTCAGGGTTAACTGTCCTGCTCAGGGACACAATAGAAGTAAGTGGGGTTTGAACCTGTGACTTTATGGTTCATAAAGTCACGTGTCACTGGTTCATAGGCACGTGTCACCCACTAGGTTTCTACCACCCACGTACAGTACAAAAAAGATACAGTAAGTCTGTCAGTAGTTAGTTTCCTATACAGAAAGTGAAAGTGATTATTTTACTCATTGTGATACACAGCAAGCACAGCACACAGAGCACACAATAAAACGTGTTTATTCTAATAATAAAAATAACTGCACTTGTGGATTTACCATCTTTCAGCATTGCAGAAGTGATTAATAATTTATCACCAACTAAATATCCTTGTTGAAAAAAATGAAATGGGTTTGAATAGAAATTTTACAAAATGACTAAAAAGAAATGTTCAAATCTAAATTTGCTGAGGCACATCATTTTTAAAAATTTTATTTTATTTTCATGGACAAAACATTTCACACTACAGTTTTGAACAAAAGCTATATCACATAAGACCATGCTTCCACAGAAGCATCACTTCTCCTGTCCCTTCTTACAGTATTGGTAGCTCTTGTAAATCTAGAGGTGGGCAGATGGGCCAGCAGACAGGGCAGATGGAACCAGTTCGTGTCTGAGAAGTGAATCTGTACCTTAACCTGCTTAAACTTATTAAGTCAGACGTCATCGAGTAGTTGACCATGATGTAAGTTTACATTTTTTAAAAGGATTCTGTCACTGAAACTACCTTCTGTTATTATAACACGACTAAGGACTATTTAAAATTCTTGATTTTTCTCAAATACAGTCTATGAGAGCAGTAAATAAGGGCATTGTCGCTTATAATAATAGATATAAAATATAGATCTGCTTAATGTTTTTATTAGAAATGAACAAATGTAATTCACAGATATCCCACACAGATATCTAATATATAAAAATATATTGCACAAGTAAAAAAAAATATTTTTTCTGGCTTCAAAGTTTTGCCGTTTTAAATCCAACACCATATTTTCTTTTCATTTAGCTAATCTCTATAAAACTGCAGTAAGTGTAATATTCTCACATTAAAACCCATTTGTAACCAGCTATGTGCAGCATAGGCACTTGCATTGTAATTAATGGTGTTAATCTCTAAAGCTGATTGGTGACAATTGCACATTTCACTTCAAATCATGCCTGATGACTCGAATCTCCAGCAAGCTCTAGGAGTAACATATGGAGCCTTGATGCATGGGGTCATGCCGCCAGGACTTATCACACATGATGCTTAAAGGTAAGGGGATGAGCCTTGCTAATGTGGGAGGGGTGTGGCTTAGTTTGAATTAAACCTCAGGGCACCATTGCACCAACTGATTCACTGCTCTTCACCAGGTTACTGATTAGCTGCTCCTGCAGAAGGTTCAGTGGAAGTTATAAAATAGAAAGCTGCATTGAGGAGAGTGCGGACAGAGGGCTCCAATGCAAGCATGTCTGTGATTGTACAGGCAGCCAAGCTACAGGCCAGCGAAGTGTGGGCTTTGTGCGGAGGAGGAGAGCTGGAGTATGCCCTCGGCACTGAGGGAGAGGACTTTGAGAATGGGGTGAGGATTCTATGCAAGATAATACTTTATGCTTTGGATCTAGCTTCACCATGCCTTCTGCATTTTCAGTGCAGTTTAACACTAGATATTCATAAACTGTGGTAAACGTTTGCTTATTTCAATATAAAGAATTTCCAGACTTGTTTTTGCCTGCTCGCAGGACTTTGATGATTACAATCATGAGTGCGGCTCTCTCTCAGCACCAAGCTATGGAATGGTGGCAGAGGGTAACCAGACCCAGGTGTGTTTCTCTAATGTGGACTACTATACCAGAATGGAGGAACTAAAGAGAACACACCTGCAGAACATAGTCGAGCTAGAAAGGATGTACATGAACCAACACACGGTGAAGAAGAGCCACATGAAGCTGAGCCATCAGAGAAAAGAAAGGGAGGAGTCACACATGTCTGTAAACAGGTCTGTATTCATCAGCAGATACAGGACAATTACTGTAATTTGACCTAAGCCTATAAAACAAGATCACATTTTAGATTCCTATAGCATAAACAAACTATTTGTTTTACTATTAAAAAGTGTCTCAGTTCTTGGCAATAGTAAGTTTACTATAGTAACCCTCGCTGGACACATTTGCTTTCTGCAGTATTCAGCTTGATGGCAGCTTAGTGACATCCAGGCATGTACAGAGCACCATCTCACAGCAGGAGCTTAGAATTGGCTCCAAGAAGAACTCGGTCACATCAAGCACGTCAGAAGTAGCCAATGATGGTGAGCTGCGGAACAGATGGAGGAACTCAGTGAAGAGTTTTCAGCAGCGGTCAGATGACCCCTCTACCAGCTCTGCTCCAAAGAAACAGACTAGGCCTCCTAGATCTCCAAGTGGAGGCAGGGGAATACTGAAGGCTGATAGCTCCAGGAGAAATGCCAAGGTCACTGTACCCAGACCATTCAAGATGATGTTGCGTGAAGAGGAGAAGAAGCGGCGTAACATGAAGACACGCTCGGAGGTGGAGCTGGAGAACATGATGCTCAAGAAGGAGCTGGAGGAGCTCCGGGAGTGTGGGAAGAAGTTCCGTGCAACACCAGCCCCACCACACACACGCCTGTCCCTTTGTGAAGTTATCAGCCAGCACCCCAAAGAGTGCCGGAGACTCTCCAGTGATCATGGCAACTGTAGGAACCAATACGCTGGAGGTAATCGTTGTAGTCGTCGACTGTCACTGCAGCCCTTCAGCTTCATCGAACGGGAGCGCAGAAAGAGAGAACGGAAGCTGGACGCTGCACTGAGGCCAGAAGAGGAGCACAAGACCTTCAAGGCCAGGCCTGTGCCCAGGTCTCTGTACAGGGGTAGCTCCAGAGAGCACCAGCAGTATGAGGCTCTTGAGAGGCAAACAAAACTTCAGAGGCACAACAAAGTAGTCCCAAGACCTGTAGAGATTCTGAGAGAGGAGGAAAATGATGCAAGCCAGGCTGAAGAGGGTGAAGAGCAACGTGATGGGCCCACCTGGAGGCTGAAGAAGAAACCATCCTTGGTGGACCTGGAGCCAGAAAGCAGGAAGAGCTGGGAGAGGGACTGGACCTACATCCATCCCATCTGGGAGACCAGCGTCAGCTGCAATTCCTCACTATCAGCCAACCAGGGGCTGCAGATAGTTTGCAAGAATGATTACATTAGCGTATGAGAGAAGAGCGGGGTAACGGGGGAGTGATGTTACTATAGCGACAGAGATGCAGTCACCAACCCAGCACTTGAATATACAAACACATAATAAACAGAAAAACCATGTAGCCACTGTGAACAGTGTGTTAGAGATGTTTACTATAAATACTGTTAAAATAGTTAAAGTTAAGACTGAATTGCACATCACTTCTTAGAATGTTGTTGTTCAATACCATGAAAATGTAGAACGCAAAGAAAAAAATTAAATATATAGAAATAAATAGCATTTTGGACCACTGAGTTTTTTTCTTCCACTTCAGTCCATCCCTTCCACACTCATGCCACATTTGCTCAGGGTTCGTCTGACGTAGGGCATTGCCTCTTCCGCAAACCACTCTCTCTTGTACAAGATCAGCATCACATCCAGCAGCAGACTGTGTTCTCTTCTCCTGCAGAAATGCACAAATACAGATTTCAGCCTATATGATTCAGATTTCGAAGCTCTAAAATTAAACACAAATAAAACTAAATGACATGTTTTTATGGGAAATGCTTGTCGACCCCAGTTAAAATGCCTGATGTTACTCACAGCTGCTTGAAAGTATCCTTTGTCTTCTGCAGACTAGATTCATCTTCACTCATGTTAGAGGGCTCAGAACATTTCTCTGTTTTTGAGCCGTCCTGGAAGCCACTACAGCCATTAAAACAGCATTTTCTCTCTGGGAATTTAAAATGGTTTAATTAATGCAATAGCATCCACAATAGATGAACAAAGCTTCAGGGTTTCTGACAGGTTTGTAAAAAAAAAAAAAAAGTGTGTCATGCCTGTGGGCAGGTCAGTCATGCATTGCTGGGATGTGTGCTGGGTCAGCAGCAGCAGCTCGGTGTTGGTGGTGACCGTGTGGACATGAGGGAGACCACCACTGCCATGGGGGCTGTAGTACGGCCTGGAGTTCATTTGACTGAGCAGGGCATCCATCTGCTCTCTTAATCCTGCATTCTCCAATTTAACCTGCAGGGGGCAGAAGATTTTTGCTGTGTCACCTACAGATTCTGAATACTTTTAGAGATCCGTATAAGTCATAAAATATATGTTATAACTGGATTAACAGTCAGTGGACCAACACTTTATGAAAACCATTTTTTCACTCTGCAGCGTACCTTTTCATAGTAAATTTTTTTGTTCTCAATATGTGACATCATTTCAGCCTAGCAAAAAAACCACACAAATTATGAAACAGGACAGAAAACTGAACGATAAGCCACACAGGAAATAGTAAATTATAATCTTATAACAGGATGTCAGGGTACCTTATCCTTTTGCAGCTGGGCTACAGTGAGGGCAGCATTCCCTTTGAATCGCTCCTGTTCGGCTGCAGCGTTCTCCAGCTCTGACAGCAGCCTCTCCTTAAACAGTGAAGAAAGATCGGACTCTGTTCAGAAGAAATGCAGTTACCTCTTCCCTGGACTCCTGCTGTTAGTTTAGTTCCACAGCACAGGCTCTGGCGATGGCTCTTGTACCACATGCTGACGCAGGGTGCAGATCTCCTGTCTGTCCGAACGTCTGGACTTCTCCAGGTCAGATGGGAGCTCCTGCTCGGCCCTGGTGTGTTCTGATTGCAGTTTGTCCATTAGAGCCCTTTCCCTCTCTGTGCTGTGCTGCCGCTGCTCACGCAGCCCCAACTCACTCTGCAGAACGAAGAGAAGGTTTTACATCAAGTAAGAGCTAATTAAGTGATCTTTTAAAACGGCAGGATTTACGCACAGTTTGAAAACCGCTCCTGCTGCCCTCAGATTCCAGATGGACCAACTGGGATTTGCACATCGTGCTGCCCTCACCTTCCTCCTGACGTTCAGCATGTTCCTCAGAGTCCTCCTGCTAAATGACCATCACAGCGTACAGGACACAATTTCACTTTCTCAGGTGTAGACATTGTTAAAGGGCACAGTCGTGATGTCAGCAGGCCAATCAGCATTTTGTAATAAAGCACTAAGCACAGTCTGCATGTTTGGTTTGCCAGTAGATGTAGTCTGTCTACAGCAGATGTCATGTTTGTCATGCTCACTGACCGAGCCATGAACACGTGATATTATGAGCAAACAAAGTGGAATGCAGGAGGAAGATCTTGTGGCTACTCATGCCAGATTGGGAGCATTTTTTAATAAACCAAAAGTTTGGACACACCTTCTCAATCAATATGTTTTCTTTATTTTCATGACCATTTACATCGGTAGATTCTCACTGAAGGCATCAAAACTATGAATGAACATGTGTGGAGTTATGTACTTAACAAAAAATGTGAAATAACTGTTTTATATTCTAGTTTCTTCAAAATAGCCGCCCTTTGCTCTGATTACTGCTTTGCACACTCTTGGCATTCTCTCGATGAGCTTCAAGAGGTCGTCACCTGAAATGGTTCTCCAACAGTCTTGAAGGAGTTCCCAGAGGTGTTTAGTACTTGTTGGCCCCTTTGTCTTCACTCTGTGGTCCAGCTCACCCCAAACCATCTCGATTGGGTTCAGGTCTGGTGACTGTGGAGGCCAAGTCTCCCCTTTTTTTGTACATAACTCCACATGTGTTCATTCATAGTTTTGATGCCTTCAGTGAGAATCTACCAACGTAAATGTTCATGAAAATAAAGAAAACACATGAGAAGGTGTGTCCAAACTTTTTTTTTTTTAATTTTTAATTAAGTTTGTTTAGCAGTCATGGGAGTGAAAAACTAATCATACAGTATCATTATTTCTTTTTATGTGAAAGGTCTGTGTGGGTAGTTAGTTCTTCCTATCCTTGATACAGTACTGGGGAGAGGTTCTTTCTGTTTGTCCTGAAAACATACTTGATGTGATATTAGCGCTTTGGAAATTGAGCTTAAATATTGAAATTATTATAGTAATGTTTGCTGAGTCTTACATTAGAAATTTTGTCAGCATTTTCACTCTTCAGAAGCGTGGCCTCCAGCTCTGCTACTCTCTGGCTCAGAAAGTCCCTGTCTTTGCGCGCCTGCACAATGAACCGGTCATACTCCTCTCTGATCTTTTTCTCTCTTTTGCAGTTGGGGCAGTCAGCCGGGGCAGTGGCGAGAGTAGCTGGGACGCAGGAGGACAGTCTCTCCACAGATCGCCTGGAAGAGGACAGATGCATCTCCGCTTGTCCCACCCTGTCCTGCCTGCCAGGCTCCTGGGGTGTAGAGAATACATTCAGCCCACTGGAGTGGGAGCGTGGGCGGGAGGACAGGGAACGAGTCAACCTGACATCCCCAGCAACACCTCTCTCCTCAGACGAATGATTCCCTCTTCCTGCAGAGCCAAAATGGCTGCTGCTTCCCGGTCTCAGCTTCTCCAGCTGGGGCAGGAATGCTTTGTGCTCAGGGTCATCAGGACATCTGTGGCTGAGGCGGAGGGGAGACGTTAGGCCAGACAGTATGGGAGGCAGGCAGGTCCTAGGCAGGCCCTAAGAGAAGTCGACAGTGATAACACATTTCTCTCACACTGATAGATTTAATTTAATCAAAGTTAAAACTATGCAGACTGTTTCTTGCGCTCACACCTTTAATAAGATAAAAGACCCAATAACTATGGGGACAGTGCCTAAGACCCTGAAAAATTCTTGTAAAGAGCCAACACATTATGAGCTCTCCCCACGCAGCAGGATTCCTGACACATTAAAAATGTGTCTTGCTGTGCTCGCACTTATGAGGAAGGTCAGTAAGTTCATTCATCTCAGATACGCACCCGTTTGTCACTGCTGCAGGGTATTTGCGTGTGCAATCTGGCCAAAGAGGACCCACTTTTCTCAGTAACTGTGTCCTGCACAGAGATGGGGAAATGCTTCAGAAACACCTCCAGTTTCAGCATGAAGTATAAGGGCAATTTAAGAGTGTAAAAGAAAGCCTTTGTGGATGCAAGTCTCTACCCGCAAAGGAGTGCACTGGAGCTGTGAACAGTGAACTGGTCTCGCTGGGACGGCCATGGCCCGAGAGGCAAACTGCAGACTGCTGAGTGTCTCTGTCACAGATGACACGTGAGATGACACGGTCACAACCAGAGACGTCCTGCAGTTTCCTCCCAAGCTGACCCAAATAAGCAAGATGTTTGTAAAGCCAAACAGCAGAAACAAACTGATCATTTCCACATATATATATAATATTTCATTTGTTGTGATATATAAACGAATGAAATATTATATTTTGGTACAAATGATTTGTATTTTATCTTACCAGTCTCTCAAAACCCTGGTGAGCTTGGATTCCCGGTAAGGCACATGATGACCAGATGAACTGAGAGCAAAGATAACCTGAAACACCATCCCTGAATAAAATCATAGTCCTTACGCCAGCCCTGTTTTTTTTTTTTTTTTTACAGCCGATTTATTTTCAATAAAAAAATCCACACAACAGGATTTGACAGAATGCAGAAGACAGAATCACCTATGAGTGTAAAGAAGTGACAGAGCAACGACAAGACAGCTGATAATGCAGCCAATAAAATGACAGTAACAGAACTGCTTAAAAAATCTTCTCTGCATAATTTATCATTTCAATTTGGAAGTCATGTTCTGTTGACTTCCTTTGCGATACTTAAAAAAAATATTCTGGGGGTGGAAGTGGGCCTCTGTAATTGTGGATAATTAAATGTTAATGTTAATTAAATGTTTTCACTTTTTTGGGATTTGACATTTCCTGTCCAATGGAGAGACGATTAGCCCTAATTTCCTGCATTTCACTGTGTAGGGGGAAAGTTGTGTTGACAAAGATAAAGATGATGTGATTGGACAAACTAAATTTTCTAAACCAGAAAATTGGGCAAATATTTTTCACTCTGTGTGCTATTTTTCTGCTTTAATTGACCATCTTGTTATGAAGAAAGGCCACATCGGTGCCTGGGTGTACAGAGTGATGTCAAAAAAATGTTACTTACATTTCCAAATATTGTGAGGGACCGCTTGAGAGTCTTGGCCTCTTGTGGGTTTTCCTGAACACTTTGGAAACTCTTCTTCAGCTCCATGGCAGCATTATTCCGACAAAAAGGCTTTGCGATTGATCATAAAAATGTAAATTAGTTTCATAGACCAAAAAGGATAACAAATAAATCAACTAATTATAACAGTGTAAAAACCTAAAACCATATTTACCACAATAAAATTATATAATACACACTCTTGTTTCTATGAAAATAGTGCAATTACAAACATTCCAGTTGATGACTGAAAACACTGATCAGTACAAATGTTTCTTCAACAAAGTAATTTAGTTCAGAAAATGTTAGCAAAAAGTACAAATAATCATTAATGCAGAATTGATTTATCAAACAGTGGTCCCCTCATTCTCTATCAGTTATCCACAGTGGGGTTGCAGATGCCATCACCGACCACCACAAGGTGCATACACACACACACACACACACACACACACATCATTCACTCACATCCTCACACCTATGGCCAATTTAGAGTCACCAATCCACCAACTCTGCATACCTTTGGACGGTGGGTGGAAAGCAGGGAACCTGGAGGAAACCCATGCCAACAAGTGGTGACCATGCAAACTCCACACACAAAAAGTCAGGACTCCTAATCAAACCCCTAACCTTGAAGGTGTGGGGCCATAGTGTTACCCACAGTGCCACCACACTGTCCGACTGTGGTCCTAACACACCATATTCCATGAAGATATTATGATTTTTATGTGTTTGTATTCCAATATATTACAAAATGGACATGGGCCTTACCTTTCCTGCACTGGCAAGATCCACCTAAAGAAAGAAATTGACCAGAGAGGGATTTCAAACACATGCTGAATATTACTGCACAAGGAAAGAAAAACACTGTACGAAATGGTTTGTTACAAACAGTGATCAAATGATCGTTGTGATTAATAATGTGCTCACCAGTGTGAGTTTGCTTGCTGTGAATCCACCTTCCTGAGCTAAAGCACACATCATCACATAATTCTTACAAACATATCTCTTTACGCATACGTGTTTTGTACATGCAGTTTACATTTCTGCACACAACATTAGATGAGACTTTTTTAAAGGTCCGCTATTATGAAAATTTTACGAAATTATTTAACGTTATTACTTGTTCATGGCGATAGGTAGATAGGTTTGGCCATTGTGCTTTGCCGTTCAAACAGTGGCAGCTCAAACAGTCCGATTTGGAATTTGTCCCCTTATGTCGTCATAAGGGGAAAGGTCATAAGGTCATAAGGGGAATCTAAAAAATTATTTCCACAAGCCATTGTGGCTTGAAAATGTGTGAAGCATTGCAGTTGCTTGGTGAGTGGATGTAGAAATGAGCACAAATGTTATTTTTTAGTTCCATCACACGAGACTCAACCAGTGAGTTCATTTATTTTTTTCTGGAAAAATGCATACACAACGTCATGTTGATGACGTAATTTCCCACGAACGCCCGCTCACTTCTGTATAGGCCGCTCTCCTCCTCTTTGGCATTTAAAGCCACTCATTGTGTGACTGAAAGTCACAAAAGTAGCTGTAATTCTGCACCATGGCTGAATCTAGTAAAGAGACTTCAGATACAGTATTAGGGGAGCACTAAAACCGATATGAAAGCAAAACCATTTTCACAATAAAGGACCTTTAAATAGACAAAACAAGATTAATATTAATATTTTTGATCATTCAAGAATATATGCTCAACAATTAAGCATTAGTTGTGTATGTTAGACTGAAATTCCCTATTACCGTGATTCAACTGGCTTTTTGTGTTAATCACCATTATATTGAATATTGTGTGACTCCTGCAGGCAAATTCACCCCTTGTGACCCCTGAAACAGAGCATGAAAAGTTCATGAAAATATTCATTTTGAAATTGATGTCTCAAGAAAATGTTAGACTGAGTCTCATAGAACTGATTCATATAGGTTTTCCATATGATCCTATGATGTAGGAATGCTGCTGTCTTCTCTGGGTCAAAACGTATTTAAAATAGTGTAACTAAGTGGACAGTAAGTAAGGAAAAATGGACGACTCTTCCATGGACAGACACATTCTTTTTGTAAACCATTGACATCAATGCTTAATTCAGCTGGCCCAATAGTGCTGAAGGGCCCAACATGAAGTTCAGACTGAAAACATTTAGTGTATTATAAAATGAAAGACAAAAAATCCCATATCACACAAAAAATGGACAATGTTCCTATCTTAAATCTCTAACAACTGGTCTCCTCCCTTCCCAGATGTTTTTGGGTTGTTGTTCAAAGCAGAGGGGTGCTACACAGTGGTGAACATGACACTATCATAACTTTATTATTTTCTTTCAATTGTATGTGTTTTCTATGTTCTATTGTGGAAAAAATATGGGTTTATGAGTTTTTGTTTTTATTTTAAACTTCTAGGATATGAAATGCACTATTTCATATTTATTTCATATATATTTTTTTCATAAGGGAGGAGTAGAGTAAAGCTGAGTGCTCACACCTGCCTGCCTGTTGGCTGCCCCACGCCGATACAGCTGAATCAGGTCCTGCAGGGAGTTCACCTCCACCTCCTTCAAGCCCTCCAGCACCACTGCCTCCTCCCCATCATGGATACGAGTCACTTCTGTTGGCTGGTTGTCCTGAGGTGATAAAAAGTGAAATGCCATTACTTTATCCCAAGAGCAGAATTTGACATTAACTATGTTAGAGTAGGAAGGACATTTTGACTGGTCCTAAATATATAATATGTATTACATGGGATAACTGGTTAAGAGTGATGAAAAGTATAAAAAGGCCAGGATTCCAGGCGTATTAAGCTGCTAGAGCTCAAGCTTGGATCCCTGCTGCATTGTTTACCAGAAGAACATAACTTAAAATATCATGCATGTACCTTTAATTTAGGCTTCACTGGCTGACTGGACTAAATAAAAATCTCACCAACAGATCATATATTTTCTCATTTGAGATGTGATAGAAGGACACTCTGACTCTGCAACTGGATGCCTGTGGTGCTGGGCATTGTACTTCATTAAGGAAATGACCCCTTACTGACAACCAAAATCCCAGCAAAGGGACCAAGAGCATGAAATACGATGGCTGAAGCCGCAATCTCCTCTCATATTCTCCTTCTTACAAAACAGCCAATAACAGCAAACAGTCCTCCAGCCTGGAGTGCAATTGATGGTTTAGCAGAACAGCTTGTGACGTCCCTGTAGGGCAGTTTAAGCACTTGGAATGGCTGAGATGGAGCAATTGAATGCCCTGGAAGAAGGATACAGTTAAAGATGTCTTCGACTGCTCGGCTGATGATGCCTCGGTTCGTGCCAGTGAAGCTGGGGCCCATCATTGTGTAAGTCTTTCCACTGCAAGGGGAGCCATATGCGATGACACAGCCATTGTAGCCCTGCAAGAGGAATCCCACGAGAGACTGAAACAGAGAGGCACAGAGAGGCAAACTCAGAGAGGGTGGTAGTAGCCTAGTGGGTAACACACTCGCCTACGAACCAGAAGTCCCAGGTTCAAATCCCACTTACCCATTGTGTCCCTGAGCAAGACACTTAACCCTAAGACTGTCCCTGTAACTACTGATTGTAAGTCGCTCTGGATAAGGGCGTATGATAAATGCAGTAAATGTAATGAAACTAACTTTACATGTGTACAGTGAGTTAGAGCAAAGCACAAATCACATGCAGTTTTACAGTGCCATGGATGGATGAGTACAGCTACCTATAGAGAACAGGGACCAGAAAATAATGAAAAGGTTTCAAAACAACATAGAAACTTGAGCATTAATTAATTCCATCCATATTATAGTATGAAACTTCATGCTGTAGTAAGATGTTATATCTTTGACAAATTTAGAAGGACAAGAGAGACATTATAAGTAAAGTTGGAGAGTATTTGTTAACTGAAATTATATTACCCGAGTTCTTTTAGCTACACGATTGGAGAACTAGCACTTTTGTAAAAATGGATGTGACGCTGTTCATCCTGGGGTAACCCTAACTCATACCACTCAGCATTACTGCAGGAAAGAAATTGGTCGACAGAAATACTCTATTTTAAACTCTGCTACAAACTGCTACAAAGGTATGGAAAACAAGAAAAGAAACGTTCTGAAACAGAAGAGAGAAGTATTATTTTCTGACCTTTGCTGTTGATTCATAGAGATCCTTCTGTGTCGCAAACACATCCCACACTGCATCAAAGTCTAAGCAATGTGGCTGATGACCCTGCAAAATGCAGCTGCTAACATTAAAAAGCAGCTGAAAACAAAAAAAATACTAATCTAGCTCATGGGGCATTTATTCAAACGCAATCAGGTACATTGCATAGTTTTTTTGGAAATCAGGCACATGACTTCGGCCTGCAGAGAGTCACTCTCACCTCCATTATCACGACCCACTCGTGCATGCAGACTTTTAACGCACACTCCATCTCCTCTCCCCTTCTCTGAGACGAGGAGGTATGTAAGGTCACTGCTCTAATTAAATTGGCCGCTAACACTCACCCGGCCCGTGTCAACAACAATCCTGCTCGGTTCAGCCACGCTGATGGAGTATCTTGACCCATCTGAGGGAGTTCAGCATGAGGGGATGGTTGTTTTTATAGAGAAGGGGGGAAAAAAAGGTTGGATTTTGTTAATGTGAGCAAATGTTAAAATGCAAGTTCCCACAAGTATCAAACAGTGTCTGTGCGTGTGTAGGACACGTACACAGTAAGTGCGGCGTGGTAGCCCTCAATGCTAATGTGTAAAATGCTTTCCCCCTGACCCTGAAAAAGATAAAAAAAAAATCCAACAAAAATGTACATTAACGTACCGTCCAACCTATCGACCAGGTACAGATGTTCACCAAAATGCAATTTATATTGTCTTTATGGAGACCAAGGTACGTCTTCACAGTCATTTAGTTTACCTTGCTTTTTTAGTAATGCCAGACTAAAGGGAAGTAATTTAAGAACAAAATAATGGTTTATGGTGTCTTGATTAATTGCAAACCTTAACACACTAAAAAACATTTTTATTAAATGAAAAAAACACTTTTTTTAGTGCTCAGTGTACTTTTACCTCACAGTGGGCTACGGTCATTTTATTTGATTTCTTTTCCTTAAAATAAACTTTATCTCAATAACAAATGTTGTTTACATTGTTTTCTTGCTCTTTTTGTTGCACATCGGCCAATTACAATTTGCATATCGGAAAAAGAGGTCGATTGAGTTTGAGTCGATTTCTGCTCCACCTCAACATTTTGCACTTGGACAAGAAAGACATCCGTGTTAGATTGTTGTTCATAGACTTAAGTTCAGCAGTCAACACACATCATTCCCCCAAAACTGTATGTGAAGCTGAGGGAGTTGGGACTGAGTGCCTCTCTATGTAAGTGCATAATGGATTTCCTGTCAGATCCGATCTGGTGACATCTTGGACGACCTCACCTGGACAACCAACACCTCAACCATCACAGTATCTCCACTTCCTGAGAGTGGGCCAACCTTCCACCACCCATCCTGACTGTGTTTACATGGGCACCATTGAGGGTTTGAGACCAACTGCATCTCAGTGTGCTTTAGCAAATGCAAAGTCATTGATCTAAACCAGCTTAAAGGACTGTAAAAGCAGCTGCCAAGATCATCTGAACATCTCTTCCTTCACCACAGGACATCTTCTACAAGCGCTGCTCCAGGAGGGCCTCCTGCATCGTGCTTGACCCCTCACAAGCGTCACATGGACTCTTCTCACTCCTTCTATCTCAGCATCAGGGCCCAATCCACCAGAATAGCTTTTTCCCACAAGTCATCAGACTGATAACTGACTGTACTGCACCCTGCTGTATTAAACAGTTAAACATTTACATATATTTATTCCACTTCTAGTGCCTACTCCATGTAAATACTCCTTGTAAATATATCTACTCTGTGTCCTACTTGTTTCTTTTCCTTCTGTAACTGGAGCCTTGTTGTGTCATCTTTCTGCATACTGTACTGTACTGTATATAGCTAAGATGACAATAAATTTACTTTGACTTTGATCATACCAAAAACAGTCGTGTACAGTCCACTGACTGATACATATCAGTATTTATATCCTGAAGTGGATTGAAAGTATAAACATGCAATGATAGATGGACAATCAGATTACCTGTCTGCAATTGACTCTGGTCCTGAGGACACAGTCGAATGACAACCTGGAAGTGCTTAGTATTCCTGACAGTTGCTCCACAGCTCTGGGAGTCCTTTTGCCTATCAGGAAGATGGTTATTCCTATTATGGGGTTTCTCATACTGTACAGCAAGTTTCATTAATACATACAGGCTTTATGTAATTAATGGTTGGACAAGCATGATCAGTCTTATTGGAAGAGTTTAGCTCTTATTTACAACCTTTGGATGAGCATAATTTGTACACATACACTAACACAACTTTACATCACAGACGTCAAAAATATATAAGGAACATCATTGGCTGGAGTCCTCACACAGTACCATCTGCACAGGGGAAATGATGTTCACGTTTGTGTCTCCTGGTGTTTCATAGGTTAGTGAGTATTTGCTTTCACCTTCACTACATAACACAATCTTCATATCTATTCCATTCTGCATACTGCAGCATTGGATTCATCGGGTGTTGCCTGTTTTATTCTGACCCAAAGCACATTTTGCACATCCCTACACAATGTTTACACTCAAGTGTAGTGTCTGTGGGATAAAATAGTGGATATATAGTAAGTGCTTAAGAATGAAATTTTTTTTTGCTCAACTCAGATTGCGTGTGGTTGTTCATTCCAGTTGCTCCAGTGAACTGCTCTCATTCCAGGTGAACCAGACACAGATGGACACAGCAGCTCCTTCACAAATCTGCAGCCTGGCAGCGCATCTAGAACCAGTCCAACTCTGATTACCTGGAAAATAAGAAAGCACGTGTCGTGTCATGTTCGGCACAGACAGAGAACTTTGTGAGAGGGGAGGAAATTAATGTTGCTGGTGGTCGCTTACCTTGAGACACAGTGAACAAAGAAACTTGGGACGACAAAGCTGAGGGAGGTTGAGGATATCATCACTGGAGGCAACCACTGTTAAGTGATGCAGGCTTTGCTCACACAGCTTTATATAGACTCCCTGGTCGGATTGACACAGCCCCCACCCTCCTTCCCTGAAGAATTTATGAGCAGTTGCCTGAGAAGCAGACAGGAACGTCACCACCCTGACCTCCTCTCTGGGTCTTGGTGGGGTTCCTTGCTTTACTCCCTGACCAGGCTCGTCTGCTGTTCCTCTGGACCTGCTGCGCATCTTCTCAAAAAGTCATTTTCACTTCTATATTAATCTGTGCTGCTTTACATAATTAGTATGCATGTTAAAGGAACAAATGTTAGGAATGTAAAATATAACAACATTATGAAGCAATTTGCTGTTAATAATAATGTTACATAGATACAAAGTACTATGTTTCACTCTGAAAAAACTTTACTTAAATGATTTCAATAACGTTGCATTGCTATTTCTACATATTTCTAGTAGAATATGTTTTTGGGGTGGACTGGAAATGCAATGTGACAAAAATGCAAGTCAAGTCTCACATTTATGCGACGAATACAATAAGTTTGTATATTTTATTAGTAATGTTGTTGCGTGATAACTGAAGGTGGGAAAAGCAAAGAGCTTGTGAACGGGCCCAGGCTGGTGGGTCTGGTCGCCTTATACCAACGGTCAATGCAGTGGTGAGTGATTTAGACCTGACAAAGCCAGCTGTTCCTAAATAAAGAGCCCTGACTGTGCCCGTGGGCTTATACTACTGCAATCAAATTTATGAGTGACATTAACATTAACACACATAATATGCGATGTGCACTAGAAAATAAATCAACAGAGAGCAGTACAAGGCAGCAAAAATATGAAAATACATTTTATTGTATAGTGATATGTGTATTCACTATCCTAGGTTTGTTTTACTGTCTATTTAAAAGTGCCGTTTGTGACATCAGCCTTCTGTTGCATTTTTGCATAAATCCACCAGAGGGCAGAGTCAGTAGAGGTGGTGATAATTTCAATCCTAGCCCAATCAAAGTTCTTAAACTGGATTGAAAAAAGGTTAGAATATGGGGCAGCATGATTTTTGATTTTGTCATATTTTAATGGCACAAAGCACAAAGGGCACAAAGGATTTTGCAGTGATTCACTAGTGCTGAGCATGGTGGTAACCTCAGGCATTCACGGAGCTTTGTGACAGGGGACTAAAGAGGTAAATGGTCAAGGAAATGATTGTAAATGCTGTTCATCCAAACAAGCATTTCACCAAAAGTTCTACTTCAAGAGCATGACCATGATTGGACATACAGGCCAGCTCTGGATTCAGCTGTTTTGGATAGTGTGACATTTACATTTACAACATTTATCAGATGGCCTTATCCAGAGCGACTTACAATCATTAGTTACAGGGACAGTCCCCCTGGAGCAACTTAGGGTTAAGTGTCTTGCTCAGGGACACAATGGTAGTAAGTGGGATTTGAACCTGGGTCTTCTGGTTCATTGGCGAGAATCTCACCCACTAGGCTACTACCACCCTTCATTTACAGAGTAAATGACGGACAAAGGTTCACACTGATAATCTGATCTTTAGTAATAATGTTCATCCACAAATTTCATTGATTTCCATTAGCAATGTGGCCTCACACCTCCAGCGTTGTGAGTTTGAATCCCAGCACAGACCATGTGTGTGCAGATTTCGCATGCTCTCCCCAAGTTGGCATTGATTTTCTTTGGTTTTGTCCCTCTGTCCAAAAGCAAAGCCAGTGAGTAGAACTAAGAGGTTATGGAAAGTGAGTGAGTTCACCACATTTTGTCCATGTACTGTCATGGACTGCAAATAATTGATATAAACTTTGGACTGTAGCCATAGGGTTCCAACTACTAATGGAAAATAAAAATAGAATGCAATTGAAACCCCAACACATATACACAAATCATCTCTTGCAACATTGCCATTATACATCATAAAACATATGCAGTTGATCTGACATAAATGGCCCTATTGATTGCCTAATCACCATGATAAAATTCAATATTTAAACAATAAAAATGCAACATCTTTATTGTACAAAATGCACCTTGCAGTTCTCAGTATAAAAAAAGCTGCTGGAAGAAGCACGTTTTATGTGGGAAAGCCCAACGACAGCGACAACGTTCTTCATGGTGAGTGAAGGGATATTTTTATACGACCTGAGCATAAAGTCCAATCTGGCACAGAACCAGCGTTTCTGCTAGCGGTTTGGTTGTACCTTCCAGATCAAATTCCATGGATGGCTCCTTCAAAGTGGGTCAAGAGAAGTTAGCTCTCGTGTTTCCCTCAGAGCAAATCTCACGCTCGTGTGTGTGGGGGAAGGGAGTTGGAGGGGTTTGGGGTGGGGAGGGCCGGTGCCCATTTCAGCACAACCGCGAAGGAAATGAATAATGGGCATCAGAGCTGGACGCAAAGCCAACACTGTGATGTATTTGGACAACTGTGGGGGCCTGGTGAGTGGTTTCCCATTTATCACGACAAAAAGAGTCATTGATTTCCTGGGATGAGAACCTGGGTGGTGCTCCTATTCAAAGATGTTGCACCAACAGAGAAACTGAATCCTCCCGTCGCCATTCTTCAGCCTTAATCAAATAGCAGTATGTTAGCAGTGATGAGCGAGCGGCTGGTGCATCCCGTTTTACTGCAGGCCCAGCCTCACCAGGCTGTCTCCAAGCGGAAGTGGAGCTATGCCACAGGAACAACTGAGGAATGTTGGAGGAGCTCAGACAGCTAAGGAAGTTTCAATCAGAACATGCAAAGCACAGTGGGTAACACGCCATCTATGAACCAGAAGACCCAGGTTCAAACCCCACTTACTAGCACCGTGTCTCTGTGCAAGACCCCGAGTGTCTCCAGGGGGGGACTGTCCCTGTAACTACTGATTGTAAGTTGCTCTGGATAAGGGCGTCTGATAAATGCTGTAAATGTAAATGTAAAAACATGAACAGGGCCACCAACTCTCACACAATGACCGTGAGACACGTGCATCTGACTGCCTTCTCACTCTCTCACGCCATACCTCAGATTTCTCACGCTGAAAATCTATTTTATCTATCTGATCCAACCTGCCCATTGTGTCGGGCTAATCACATGCAGAGCGAAAGACGGTATATTTTATAAGCGCTTTGTTTTAAACGGTGAACAGCAAGACCAGGCGAATTAAGATTTGTCAGTTGTCGAGGCCGCGTAGAACCGAAATGTTGGAACACTGTCCACTCGGCTGGGCACGGGCACGGCTTTACTGACAGCTGCCCCGAGCTCAGAACGAAGCCTAGATAAATGAAGCCGGGCAAAGAATCACCACACAGAAGAGTGTTAAAATGTGATCGACACAAGTTAACATGAGCATGTCCGGATAGAACATGCAGCAGGAACCCCATCAAATGATGTAGAATTGCTTAATTCCTTATTGGCCAGTCTATGCCATAGCCCTGCAGCTTTGTAGAAATACCCCCAATCGTGGCACCCCCATACATCGCAGTACATTTCACTGCTGGTGTAGATTTACTCACAGGAAAATGAATAGCTTTGTCATAGACATCCTTTTATTTAAATAACCCTATAGCAAATTTGAAATGCTTAGAAAGAAATCCAAGACTTGTTGACACATCAAAAATGATTCCCACGAGTAGCCGGTAAAGGCTAATTAGATGGAGGGCTCTCAAGTTTTGAAGACTGGTAAGAGTGTAAGAGTGGCATTCCACTAATCCTCCTATGAAGCTCCTATGAATGGAGTCAACAACAGTTTTGGAAGATTTCATTACAAGTAGCAGAAAAATGCAAATAATTGCAGGATGCCTTTTCATTGGTGGTTGTCATTGTCTATAGTTCTCTACAAATCCATGCAAATGCCCTTTTAACGTGTAAATATAAATGTATAAGTGCACTCCAGGTCTTATTATGAAGAGTGTCTGGGTTTTTCAGCTAACAGTGCTGCCTTTTTTCGTGGCATTTGTATCTGCATTGTTCTGCATGTAGTAAGAGTGTAGTTTAAGTCTATTTCGAATGAAAAAAATACCTATATGCAGATAGCAGTTTGATCATAAAATTATGCTTTCAAAAAACGCTTGTCTATCAAATCATTTGCAGCTTGGTCGTAAATACATATCTGACATTTGAACCATGCCCTTTAATTCCGTTTTCCACCTTGGTCCTGATCCCTACACAGGGATAGACACTCATTCGCATTCACTTCCATAGACGCCCAATTCAATGTGACATCTAGTATGTGTGCGTGTGTGTACTACACACTACATATAGTGAAGAGAGCCCTGTAGACGGCAGAGGGGGCAGCGCAGTGGCCTGATAGGAGAGCTCACTATGATTAAAGTATGGTTTTAATTATTACCTACTTAATAGGTTTTGCTAAGCATGTTGGTAAGTTCTTTTCATATTACAACACATTAATACCAACTATTTTTAAGAGAAATGCTTTTTTTTTTTTTTTTCTTGGACTAAGCATGAACGAATGTGAGCTCAATGTCAAAGTATTTTTGAGTGGTGCACCTATACAAACATGTTACACCAAGAAAGAGAATAAATCTTTGCTTCATTATCATTCAGGTTTAATGATACTACAGTAACCAATATGTAATGTTAAACCTCAGACCCGGTCATCTATATGGTTTTAAATAGTGCACGATTTGCTCACTTTTACCCAAATTTAAGGAAAATAGACATTTTTTATGATTTGTAATACTTGTTTGCCATTTGAGCAACAAAATATTCAAGAACATATTTGTGACCAGAATACAACAAAATTACGTTCACACAATTGGAAATTAATCAATGAATTATTGTAAAAAAAAAAAAAAAAAAAAAAAAAAAAAAAAAAAATTCAATAGAACATAAAACCATTGAAATCAAATACAATTAATTCAGACTAAATTAAATTCTTCCAACTTTAATAAATGCAGTCACATCAAATGAAACACTAAAAGAAGGGGACCATCATTAATGATCAATATTTGGATTTATACATTCGTTGCCTAATTAAACCGTTGGCAATCACGTTCTCTTGATGAAAGCATTTTCTTTATTTGAGCAGAATAAATGAAATGCAAAAAATACAAAATTAGATGTAAACCAAGTTTTATTTTGCTCTAAGTAGTGTCTTGAAGCACTACAGCATGGTAAACAATGTAAATTAGTACAATTCATTCTCAAAAAAGCCATCTGAGTTAACATGAGTAGTTAAAAAGGTGTAACCTACATTAACCCATAAATATTTAAACCACTTTCTTATACTTCGATTTAATGAAAGCTCACAAATGAGCAACAATCCTCATTGAGGAGAACAGAAACTTGATGTCGGCTCAGCGACAACACACGCACACACACAAAAAAACAAAACAAAAAAAAAAAAAAAAAACAATAAACAAAACACTTATGTTCCCATGGTATAAAGATGCTATACATTTGGGATGATATGCACATAAGATAAATGTGCCGCTAACAGTCTTGACCAAAAAATTAAATTCCAGCCAAGTACAAGCAAGCGCCTAACTTAATCTCCACTGAACAAGAGGAAAGAAGAAAGAAAGGGGAAAAAAAAAAAAAAAAAGCAGCATTTTTTTCCAGACCTTGTTCACAGTCATAGGGTCACTGCAGATGAACTGACATTTGCCTCTGCTCCATTTAGCTGCTTACATGAGAAGAGAGTGAAGGACGGGGTGAATAAAAATAATAAAGAAATAAAATACTTCCTTCCTATAGCATTCCTCACGCAACTCTATATATGCATTTGCAACCATAGGCTTGATTTAATTAACAATGGAAAGATATTACACAAAAGGTGTCCATATAAAATGCATTACTATGTAAAAAGGGTCACCAGGTATCCATCATTTACATTAGCATTGTTTGGTCGACAAACACCCAAGAGCTGATATCATTTCTACACAACACAGGCTTGCTTTCACACACCCCCACACTCACACTTTGCCTGTGGAAGGATCAGAACAACACTCGGCTGGTTTTGTCTCCTTATTTTTTCTGTTTGTGTTTTATGTATAGATGTATAGGTTTGCCAGCAGCTTAATCACACATCTCCTCTGGGATCTCATGGGGGTTGAGGATTCCTGGTACAGACATCTGCAGTTTATGCTTCTCCTCCTGGGCCTGACGGAGTGATGCTTCACGCTCTTCCAGGAACAGATCTGAAGTGTCCTCACCAGCAAACTCCTGCAAAGAGGCCAGAGATGAGGAAAGAGATGCTCAGGAGGTTCAGAGGATTCAGTTTCTGAGTTATACTGCCAGAGAGCTGTCAGCTCTTCCAACACACACACACACACACACACACACACACACACACACACACACACACACACACACACACACACACACACACACACACACACACACACACACACACACACACACACACACACACACACACACACACACACACAAATCCTACTCTCCTCTCCAACACACGAGCTGAATTAGTTACCACAAACACACTCACTGCCCCACTGCACTTCCATGGCAGCTCTGTTCCTCAAAAGGCTTTTTTAGTCTTTTACACACACGCGTACAGTACAGGCCAAACGTTTGGACACAGCTTCTCATTCAATGTATTTTCATGACCATTTACATTGGTAGATTCTCACTGAAGGCATCAAAACTATGACTGAACACATGTGGAGTTATGTGCTTAACAAAAAGTGGAGACCTGGCCTCCACAGTCACCGGACCTGAACCAAGTCGAGATGGTTTGGGGTGAGCTGGACCGCAGAGTGAAGGCAAAGGGGCCAACAAGTACTAAACGCCTCTGGGAACTCCTTCAAGACTGTCGGAAAACCAGCTCAGGTGACGACCTCTTGAAGCTCATCGAGAGAATGCCAAGAGTGTGCAAAGCAGTAATCAGAGCAAAGGGTGGATATTTTGAAGAAACTAGAATATATAACATGTTTTCAGTTATTTCACTTTTTACCTCGTGTTCATTCATAGTTTTGATGCCTTCAGTGAGAATCTACCAATGTAAATGGTCATGAAAATAAAGAAAACACATTGAATGAGAAGGTGTGTCCAAACTTTTGGCCTGTACTGTATGGGCTGAGCAACATCAGTTTGAAAAGTTAAATATATCAATAAGGGCAAAATTATCTGAACATTAGATACAACAAATTAACAACCAACAAACGTTAGTTACATACATTGATAAGTAATAGTTAATAGGAAATAACTCTTACCTTAATCTGTACCAGGAAATCTCTCAGGTGCTCCTTAAAGGCAGGAATGTCCTGGTTTAGGCTGAAGAGTCCTGTCACAAATACCTTCACCTGTGCGCTGTAAAAGTAAGGAGTCATTTTAAGCCTGATAAATCTTGCCAAATGACACTGGATATTGCAGATTATTACATATCTGAGCAACATCTTACTCTTGCAAGTGTGGGAATGCAGTCTTCAGGAGATTGGCCACATACTCCTGAATAAAGCCCTGGTTGTTGACAGGGTTGGCAGGATTGAGAGTTGTGCTGATTTTACCCTCCTCCACCAAGTTAAACATATAGGCCAGAATGGAGGCGTGCATGGTTAAACCTGCAAGGCAAAAAAAAAAATTCCCATCAGTCACACTCCAAATAAAGAGGATAAAAGGTCAAACCAGGAGAACTCATGATTTTAATATGCCTTTCCCTTACCAGCAGTGTGCGATGTATCCGTGACCACAGAGAAGATATGCTGCAGGATGTCACAGAAGTATGTTTGATAGAAACTCTGAGCAGCCGCCTCCTCCTGAGCCACATTTTGCAGCAGAGTGTAGAGGATCTGCAGACCTGCCAAAAGAGATACAGATATGTTTGTAGATTTATTATAGCAGTAAGCATATTAGGATATGAACTTGGTTCTCAGGTATCTCATTACTCAGAATGAATGAGTGAAAGTAAAGTGATTGTCGTTGCGATACACAGCAGAGCACACGGTGACACAATGAAATGTGTCCTCTGCTTTTAACCAATCACCCTTAGTGAGCAGTGGGCAGCCATGACAGGCACTCAGGGAGCAGTGTGTGGGGACGGTGCTTTCCTCAGTGGCACCTTGGCGGATCAGATTTCGAACCGGCAACCTTCTGATTACGGTGCCATTTTCCTTAACCACTAGCTCTCCACTGCCCCACTTGGTCAGGCCTCCTGGGCTCACCTGTGTCAGCCACATTCCGCATGGTGTGTTTGAAGGCCCAGATAATGGAATCCAGCACAAGCTTGAACTGTGCTGGAGGAATAGCCAGGAATGCTGGAAAACAATGGGAGTTGACCGCCTGGAGAAGGTAGAAGAAATGTGTCCGGTGCTCAGGGTACTCTTCAAAGTCCTACAGTGGGAGAAACAACAGAATGTGAATTTCACATGATCCTTATCTCCTCATCCGCAATATCTGTCTGCAATTTTTTCTATCCACATTATTCTCCCATTGACAGGCATTCATACTTTCATCTTGATATTTTAAATCCAGAACAGCACCTTTCACCTAGTGGGTGCAATTTTGTTAAGTATTTTGTGGTGGTAGTAGCCTGGCACTCGCCTATGAACCTTTGAACTTGACAGTCCCTATAGCTACTGATTGTAAGTCGCTCAGGATAAGGGCGTCTGACAAATATTATGCCATAAACGTATGTTGCTCATGGTCAAAAAAAAAAGTAATATACCCACCAAATTAATCCTAAAACATGAGACTGTAACTTACCTTATTGATCATGTTCAGTGTGCACTCAAAGACTGCATCAAAAATTTTAGGAATCTCCGAGGTGATGTGGCCGCCCAGCCTGTTTACAATGGTTGCCATGGTACTGAGGACCTCAGGCTCACGAGCAGCTGGAACATTCCGCTGGTAGTCAATTAGCACAGCGTCTAACAAAGGAGGAACAAAATTCTCCCCCACCTGCACACACAAACACAGGCATTAATAGAACAGAAGCACATTCCTTGCCTTTCAACAAGAATAATCTCAGAAGAGGAATCTGAGAATATGGTTTATGCATATTTGACTGTTTCATTCAACTTCCACTTTATTAGACACTTCCCCCTAAAGGCACAGCTTCAGAAGTTCTCTAAATGTTTCTATCCATAGTGCTTCAGCACAGGACAGCTGTACCATGTTTTTGGATGCCTTACTCTCTACCCAGCAGTGACTGAAGCAATAAATGCAACAGTTTGTAATTGTACACATATAAATATTGGCTGTAAAAAGAACTTTATCTTAATAAACGGGCTTAAGCCATAACTTGACTACATGACCATTTGTGCTTGATATAGATTCTGTGAGTTAAGGAGTCTCATCTGTAGAAGTGCTCTCACCATCTGTGGGTCATTTGAGCGGCTAACCCAGCCGGATATTAACTTCAGTGTCTCACGCTTGACTGTCCTCATACTCCTGATCAAAGGCTGCTTCGTCACCATCTCTCCTGAACAGAAACATAGCAACAAGAAAAATTAGGAGACGTGGTCACGCTAATACACAATACAGCAGACAGAATTTTACAGGTCATGTTTAGATTAAGTTATGCACTTGTTATGTAGTCAGACACTCTTTGGGCGCCTGTCACTTCACTCAGTACTCACTCATCACACACTTCCAGATGACTGGCTATTTATAGCCCCCATGGACGTTATCATAGCAAGTGAAGTACTACAATTCACCATTACACCCAGCCCACACACACTCACTCACTCACTCACTCACCATTGGTCTGGATAGCAGCAGAAATGTTCTCGCTGAGGCACTTGTAAACGTTGAGCATGTCTAGGTATATGCGACCCAGCTGGATGACAAAGGGGTGGCCCACTGCCTTGCAGGCCCTCACGTTGGTCTTCAGGATGCTGCCTAGCTGCTTCACAGTCTCAGGGTCCTTCAGGATGTCTACATTCTACCAGGGGATTAAATAGTAATGGAATCATGTGCTACATGCATTAACTTAGGCCTAATCTCATGATACACACAACTGCTAAGAGGTTAGTGTAGCTGAAGCAGTGTAGTTATATGAACTATTTTAATTATACAACACTGAACTTGCAGTTTGATTCTAGGAGTGCTCAAAATCAGTAGACTTTATTGTTTTCTTTCATTGATCACATCATGAAGTGACAAGCATTTGATACCTGTCAGCTGAGTGAGTGATGCTGTTTAGAATAATAGCTGCCTGATTAACATACTGGAAGCATCAGCTATGCAATTAATTGCACATCTCAAGCAGAAATTGCTTTGATTTAGCGTCTAATGCAGCAAAATAACTACTCATCCCTCGCTAATATCTACATAATCTAAGTCATGGTTGCCAAACACCTATGGAGAATCTAATTCACTTAGTGTGCATGCTTTTGAACAGCGAGAGGAAACGTCTTAACACAGGAGCTCAGATATAGGTGGTTGTCTTACCTTAGTTGCCTGCTGGATGATGCTGTCCCACACTTGATTGGGCAGTAGCATGTATTTCTCGATCAGGTGCTCCTGCACTGCCTGGTCTGTCTGCGCTCCTATCATATAACCAACAGCCTCATAGAACGTATGAACCTACAGGAATTGATGAAAAGAGACAGAAAGAACACTAAACACTGAACCAGAGCAAATTAGGTACGTTCCAGCCACTTGAGCCAGATCTAAACCTTAAATGCCTGCTGGGATTCTATAGAACATCCACATTAATCTATAACAACCTAAATTCCCAAAAACCCAACCAACCTGCTGTGGCTGGAGGTCACAGATTATGGTGTTGATATTGTTGAGGATCTCGTCAATGAAGGGCATGACCTCGCCAACCTGGACTTGGACAAAATGCCTCCTGCACTTCTGGGCAATCTTAATGAAGGTATCACAGGCCATGTCCTGCACACCGTCGTGGGTCTCTAATCATAAGACAGGAGACTTGAGTAAAACTGTCAAGTTCTTGTCATAACTGCAAATGTGCCAGAACAGTAAAATATTGGCACCAGTGAAAACTTAAAATAAGCAATCTGGTCACATAGGGCTGCATGGTATAAACGCTATGCGATATACATTTAACCAATGGGAGAGATTTTGTTTATACCGACCTACTGCTAAATTATCTTCAGATTATCTAAAGATTTCAGTTAAACTAGTAACTCTGCAATGCACCTTAAAATGGGCATCTCCCTCACCATGCATGAACTCAAAAAGTTTGTTAACGACAGTCTTCAGGAACTTCCAGTGAGCTCGAAGGAATCGTGGGTACTGGCCGACAATGTACATGATGTTAGATGCAATAATGGCTTTATTGTCCTTCCCGCGTTTTTGTTCACAAAGTCCAAGGAGGTCCTGCAGAACAAAATGAAACAAATAATCTAAAGTCAATAAATAAAACCACCTACATAGGCTAGAAGAGATTCAAACCCACCTTGATGACAGTTACGAGGAACCTCTTTTCATCCTCCTCATGCATTGCCCCACTGATGGAACCGATAGCCCAACACAGTGTGTTCAGGTTCTTCCAGGACCACTCTGTCCCATTGACCTGGTGGTGGAGCTTTTCAGTCATAATCCGTTCGGTGTCTGCATAGTCCAAGTGAGTCAGGTACACTACAGCCAAGATGGAAAATAGTGACAGAGTGAGTCTTCTTGGTCTTACCTTGTGCAGGGTTCTTACACATTCTTACAATATAACTTTGAATTACTCTAATTACGCAAATTTAATCGACAGTGTTTCTTCCTCCAAGTTCGTGCAGGCCCAACTCAGAAAAATGGGCCTCCATCAGGTTTAAACATAGATCATCGGCTGTAAATTATGTGACTCAAAAGGAGACAAGTTCCTGCGGAGGTGTTGGAACTTGGAAGCATTTTACACAGTACCACATGAAGTAGCTCACTATGTACAGCTAGCAAAGACACTGTAGACCTGTGCTAGTTTTAAATGTTGTTGTTATAAACATAGAGAAACATTTCTTGCGCAGTCTTACAGGAACTTCATACTACATGTGCTTCATTATACATTCATGTGCCAATCACTTTTCGCGTAACTTTATATGTATAGTTCATATTCCAAAACTTTTCCAGACCTGAAAAAATTTTCTTTTCAAATTTCATGACTTTTACAGGTTTTTAATACTTGTGGCATTAACATGTTGATATGTTAACATATCTGGACTCACCAAGTGTTTCCCTCATGTTCTTGTACAGGTTGATTGAATCTGTATCCTTCATGAACTCACGGACTACTTCTCCTTGGTCATTCTCCACCACCAGCACCTCTTCAGGCTTAGCCATTCGGCTGACCATTAGCAGACGAACCTATCGGAGCATCAGGGAATTCAACGTTTTTCTTGTTTCCATCCTAAACATCAGCTGCTCAATGTTTTTTTTTTCCAGCAAAGAGAAATGTGTAATGTGTAAATTCAGATATTACAATCTTCTGCTCAATGTATAGGTTTGACAATATACTGTTTATGATTCTAGACCACTTGTGAAGAAGGAGAACCTTACTCACAACACTTACAAAGCAAACAGACTTGTCCACCAGGCACTAGAACTTTAGTAGGTAATTCCCCTCATACCTCAACCATCATAAGGCTTGTTCAAGTGCAAAGGTTGTTTTTTCAAAAACAGTAATACAGCCAAGTATTTGGATCTTTACCCACTGGACCACTCACAAACCCGCTCCTGTTTTCCATTCACTCACTTTCCATAACAGCTCATTTATAAGTAGGGTCACGGTTAAGGGTTGTGTGAAATTATGGATTAAAAAAAAAAAAAAAAAAAACAACAACAAATTTATTTGTATTGTGATCAATTTCATTTGCCATAACAAGCCTTAGTCACGGCTATTGGAGCCCATCCCAGGACACTGGGAGCAAGTTGTGCTCACCATAGGGTGCACACTAATATGGACAATTTAAAGTAATAAAACGACTGCCATCGTTCATTATATAAACAATGGTCTCACAACTGCATTCTGTATCAGTATGCTATGCTTCTGACTCTTTACACAGACATTGGAAAAGTCGCTTACCTTGGAGAGGACGGGCAAGTAGAGCTGTCTCCTTGGGGGAACGTCAAAGTGCTGACTCCCAGAGAGAAGAGGGGACGTGGAAGTGGAAAAGGGGCTTTCACGGTAAAGCTCAGCAGCCAGATGGTTCCAGTACTCCAAACAAATTTTAAATATCTCAGTCTCCTCCACCTCTGATACCAGCAGCATGTAGTGAAGGGCCTGAGGTCATAGAAACAGATCAATAAGGAATGCAATTGAAAACTCAGATGGACGTCATTTAGGAACACATCACGACAACTGCTCTTCACCTCCATCAGAGTCTCCCTCAGGTTAAGCCTCTTCTCAATGAGCTGACCATGCTCCTTCAAGAAGGTGCACAGGAACAGACTGAGGTTCTGGATGAAGTTTTGCTCGTCGTCTTTGCCATTGGCATAGGCTAGACGTATGTTGGTGTTCAGGGGAAGCATCTATAACAGAGTGGAAATTCTAGGATCAGTACACAGTGTTCCATTCATATTAAATGTAATGACAGATGATGTTCATTAACCATTTCTTCTTCTTCCAAATGATGGAGAAAACAAAAACATTGTCTTTCAAATAGTCCCCTCACTTATTATTTTACATTCCAGCACTCTGCCTACCTGCTTGAGCTGCATCATTGTGAGCGTGAACAGTGTGACAAACTGCTCCTCATACTGGCTGACGCTCACACCGGCTATCTCAGTCAGGCACTTCAGCGTGACGTTCCGAAACATGGGCACATTCAGAAACTGCAAAATCACAGGACAGAATGTGAGTTAAGAACTGACCTGAAAAGGACACCCTCATCCATGACCCTGTGAGATCAAAAGGCCTTACAGGCTTCAGCTAAGGTATCACATCCTGCTCTACATATACAGAAATTACATATTTAAGATAGGCACGAGGGAACATACCTTATACACCAAAGTGCTAATGAGCTTTGTCTCAAAAATATAGCCAAGAGGGATCCAGTTCAGAAAACGAAGGAGCGTCTCTAAAGTAGCATGAACCAATGGGGCATTCTGGGAGTTTTCCTAAATATAAAAGAAGGTAAGAGTCACATAATACCAGTGACTCAATGTAATAGTTAATCCCAATTGTACATACCATGACAAACTGGCAAAGCTGGAAAATCTGTGAGAATTCGTTGCACATGCTGAAGGAAAAAACCCAGGTCAACTTTAGTTAAATAAGGATCTCTCTCTCATGCTCACATACTCATACCATCTGAACTAAGGTTTTAATTCAGTGCCGATACAGTGATCTCACCTGTCCTTCAGGTGTTTGGCTTTAACCTGGGTCATCTGACCACTGGAGAAGTCAAACACCTCTTCGCTCAGGAGCTTCAGGATGACCATGTTGTTCTGGCAAAGGCTCTCGCTGGTGCGGCTGGCACCCACAATATCACTGATAAAAGTGGGCCAGTGCTTTGGCCATTCCTGCTTCAAAATCTACACATGCACATAAACCACACAATCATCAACTCTGAACTGTAAATTCTCACACAATGGGATTGGTAATAAAATTACAAAATAATTCAACCAAAATATGAATTGGCTGTCTTTAACTGCAGTTTATGTGACTTAACTTACCTGGACCAGGATCATATTTAGTTTTCCAATATACACCTTCTCTTTCTAAAACAGAAAGAACATTATAACATTTAACTCAATTAAGAAAATGAGAGGTAAAAAAAATATCCTGCAGGTAAAACAGTCATTTACTCACCTCTACATTTGCTGCATCTGATGAAGTCTTGATTATCAGACCAACAACATACTTTTTTATACCTACAGGCAAGAAAAACATGGTGTGGGAATACCAAAAGACATTGTCCCATGCTTTTAGGTTTCCCCCACTATCACTATAAAAAGGTGGCACCTTTTTAAAAGGCTTGTGTAAGCTGGTGTCTTTATAACTGATTCAAAATATGTTCCAAGCATTATGCTTATGATTTATTAACACTGCTGCTCTTCAAAATTCATCCAAACAAAGCATATCATTGGCGAGCAGTAGGGGGCAGTAAAGCAAAAAAACATGGAAACATACAAAGTGCTGGGCTTTTATGCATTTATTAAAACACAATAACAGCACCAAGCAGATGTTTGAACATGTATATCTAGCTTTAAACAACTGAAGGTCCTTTCAGAAATCTTGCAGATTTACAGTCACTGACTGATGTTCTCACCGCTTACAACAGCAGCATCTAGTGTTGAAACTCAAAATATTCATTAACAGAAAACAGACAGTGGCCCCCATGTTACCTTAATTGTATTAATTGCATCTTTTGTGCATTTTTTATGTGCTAAAGTGAATCAAATTGCCATATAAAACCTTTTGAAAGGTTTAAAGTGAGAAATTAACCAAAGGCAAAAATATCAAGTCTAGCGTGAAAGGGTCCTTCAGCAGTTTTCCACTGGGCAGTGTGTTCTTCCATTTCCCTTGGCTGTTCCGCTGTTTAAAGAATTGCCAGAAAGCTGAATCCAATTCTTTACAAGAAGCAGTAGGCCCCAGCCAAGCAAAAAGCACAGCAGCATGCTTAGCAGGGAATACGCCTAAACCCAGCAACAGCACATCGGTTGGTAAGCGTGAATGCGCTGCTCTCGCAACCACCAAGAGTCTCACAATGCCAAGTTCAATTTTCAAACACAGCTCCAGTATCAAGGGCCTTTCACAGTGACAAAAGTTTTAGGTTGATGTAATGTAGATGGAAAAAGCTACAATAGAATACTAACTGTAGGCCCGTAACTTGCTTTTGCAATTATTAATTTTTTTTGACGTCCATTGGAAGGGTAACTGCATGAGATTCTTACCTTCACACTGGTGTCTGGGCAAAATCTTCCACCTCGTTTTTATAACCGTTTCCAGAATCTGCAGAGCATAGTACTGTAAGGCCAAGAGAGAAAACAATGTTACTCGCTTCAGTCAACACAAAAACAAGGTCACAACTCATATCACCACAGCTTTGAATTTCAGTACAAAAACAGACAAAAAAATATTACAAATTTCCTCTTAATTGTACCTGCCTGAAATGTATAACATACTTAAGGTGAGGGGGGTAAGATTGACAGGTTTCATGCAGATTTCAGTGGGTTAAATAAATATAACTTTTTGAATGAAACCCTGGAGCAGTCCTGCTGTTGTTTCCCGTATCACACCAGAAAGTGAAAGAAGACAGGCGAACACCTACACTCGTTCAAAATGAGGCGGCTTTGGGCACTACAAAGCAGTTAAAAGAAAAAAACAAACAAACAAATAAACAAAATTAAAGGAACTCAGTGGGGAGACCTCTGCTCTCTCAGACACCGTTTTCAGCTAATGGTCCAAAGCAATCGAACACAAGCAGCCACGCCCCGGACATTTTCAGCTGACAAAGTACTGAGTCAACGGATCCCTGTTTTCACCTTTTGCTGGTGTGTCTCGTAAGAACAGCAAGACAACCCACAGGTTTGATTTTATAAGCCCTCATTCCTACTGTTTTGTAAACTTTACCCTTTTCAAAAGGAAAAAAAAGCTTTTTATACATAGTTAGTGTATTGGTTATTGTCACTAGGGTTATTTGGATCAACAGTACTTCAACTGTAGGGATCATTGAAGTAAGGCGCAAACAAAGGGGAGGTGGAGAGGTGGTTAAAAATAAATGAATAAAAACAACATCAGAAGAGATGCACCACAAGGTAATAGAATCAACGCAGTGGGACACAGGGTGCATTTCCAGTGCAGACACAAGGAAACATTAAAGGTGAACTTGAAGGCCAAACTACCCTCATAATACCACTTACTGTACATGGATGACTGGTGGCAGCTAGTACAAGATCCACAAGACCTTACAGTGTTGCACCTTTAATTTCCATTGAAGATTAAACAAAGGAGGAAAACAGAAACAAAAACTTTGCAACATGACATTCCATTGACAGGTTGCAATGTTTTGACTGTTTACAGAAATGGCAGGGAGTATACAGACCTGAAGAGAACACATGAGAGCAGACAGGAGACAATGATCCCTACAGTAGAAATAGCTGCCACTACGCCTGGCTATGATGAGGTCTAGAGACTGTCTGTCTGCAGTCTGGAACCCTCCCTCCTCCCAATGAAACAAATGCAATAGAAATTGATGAACAGAATTCAGTCAAAGGGAATCAAAAGGGTAGACCTTGTGGAGGCCTGCCGTCAAAGCCTAGCTGTGTCAAGGTGCACAGGAAGACACACCCCTTTTCTTCCTATTACAAGCAATCAACATAATGGAACATTATGATTAATATCAAATATTAACAACTTCAATTAAGTATTGTGATATAAAAAAAAAATCTATTAAAAAAAAAAAATATATATATATATATATATCAAGAGCCAAATAAGGGATCACAAGTGCTTATCTAGTGCACTTTTGTCTTCTTTTTTTGTCCTCTAAATTAAGATAAAATTAATTTAGACAAATTTAAGAAGTGTTTACCTTTTCTGCTTTCTTTCTGTTCCTCTAATGACCTCACTTTTGGGCAACTTATGTGTTTGAAATAATATATACTGTTGATAAATCAACTCAAACATTAGTAATGACTGTCAGTGTTAAGAGCAATTTTACAGGCAAACAAAAAAGGCAAACTGATTTACCATTACTTTGAGGAAGTCTTCAAAACACTGAAGTATCTAGATAAAGTAGCCCCCACCCCAACAACAGCACACAAACACTAAAACAAAATAATGAAAATGGGTTACATTCAATTTGCCCATCTTAACATGACCAAATTAATGTAGTACTTTAGCCAAGTAGACATTAAGCATTCAATCGTAGATCAGCTGTCAGATTTGGAGCAAAGGAGCCTGTTGGTTAAGAGGTTTAAATGTAAGGACATTGCATCATCTTCACAGATGAGGCACCCTGTTAAGGCATTTCAATGTAAACTGTTGATCACATGCCAACTTCAAGTTGGACCTTATGTTGAGAGAGGAGGGTCTCATAGTGTGGGAGTAGCACAGATAGGTTTAGGGGTAGTGAGGGGGAGTATCAGTGATTACTTCAGTGTCACCACTCCAAATGGACCATACCATGAAAAGAACAAAGACAGAAACAACACTCCTTTCATACCACAGAGACTTAATGTGGGTGACCAGCATTCAGTGGTGAGACTATATTCTTGCTGGTACTGCTGGTTAAGTCTGACAGGACTTCCTCAAAGTAGGGAAATGGCATCCCTCCACCTGAGTGTCCCAGTGTTTGGCTTACTTTGGTGTTCATGTTCTGGGAGAACTCCAAGATGGTGTCTACTCTTGTCCAGGCATCTGGATGCTCTTTCAAATGGGTCAAAACCTCCTGTGCCATTCTTTGCTAAAATACAAAAAAAAAAAAAAAAAAAAACACAAAAACAGATGCATGTCTTTGAACATTTTACAAATGTGTCAATATATGAGGTTTGTTAAACCACAATGCCTCTACACATTAAAACATATGCATGAACATCCCTTACCTGTGGTCCAACACCGTGGTAAAGACAATTCACAACATTATCCAGCAGGTTAATATCCAGTTTCTGGCTGAAGTCCAGCAGCTGTCGAGCTGCATGGTCGGCTAACATTGTCATAATTGCTGGCATAGAGCTCTGCAAGGACAGGGAGGGGGGCTATGAGGGCAGGGAAAATATCCAGCAGACAAAGTCATGTGAGCAAAAAAATAAAAATATCAGGCACACCATTCCAAACCACTGACCCACACCTCCACCGCGACAGGGATCAACAACCTTTATGTGACCGACTTGTTACTATTGGGTCCTTCGAGGTTGGTAAAGTCTGAATGAGCATATTAAAGAAATGGTAATATGATACATGCATCATAATGCCTATTTTATGGCATGTATAACAGCCAAACTATACTTCTACTCAACATTATTCATAATTATTTACTTTGTTTCCCTGGCAATAGCAATATTTAATTTTACTGTGACCATATGTAGAATTTAAACGTAGTAGTTGTCATTACCCAGCACTAAATCAATTATAAAATGTTGTCCCAGCAACAGAAGCACGTGCAGCCCCGCGTCTTCCCTGACGTCACGCTGTTTACATCTAAGGGCGATAGGCGGGGCCGCAGCTACTTGTGCTACGCACGTCTCCTTCCCTTCCCATTCGTCGATATGCAAAACCCAGCGAAGAACGCGTTCAAATCAAGCGCGGAGGTAAACAGCTACAGAAAAAGCTAGACAAGCGAGTTGAATAATAATTTCCTAAACGCAGAATTGGCGAAAGCGCTCCAATCACCCGCGCACCTGACTAAATGAGCGAAACCTGTTGAGACCCTTTACTAAAAACACCACCACACATGCTGCCAAGGACGGCGACGGATTTACAAATACAACATTTAAAGACCGGCCGCAAGGTTTGTGCGACACTCTGCAAAAATGTCGACAATTAAATAGCCATCTTCCCCGAAGGGCCCGAACAAATGACACTCTCCGGCTGCTGTGCTAAGCTAGTTCGCACCAGCCCCGGTTATTTGTAAATTGTACAAAAGGGGAGGGGGGGGGTAAACCTTCTGTCTCTATAAAACAGTTTTTTTTTTTTTTTTTTTTTTTAACACAGGCACCCAAGACTGCAGACATGAACTCGACCACAGGGGTCGTTTCGATACCGCGTCTTTTGCACTCGTTAAGGACAAACCAAAGTCTCCATTTGATATTCCATTTTTTTTTCTTACTCTTCTCGCGTGTTGTAGATTATCTGACGCGATTTAACCCGTTCGCGACCAAAGCCCAGCGAACTACCGTTCTCCAGACGTGGTGCAGATTTATTCACGTATAGTTCACTCGAGGCTCCCACGACCGTCCCTTCACGGCGCCAGACACCCCGCAGCACCCTCTCGGGCGTTTACTTACCTGCGGTAACTCCGTGATGCGCTCCTTTCGGATTTCTTTCTGTCGTTAACTCCGCAAGTAAAATTATACAAAAAAAAATCTCTACACGCCCAAACAAACACACGGTCGGAGGTAAATTGTCAAGTTAACAACCCAGCCAGCATTACCTACCAAAAAGTCCAAGCTTCTGCTTTGAAGGAGTGAGGCTTTTTTTTTTTTTTAGCCAAGAGCCCGAATGTTAATATTTAGACGCAGTTTGCTAACAGTTATTACAGCCCCCCCACTAAGTCAGCCACAGACTACTCCACTATGGTGAGCAACGATGGCTGGAGGAGACACACCAACGTGGTATCCGCACCAGTAATCACGGCAGGCTGAGCAGCTTCTTACTCCGGCTCATTTTACGAAACGAAGTACCGCGCGGCCGATTTGCGGAGCATTTCTTTACTGAGACCAGGCTTTTTTGCAGCGGGGCGGTTTGAGAGACTGCGAGCCTGCGCCTCTTCTCCTCACAGGCAACGAACTCATAACCGGTTGAAACCGGTTCAGACTGGGAGATTCCATCTCGGTTTAGTTTTCAGCCGATGGCGCCTCGGAAAGTTTGGACCCCGTGTCACGCCCACCTCGCGATCCCATTGGTCGCGGGGCCAACTGGCCCGCCCTTGCGCGGCCGCTATTGGGCGCCCGGCGCGTCGGTCAGGTTCAACTCTTTCGGGCGCCCACGCGAGCTCGCTCCGCCCGTGGTCGGAAAGAGGAGGCGGACTCCCAGCAGAATCGGCAGAATGGAGTCCGCGTCTCCCTCAGACGAGCCGCGCCGCGCCGCGCCGTCAGTACCGAAGCCGAGCGGCGGGACGCCAAGTGTGGCCGCGATTGGCTTAGCGCTTGCCGAACGACGCGCCGGAAACGTTCTTGCAAAAAAAAAAAAAAAAAAAAAGATATAAACAGCGATTTTAACGCGCAGTTTTGCGCACTTCTGAGATTTCCCCCCCGAGGAGTGCATGCGATTGCAATGCCGCTCTGTGCGTGTTTTAGCGGGCACAGTTGCCTTCGCGTGTCGCGTGATTGTAAGCTGGTAATTTTCCACTAGCCACGAAGGGGCGTGGTCGCGCTGAGACAGGGCATGTTGGGCGCATGGCACGAGGCAAGGAGGGGGAAAAGGCACAAAGGGGAATCGATGGCCGATTATTTCCGAGTTGGCCGCCGCAAAGGTGCGCAGGAGCGTAGAACCGAACGCAATCTCGGTTCATTGTAACTTTTGCTCGTGGATTAAGCGACTCGAACGTGCCGTTGCGTCGTATGCAAAAATATTAAGTGGGTTTTTTCCTCCTCCTGTCACGTGATGCTACGCCAGTTGATGGAAAAATACTGGACTTTCTCTAGGCAACGTGTACTGTAGGGCAGAGCCTGAGAAAATGTGGCATTACTGTGTCACTTATATATATATATATATATAAACACTGATTTTACTGCAAACATATCTTAATGTTTTATAAATGTGCATAAAACAACAATACACAATTGTTTTGCACTATGGTTGAAAATGTCAAAGGGTGTGTCAAGGTTAACATTTTAGTACAGGCTTAAATACATACGCCATACTGCGTTGCCTGATGCACATTCCCGTTTTTTACAAGGTTTTTTTTTTTTTTTTTTTTTTTGAACTCTGAACAAGTGGCTGATGACAGAAAAGAATACATATGGCTGCTGATAAACTGGATTTGGCCCATTCGTTCCTTTGCAACACGAGTGGCGAAAGTGTAAAGCACAACCCCCATGATTCAGATCAATCTGCTTTCCTGGAACTTTGAACAGGGTTCTCTGAACTTTTGAAAGGTGCCAGGTTTGAGGAAGGAGTTTGCTGTAAAAAAAGTGTTTTTAATTACTGTCCAAGAGACTGAACAGATCTAGTGGCATCTTTGACATATGTGTGCTTGTTGCATTATATACCATATAATTCTGTATCACCTTAAACTGCCAGGCAGGTATTTTTTTTTTGAAAAAGTGAACAAGTGAGTTTTTTTTTTTTTTGCACCATGGCTGACGGAAGTTATCTAATTACAAAAAAAAAAAAACATCACACACAGACAAGAATAAATGTGAGGAAGTGAATTCAGGATTGGACTGGTCAAATCTCGTTCTGTCTGGTTTTGGCAGTCATTTACATACATTATCATTACATCATTACACCACAGTAGGGGGCTGACCTTACAGTGGCTTCACACTACGTGATGTTTTTCTAGCTCAAAACCTAGAAGCTTTGTGCTGGGAGCTGCACATGTCATGTATTGTTGCAGGCAGCGGCGTCAACATAGCAAAACACTGTACGTCCTGAGGTGCATTACTGGCTACTGATTATACAGTGGCAAACAACAAGGAATGTTGTATGCTAGGCTTGCCAAAACAATGCATATTTAATCACTAGTGCTAGAAAGATGTATTATCTGTGAGTAAATCAAAAACAAAATATCTATTCAGAAAAAAAAAAGTGCTCCGTGCATGTTATATGCATATCAGCAGACACATACACATCCCTAAGTGAAAGTAAACGAGGATCGGGGTTCAAAACTTTATCCACAGGACTGTAAATTGATTGCTAAACAAAACAAACGAACAGCGTCCTCTAGTGGACGAACAGAAAACTCCATGTTAGTGGTTGGAGATCCTGCAAGTTTACATTTACAGAATTTATCAGACGCCCTTATCCAGAGCAGCTTACAATCAGTGGTTACAGGGAAGGTCCCCCCCTGGAGCAACTTAGGGTTAAGTGTCTTGCTCAGGGACACAATGGTAGTAAGTGGGATTTGAACCTGGGTCTTCTGGTTCATAGGCGAGTGTGTCACCACTAGGCTACTACCACCCAGTTTGGACCTGGGTGAGGGGCGGTCCCAAAATCCAGAGAGAGATGCGCAGTATGACGATGTCACTTTACTGTAAGCAACTTATGAAAGAGAACAAATGTAATGTGAAGCTGTGAATAATGATTTGAAACACGGTTACTTGGCAGACAACACTAACAAAAGCATGAAGCAAAGCTTTCACGGGCAATAAACAATAGACAAAGGCCAAATGCCGGATGTAACCAAATGTAGACACTGTTCACCTTTATCTTTGCTCAGGTGTTTAGAAACAGAGGTCATTTTCTTTTTGCCGCAGAGTGTACATTTCTAGTTCAACAGTCCCAGGTCTACGGCGCTGAGTTACAGTTGTGCTGTAGCAAGTGAGCCAGTTTTTTAAGACACATGCAAAGGAGGCCTAGATTGGTAACATAGCCTGCTCCAGATATACGCTGATGGCGCTTGACCTCCCCCTCCGGTAAAGCGCAGAGGATACCGCTGCACCTCCGTGGAGAGGCAGGATCAGGTTTAATTTACACTGAACACACCATTGCTAAACACGCCCTGGATTTTCAAGTTTAGGGCGCAACCGATTTATTGCACAATGAGACCTTCGCATGTATTAATATTTTATATGTGTTACTGTGCAATTACATAATTACTATGTAAAGCTGAACTCTAGAGACATTATACTGGACTCTTGCCAATATTTGCCATTTCAGCAGACTGCCAGACCTCCCACTCAAATAAAAATCCAAGTGAGGTGGGATTCATGTGATAGTGACTGAAATACAGTAGGCAAAACTTCAGCCCACAGGCAAATCAAATAGACAAGTGGGAGCTATTACTAGTCTTAAAAAAATCAATAAGCTTTACAGTTACTGGAAATGTGATTATCTTGTATTAGGCAGGCTCCTTCCCTTTCTATTTGAAATCCCACCTATTTTCATTGGCTTTTACTGATTGTGGAACAATCAAAGTTAGATTTTATTGAGATTTAAATGTGTATTTATTTAAAAATGATTGTAGGACTGTTATTGTTGTGTTTTATGTCTGTACAGCACATTGAATTGGATTATCTGTGTGTGTTAGACTATTTGTCAATGCAGGACCTGCTACATTACCTCAATTGCCATTAACAGATTTATGATCATTTGATCATACCTTTCACACTTTCAATCACAACTTTTATTTCTAATGTTGTCCCAGTGGTACAGAAAATGTTGGTGGTCTAACATGCTTAGAATATAAAGAGAAGATTTCAGTCATGACAGCTGACCATTCTTATGTGTTACCACGCACGCTGTTATGATGGGCATGATTTAGACACCAAAATGCAGTGAAGGTGACCAGTCATGACGTCACCTGAGTCAGGACCACTGGTCACCGTTGCACTGACTACTGCAGATACAAGAAGGTTAGGATCTTAGGAAAATGGCATTAAGATGGGCCTATGGATGGTTCAGACACAGGGGCACAGAAGGGTGGAGAACAAGCAGAGTGTGACAGGCACTCATGGACCATGCTTCACTGAGCGGCTCGCAGAGTCCTCCAGCCTCCTTTCTTCCGCTCTCACGTTGGCCTTGACTGCCCAAAGCGCCCTTTTGCTCTTAAGACATGGAGAGACAGAAAACAACCAGTGTAATAAAAGTCTCAACAATTACTTATTTCCAGTAGTGAAATATGATGAGAAAAGCACAGTAAGTACCTCAGGGCCTTGTCAGATGTGCTGTGTCTACCCCCGCCCTGGGCAGTGGTCTTAAACTGAGCTTCAAGTCTGCTGTATATCCCACCTGCATACTGGTTCAACCACAAATAATGCAGACCTTACAAGCCAGTCAGCATAAAATGAGTATCTGCAGCAAAGATAATATTTTTGTCCATAAAATAAATTGTGATAGTTGAACTGGAAGGGGGAAATGCTCATATGGGAATAAATTCATGGGTATTAAAAGGATTTCAGATGCATTTACCTCTTTCACATCCTTCAATCTGTGCTGTTCTACATCACCAAACCTCAGCTTTGTTAGATGGCCTATGATTTCAACCATCCTCCTCTGGTCTAGACAACAAATAAAAAAAGAAAAGTCTCTGTTGAGACATCAAAACAAAGATGCGTGGAGAACTAAGTATCTATTTTAGCAAATATCTTATTTTTACCTTTGTGAACTGTTATTACATGATAAAGATGTGCTGAGTCACATTTTACTTTTTCTAGGGCATTGTCTGTTATGTGCTACAAAATTTACCTTCCTCTCTTTGAGCATCTTGGTTGAAACGCATTGATCGTGAGCTGTCCCATTTGCTCTTCTGAATACTTACTCTGTGGAGAAATCATCACTTCAAATGGACGTGTACGTCTATCCTTATTATTTTTGTATAGACACAGCCTTTATTTCTTTATCAGTTGAATACACATATCTGTTGTGTGAGATGATTACCAAACTGCAGGTAGTGTGTGAACTTACGTAAATGGTGTTGAGTCCCGGGAAAGAGCCTGACAACATTGAGAAATAAAAAACAATGGAATGATTCTGACAATAGACTGAGGAGGTCAGTTTTGTGGGGGAGAAATACCTTCTCTGTAGCCTTTTCTCTACGCTGAATATTTGGCGAGGACACCTGTCTTTTCAAAGGTCTACTGCACTTCCTTGCTTTCTTTGCAGCTAAACATAGAGTACAAATTTTATTCATACAAAACACAAACTAAAGGTCTTTTTCTTCTGAAAATTACTTGCAGTGCCACCTGCTGGGCATTATCTGCTATTGCAAGTGACCTTGTTTCTTGGAAACCTCCTCTTCATCCCCAACCTCATCCTCAGTAACCTCTGAACCGGTGGTGTAATCCTCATCTTCAGAGAGAAGTGACTGCTGACGCTGTTAAAAATGATAGCAGGTGACCAACATAATTATGATTATAAATGACGTATTAATTGGTTATGGTACTTTTTGACACTTACCAGCTGTAGACTCCAGTTTTTCAACAAAGAAAACTACAAAACAGGTCAGTTTGTAAGAATGAAACTGAATTGGGAAATGATAACAGGTAAGACTGTCACAAGTAAAGGTGACAGAAACCCACAGCTGCGATTTCCCCTGGTTTGTGAGAGGCCAGTACCCCAGGCTCCAGCAGAATATTACAATCCACAATTTTCACTCCAACAGGAGGTGGCTCCTCAGGGCTGCCACTGAATATGACAACACATGAGGGACACAGTCAACACTAGAGGTGACTTTAATATCAGCACTTATTATGAATAAAAGACAGCTCTATACATTAATAATAGCTCCATGCTCGAACTGCCCTATTAAGGAAAGTTTAGACAAATATGAAACTATTTGAAAAGTAATATTAAAGTAGCCCTGACTGATGGGAACACGGTGTCCCTGGAAAAAAAAGGACAATGACAGCATTGACCAGTCTGACCTCTCTGGCCCTGGAGCGCCGCTCACACACACAGCATCTCTGTGCAGCAGCAGGTCATTGAGGACTTTGATTTGTGCGGAGTTCACCTGATCTCCACAGCCTCTGCCATCCATGGCACGCACAACATGATCCCTCATCTTACACCCCTACAAAAACACACACCACAAGTCAAACAAATCACTTTCACTACATGTTTGGTGGAACAGATGAAGAGACACTGAGCTGATCCAGGATATGATCTAGCCGAAATTACTACATAATGCAAGGAGAGTCTTTTTTTTTTTTTTTTAAACGCTGTGTTTGGGGGATGCTGACATCATTCATTGTGACAAGAGCTCGTAGCAAGGTAGCTGCATGCATCCGATAAACTGCACCATCCACAGCACCATCCTTTTATGGATGTAGCTGGTCACAATGACCATGATCACATCCTGCTTTTCCTGCTTAGTTTTAATCATGCAATTTGCATTGTGCTCTCAGAAAAGCCTCAGTCCCCTGGATCATTTCCACCCTCACCTTCCTTACAGACACACAGGTGTAGAGTTACACTCTGCAGACCATCTGCTGCCGTACTCATTTATTAGCCACCTATTAGATATTATTTATCTGTGGGGACAATGCCTACCACAGTGGTGACACTGAGGTGTTACTAGGATATTTCTGTTGTGTTGATACAAATCTATCAGACACAACAGAGATATTTACCAGTGTTAAATGTTTTAAGCCAGTTAAAAAGAGAGAAAAAGAGAGAAAGAAAAAGAGAGCACCTTTGGCATGCCTGTGGGGTCAAACCGCAAGACCCTCTGGTTACAGCAGGTATAAAGTCCTGTGCCATGCCAGTCCTGCTCAGTCCCAAAGCTTGGGTACTGTACAGCTTCAGGGTGGTATTTACACTGGGACAACTCCGTGCACAGAAATGTCTGTTAGGACACAGGAATCAGTATTCACACCCTGTTCTAAGAATTCCTCTAACAGCAGTGGAAAAATAAATGCTAAATTTAAAATTAATAAAGTGTTGAGTATTGGGAAGACAAGTAGGAATAGATTTGAATCAATGAATGCAAAAAAACGACAGTATAGTTTTAACCTCTATAATACTGAGCAATCGGTTTACCTGATTCAAACCAAATTTCTGACTACCTGATTTAAAAGAATAGCATCAAAACTATTTGTGGATATGTGAAACTAATGGGGCAGTGGTGGCCTAGCAGCTAAGGACTCTGCCATGTTGTGTATCACAATGACAAAAACAATCACTTTCATTAGACAAAACTCTCATGTTAAAACCACCTGTTGACAGCAAGAGCACATGAGGAGGTTGACTGTTCCCCAGATCCTCCAGTATACCAGAACCCAAGACTTTAATTCTTCATACAGAGCACTCAGGTAGTCATGGACCTCCCAGCTTTTATGCCTAAAACACACACACATGAAAAAGACATTTTAATAAGGGTTAAGAAGTGAGGGACATGAGGGATGAGGGAAAATTCCAATTACCTGGTGTGACTGTACATGATGTTTCCATGAGGGTCGACGTTGATTTTGCCAGGAATACAGCTGATCTTTCTTTCGGTGTCTTTGGTTAGAAGTTTAAAGCAGAGACCACATCTAGATCCAAGAGGACACAATGTGAGCTAGATGCGTAACAACGGTACAAACCCAGGGCAAACCCACCTGTAAAGAGTAGCAGCATTCCCAGGAGAATCCGGGTTGTTAAAATCGTGATCAAAAAGCCTCTCAATTTTCTTCTGGAACAATTTGCTGGGAATTACATGTCACTGTTAAGTGTGTGTTCACTAAAAGTACTGCGCACAAACTGAAAGTAATATATTTTGTTCAATACCTTTTGAATTTGTCCTTTTTGTCCTTAATCTCATCTGCCTCATTGTGGTTGAAGAGGTCTGCTATGCGTGTGGTGAGGTTACTGTTGATGCAGTTCATGTTGCATGGTGTTGCTACAATGGCACTCATGTGTTGGTGACAGTACTGGACACATTCCTCAACCTACAAAACCAGTACATCATTGCGCTTAAAATGACATTTTTTTTGGTGTTATTAAAGGTGAAAATACTGTGATTAAATGAGAGTAGTATAATCAATAAACGAACATGTAGCCATCATGCAGCATGCACAGAACGCTGGTCACCCAGCACCCAGCCTCCATTCCTACACTTACTAATGCATCCATCTTCAAGAACTCGGAGGAGATCAGGATTGAGATCACATTGCTGGGTTCTGTAACCGACAAACACCACACAACAAATGACAAAAACAACGAAAAACACACAACACACACAATCATCTGAGACCAACAGCTGTCAACAGTGATCACCATTGCTGCCAAACATGGAACAAGCATCCACAGAAATCTGAAAAGGGTGCAGCCACATCCACGTTAAACAGGAGCTGGGTTACGTGTATTTACCTAGTCTGGGTTTCTCGTGATGACCCTGCACGTCTGCCTGCCTCTTCACATAATTCATCAGCCAGTCAAAGATTTGAACATCGCAGTGCACAGAGATGTCCACCTCGTCCCAGCGTTGGGCGTCCACAGACAGGTACTCTGCGAAGTAGCGCATCTCCTTCACCAACACGTCGCGGGGGCACACAAAGTCTTGTTTCAGGTTCTTAGCTTCATCACAGACATGGATAACCATATTGGGACTGCAGAAGGAGATTGATTTCAATGTATAGTAAAAGAAATGCCTGATATTTTGGGACAAGCAATTTGCTACAGCAGTGTACCCTCTTGTGCCTTTAACCTTCTCTCCTTCTTCTGGGGCGGCACTGCTCTCATGCTCCGCTGCTGTTCCCCTTCCTTAGGGAAAGGCAGAATCACAGCTCAGAAGAGGACTGGCCGATCATTAAAAACCCGCTGGGGCACTTCAGGGAACTGTGGCCATTCTTCATACACACCTGAGACTGAGAGGGTGCTTTGACTGGTCCGTGTGTCCACCACCTCTCCGCTGCTGTCAAGCAAAGTTGCCTTGATGTAGGAGGACAGTGTTTCAGACAGTGAGCTTCCACCTGTGGTTAGTGAGTTGCACTGATCATCCAGCAGGGGGAAACCGCCCGTGCTCTTCAGTTCCTCAAACCTCCGGGCACACTGGACAAAGAAAACACAGATTGCCATTAAAAAGATATTAGACCATCCCTGTCCATGTAAGTTGTGTCAGACCAACGAGTATCCAGTAAAATGGTAAAGGGTCAGAATTGTGATTTGGATTAATATGGCATGGATACTGCAGTATTATAGGTTCTGTGTTTAAAATGCACCACAATTCAAGCACAGATGTAAAGTTTACCTCCTTGGGGGTGAATCCCGGCACCAGCCTGGCTACATTTTCCCAGTTAATGGGTTGAGGCATTCCCCACAGAGAACTCAGAACCATATCCAGGACCAGAGCATTGTTGTCATATGGGAAATTATTGTTGATTGAGCAGAGTCGACTCATTTCTTAGAGAGAACAAGAACACACACGACAAGGTCTTCCAAAATTAGATTTTGTGAGGTACTATCAGCAGAGGCAATACCGTAAACGGCAATATTCTTGTCTTGTTCGGAAATACAGTTTAAGGGTAATTCTTCAACTATTGCATATCTTGTGTCCCTGGAATAATGTTTTTACTATCCTGCCTTTGTACCCAAAGAATAAAACAGTATTATGGGATCTTTGTTTTAGGATTTTCAGAAAAGAGTGGTTTTATTTTAATGGTATTAAAGACAAAAAAATGAACCACAGTTGAGGAATTATCCGTAAACAGAAAGTACAAAAATAATTTTGACAAAAATGCACACGCCATACATTATAGATTCAAACATATATCATATTTAGGCTTGGTTTTGCAGGCAAAAAGTAAACCATGTGGATGTAATTTTTTTGCCATACTTGCATGTGGCTGCTTGATGTAATTCAGCAGAGCTCCTCTTCAGCTCAGGACTTGCCGTCCCCACGAACTGGGTCTGCTGGACCTGGGCTGCTTTCGGCCATGCAACTAAAACATGACGACACGCAGATGCCCTGCAAACACGGCACGCGGTTTACGATGCTACAGATGAACACTAGCAGGCTAATGTTAAAAATAAAATCACAAAAAACTGCTGCTTCATAAGAAACACACAACAATTTCGGGTTTAGTGAATTATCCCGACATTTATGAATTCTATATCTATTATTTTTTGTAAATAACTAATGGTATATAAACTAAAGTTGCCGGCTGTACGTCGCAGTAAAAAAGAAAATTCGGCTCGGCGCACCGCTGCTAGGCACGGCAGTAGTTCGGCCCCGCCTCCCAGTTATAAAGCAGGTGGCTGAACCAATCAGAGACGCTGAAGCGCCCACAGCGGCGGAACTGGCCAATCGTTGTTCGCTGGAGTGTCCTGCGCGCTGCCGCTGTGCCACCTCCGGTGCCGCAGTGCAGCACGTGTGGTGACGCGTCCGCGTCGCGTGGCGACGCTTTCGGGCTCCATGTGACCTTACAGGTCAAAAGCTTAACGTTCCTTCACAGCGGTGGACTTTATAGCAGCATCTGTTGTCCAGGTCTTTGTGCGTGACATGTAAATAAGGATCATTATTTGTAAATATTTGTTAGATTCTAATCATTTACATTTACGCATTTTATGAGACGCCCAGAGCGACTTACATTCAGTAGTTCACCATGATAAAAAGTATAAAACATTATTCTGGGATCTTTGTTTTAGAATTTTCAGAAAATTAGAATTACCCATAAACAAAAAGGGCATTTATCAGATTACCTTATCCAGAGAACTTATAATCAGTAGTTATAGGGACAGTCCCCCTGGAGCAGCTCAGGGTTAAGTGACAAAATGGTAGGAAGTGGGGTTTGAACCTGGGTCTCTGGTTCATAGGTGACTTTGTTACCCATTAGGTTACTACCACCCAGTGGTAATTACGACAAAAAGCCACACAAAACTTGAGCCTTGGTCTTGCAGGCAAAAAGTACCACACGTGCATGTGGATGTTTGATATAATTCAGCAGAGCTCCACTTCAGCTCCGCACTTGCTGTCCCCACGAACTGGGTCTGCTGGAACTGGACTGCTCACAAATGCATCCTCAGTACATTCCCCATGATCTGTGCTTCTGCAAGGCTGGGGCAAATAGTTATAGACAATTTATACTTATGCCCAAAAAAGTTTATTGAACTTTATATAATATAGTCTGCATTTTGTCTATGGAATTATTTTTTGCTGTGTTTATCTTGTACGGTCCACTTTCTGCCGTGACAATAGTAAATTTCACACTTGTGAGACTAATAAAGGATCATCTCACCTTATCTTAACCAAAGCCACACAATTAACTTGTTTTAAGTTGGGCACCTTTACTGCCATCTACTGGTTGAAAGACTGAAAGACCGTCACAAAGTATGACTCATCTCTTTTCAGAAATATTTATTGCCAAAATATTTGTTTATATATATATATATATATACATACATAATTACAGAAGCTCACAACAAGGATCATGAAAACAGCATATGAAAATGTGTAGAATAGCACGCCTAAAACCTTTCATATAATCCATACTATGACTCAATTTTATTCACAAATTGAAATATTTTACATGGTAGGTTTTGCATAATAAATATTATTATTTGCACAATGCAAGTAGAACTTCAAAAGTGAATGCAGCTCAAACTGAAAGATTATGTTATGGCTTCGATCCTCCTTTATCATGTTGACAGAAATGAGAAACATCCGAGTACAATTTAAGAGGATTCAAAATTTACATGCTCTTTTTTTTTTTCCTTTTAATAAAGTATTATTAACCTCAAATACAGTAATGACAGAAATTATATTACGCACCCTCCTAGTGATTAAAACCAAACCGAACAATGAAAACAAACAATCTTCCAAACTGATATGCTCATGGTCTATGAATAATATTACATCTTTAAACAACTGATGGCATTGCCACGCACTCTCAGATTAAAGCATTACCTAGTGCTGGGCTTGGTTCTCCACCAGTTTTAAAGGTGACATGGAAGGAGACAGCCTAAGCAGCAGTGTGAATACGTTAGAATCTTATTCTACATCTGACCCAGAAAAACATCAGTAATCACAGGTCAACTTTCTCCGAAGATGCGACTATGTTATTCATAGGGATATTAGTGTGAACGGTTGACCCCAAGTCATATGGAGCAGGTGTTTCCCCAAACACAGACTCCAGCATTGCCTCTGGGTCGCTGGTCGGGAAAGCTGAGGTGGCACCAGGGGCTGGAGCGGCGGCCAGGACTGGCTGGGGAGCATGGAAGACAGGCTGCTGCACCGGAGTTATCCTCTCCAGCTCCACGTGCCTCCTGCCCCGCCTCTTGCCAAGGACCTTCACGTAGTTGGCAGGAACCAAGCCTGTAGTTTGTCCATCCAAACTTGCCAAAAGCCATCCTCGAACTCGGGGCTGTTGTTCTGCAGGTGTTAGAGCCATCATTAGTCTGTTATTCTGTGTTCATTGAGGAAGGTCCACATGGGACATGTCTCCACTGAATGTGGACTGAAATTTTGGAGCAAAAAAACAACAACACACCTTTATGCATGATTCTTAGAATAACAAATAAAATATCAACAGCATTTATTCATCATATCATGTATATTCTCACACACATGGTCAGCTACTACTAGCACACCATTGTAATTTTAACAAGTGTCCCCAAATGCACCCGAAGGAGGGGGAAAAACAGGTTGTTTCTCTACAGATGTGCAGCAAGGCTAACACATATTCAGAAAACAAAAGAAACTCCTCTGTAATACGCAAACTGTCAATTCCAGTTCTAGTATGATTTTGTACATATGAAAGATGTGATATTTCTGCTGTTAGGAGTGGTGCATGGTGGCAATCTGCACAGAAAGAGGGTACAATTGTGAAATGATAAGTGATGTTTTTTTATTGAAGGGTTTTGTACTTCTGCTGTGATTCAAAGAAAGACACGCATTTACCCGAACCCTCTATATATGGTAAAAGACACAAACTAAAAGATAAAATGTTTTATTATAGTAATAAAGGATGCAGCTGAATGTACCTACATGGATAAAGTTAGGCACACCAGACAAAATAGTTCAAAAAGTTAGTTTGGAAAAGACAACAATACTACATAAAAACACTCCTGATGTCCCTTACCCTTAGGTGCCAGGTTGAGCATTTCTCCCGCCTGCACAGAGATTTCTTCTTCAGAGGCTGCCGTGAAATCATACTCTGCTCTGGCCACCACATGGTCGTCATCTCCACTTGCCCAGTTTGTGGCTGAAAGGGAAGGGAGGTAAACTCACACTGACCAATCAGACAGCTCTGGACCAAAGGTCTAAAGAGCTTCAATAAAGTACCAGCTATTAGACATTAATTGTGTGAAAAACAAATCCCTTGCAAAAAAAAACAAAAAAAACACCGAAAAGGTCTTTGAAGAAACTTATATTAAACGAATTAAGTACTTATTTGTAATTAGCAGGAAGATTGGAATATTCATTGTCTTTCTTAATTTATTCAACCAGTGAAGTCAGCACATTTAAAAAGTGAAAAGTTTGGACACACCTACTTTTTTACATTATAAAACCAACCTGAAGACACAGACTATGAAATAACACAAAATGTTACGTAATAAACTCCCCTAAAGAAAGATTAACATTTGAGGCTCTCCAAAGAAGAGAGCCTTTGCTATGACGGCAGCATTTCACACTCTTGGCTTCTTTAGGAGAGTCCAAACTTTTAACCCCAACTCATAATACGCAACGTGCGTCTGTGTTATTCAGTCAACATGCAGCCTCTGTTTTGGTTGTAAAATGTTACCCCACGGGGTAAAGGCTCTCACCTCTCTCCTCTGGCCCATCGGCAGAACTTAAAAGCTTCCAGATCAGGTAAGGTCCACCTAGAATTACCGCAAAAAACAGGAAGATGGGCCACGACTTGACAGAATTGGCTCGGGGGTCGTCCATCCCTGCTTCCCGTGCAGCACCTATAGTCACTACTGTTGTGGATTCGCTCTCCGCCCACAGATCCTCCACTTCAGAGTCTTGACGCAGTCCCAGCAGCCTCTGCAGCCGGCGGTACAGGTAGCGCAGAGTGCGCACCAGAGCGAAGGCTGAAAGCACCTTGGTGAAATGGACACGCAGGCGCGAGAAGTGGTTGGCCACATCTAGAACAGCACGAAAGCTGTTGTAGACGGCGAAAAAGGTCGCATCCATCATCATGCTGACAGAGGAGAAGGCATGAACAATGCTCTCAATGGACTGGAAGGCCCCACGGCTGCTCTCCTCCGCTTGCTGGACAAAACGACTGGGTGGCACGTCCTCCGCCTGGTAGCGGTTGTAGCCTAGTCCCCCTCCAATGCCATATCCCCCATAGCTGTAAGGACTGTACCCTCCATACAGGGAGCTTCCATATGGGTTGTACGAGGAAGAGAAGGAGCTAAAGGTCGGACGGTAAGACTGCTGGATGGATCTTGGAGGAACTGGTGGGGCCATCCTGGTCAGAACCGGAGGGCCTGCGGCGGAAGGCATTGCAGATGCAAAGTCGGCAGAGCTATGTGGCACATCAAACACAATCGGAAGAAAAAAAAAGTTTATAAATGGACATTTGTACATCGATAGCAATCTGTGATAGATAGAATCTGTGATTGGAAACAAGATCAATCGCCAATTTAGATGTGGAGGGAGAAGAGCCCGTTCCAAGTTTTGAAAACGAGTATTCCAAACAGGTTTGAAAATATGCAGGCCAACATTGGGCAAAATAATCTAAAATGATCTAAGTTTTTTTACGTGTTTCTTCCTAATATGTTGTGAATATTTATGTAACATTACATGTCAAGCCCAATCATGCTGTCGTCATATGGAACAAAACCTGTTCTGATTTTCATTAACCTTTGAATTTGAAATACTTTGAAATAATTTTTTTTTTTTGCCATTGAAACAACGTTTTTAAATATTTAGCATGTACAGTTTTCCTGTGAATAATTTCAGTGTACATTTTTCAATGCCAGTAAATTAACAGTAAAAGAAGTTGCCATTAATATTAATTCGTGAAAGTCAGGCTCATCAGAGGCAACCAATCAGCGAACAGCTCGATTCTGCGTCCAGCCAATCTATCTTGGGGTCAAACTACGCGTGCAAATCCACGCGCATCATGCACTTTCACTCCGCCGAAAGCCGTAGATAATTGGCTGTGGGTTTTATTTTGCAACGTTGCATACCGTCAAATGTAGAATTGATTCACACATACGTGAACTGTGAAAGCGGAGATTTCTAGTTGTTTTTTTTTTAGTTTAATAAGATCTGTTATTGTCCGTCCAACACAGAACTCCCCGCTAACTTGACTTATAAACACATCGCCCGGAAGAGGTCTTTCGCGTCGATCTTAATATTCGGCGACGGTGGTGTATTCTGATGAATCCGCTACGCTAGCCAGGAAACTCGGCGGACGTAAACGTCAGGCCCAGCGCCGGCGTCGTCGTTCTTAGCTCTACGGCTAAAGCTAACTGCCGAAGCGACGCCGAACCAACCGATAGTTAACCGGGGCGCCAATGGCTCCGGGAATCCTCCTCTCCCACGGCTTGGCGGGCGGCTGCGCCATCGTCCAGCCGAGCGCTTCGACGGCGGGTGTGTGTGGCGTGAGCGGACCGCAGCCCCTGCGTTCGAGCCTGGCAGCCGGGTCCGAAGAGGAAGGCGTCCAGCCCAGACCAGTCGATCCCCGAGCCGACGGGATCGATGTTTCTGAGGACGGCGTACCAGACCGCCACATTTGCCAAAACAGGAAAAACTACTTGTAGTAAAACAATACATGTTTTATGCGATGTCATAGCAAAGAAACCAAAATTGTAACACAGCCGCCGAAATGACCTCGTCCATATAACGTGATTTTTTCATTGGTTGAAAACGTGTCATAGTCTTTTGTCTTTTAATAATGAAAATATTATCGAGCGTCATCGTATTAGCAATGTATTCCTAGTTGGACATTCAACTGAATAATGTAATGCTGAGCAAATTCAAAGTACATTAATTAATCATCATTACATGGTTTAATTACAAATGTCCTGCAATAAAATATATTCACATTAGCATAAAATGACACAATCATTTCCAGAAACAAATTCCAAATAAATATATATTAATAGAACTACAACGCATCTGGAACTTAACAGCGCATAACATTTACCACATTTTGTTATGTTACAGCCTTATTCCAGAATGGATCAAATCATTTTTTCCCCTCAGAATTCTAAACACAACACCCCATAATGGTAATGTAAAAAAAATTATTAAAAGTAAAAAATCGAAGAAACCATATCTACATAAGTATTCACAGCCTTTGCTCAATACTTTTTCGATGCACTTTTGACAGCAATTACAGTCTCAAGTCTTTTTGAATATGATGCCACAACCCTGGCACACCTATCCTTGGCTGGTTTGGCCCATTGCAGCACATTTTAAGCTCCATCAGGTTGGACAGGAAGCATTGATGCGCAGACATTTGAAAGTGAAGTGGTTGTCATTGTGAATCACTGCACATGGTTCACACAAAGAAATGTGTCATTTGCTTTTAACCATCACCCTTGGTAAGCAGTGGGCAGCCATGACATGCGCCCAGGGAGCAGTGTGTGTTGCTGCTGTTTTCAGATGTTCAATCGGGCTCTGGCTGGGCCACTCCTTTGGTATCTTGGCTGTGTGCTCAGAGTCGCCCCAGTTCAAGAGTGTTCTGGAGCAGGTTTTCATCCAGGATGTCTCTGTACATTGCATCAGTCATCATTCCATCTATCCTGACTAGTCTCCCAGTTCCTGTGGCTGAGAAACTTCTCTACAGCATGATGCTTCCACTACTATGATTTACTGTAGGGATGGTATTGGCCTGGTGATGAGAGGTGCATCCAAATGTGATGGCTTGCATTCACACCAAAGAGTTCAGTCTTTGTCTCATCACACCAGAGAAGTTTGTTTCTCATGGTCTGAGAGTACTTCAGGTGCCTTTTGTAAAAAATGTGCCTTTTACAAAGAAATGGCTTCCATCTGGTCACTCTACCATACAGGGCTCAATGGTGCTGCAGAGATTGTTGTCCTACACACTACAGGTCTACAGACAATTCCTTTGACTTGATGCTTTGTTTGTGCTCTGACACGAACCTTATATAGACAGGTGTGTCCCTTCCAAATCATGTCCACAAGTGGATTCCAGTTAAGCTGCAGAAACATCTCAAGTATGATCAGGGTAAACAGGAGGCACCGGAGCTCAATTTTGAGCTTCATGGCAAAGGCTGTGAATACATGTGATTTATCAGATTTTAGTTTTAATAAGTTAGCCAAAACATCTAGTAAACTTCTTCATATTGTCATTATTGGGTGTTGTTTATAGAATTATATAATCAATTTTGGAATAAGGCTGTGGATGTAAACCATGCCAGTTTTTTTATTTATTCATTATTTTTTAAATCCAGACTATAGTTGAAGAGTTAACCACAGAATTTAGAACGTGGTCTTTTAGCACTATATGCTTTCAGAGTGCCTTGATTTTCAGTGTATAGTGTGAAGATCAGTGTGTTAAAAACATTTAGTGATAGCACCAGTGCTGCAGGCAACTAAACCCATCATGTTACTACTGATATGATTTAGCCTGATGTCTTGGAGTGATTGGGAAATTTAGATGAAAACTGTGTTGCCCAGCAGTCACCAGCAGAGGCTGATCTCACACTGACAGAAGATTTCTGAAATCAGTCATAGTTTGGCTTTCTCGTGTTCAGAGTTAATGTTCAGCCACGCTAGAAATGGGGTATGGTTGGAAAAAGTTTCATAATATAATTTGCAAAGTTTACCTGTCTTACATAAAATAAGTAATATATTTACATTTATGGCATATGGCAGATAACCTTATCCAGAGCAACTTACAACATACTTCCATGTTACTATCAGTAATAAAAGAAATGTTAAGATAAATATACATTATATTATTTTAATCAGATTATTTGAATCTATTATGGCAGGATCTGGATCTGGAATTGATTATAAAGTGGGTTGGATGTTCTTTTTGGTTCTGTATAAAATGGCTTATACAAAAAAAGTGCATTCAAAATGGCTTTTACAAAAAAAAGCAGAAGTGAGTATAACATGTGGTTAAAATGGGGGCTGAGGCAAAGTGAAAATACCTTAGCTTGATGAGAAATAGGTTAATTGTCACCAAATAAGCCACACAGGATAGATGCCACGTTCTACGTGTCTTCTACGCACTGCGTCATATAGAGGCGTACAGAGTGCGTGATGTCATGAGTGTGGGTTTGAGTGCACAAGTTCGGCAGTGTGGGCGAATCTTGGTTTGAGGGCTGATGCTTTTGACACCCCTCCCCAGCAGAACAACCCTCCGACCACTAGTGCTCCAGTTCTTGAGGCCGGTCTCAGTATTATCTTGGTCTCAGACCAAGTCTTGGTGGAATGGGGGAAAAAAAAGTGAAAACAGCACATCCTCACACAACAGCATCAATATTTATTACGTGCCTCAAATTAAATCCAACCAATCAGATGCATCTATTTTAAAAATGTTACATTGTATAACAAACACTATCAGCACTTTGCAGTCCACAAACATCAAATCCAACGCATCATAGCAAAGTTGACATAGAAATGTCCGCAAGGTTGGCAGAAATTAACTTTGGCTTTAAAGGGCACAAAGAGTACATTTTCAAAACATGATGAATAAACATTCTGCTCTTTGCTGATTTTGTCAAGCCTCCTCATTTGAGACAACTGGGACAATGTCTGCATTCACCAGGCACAATGAAAAGTATTGATGATTATTGTCTAGCTCTGAGTTTCTTGTCATTAAACTATAAGGGAAAACTCCTAAATCTGCAGCTGGCTACCCTGTATCATTAACTTTAGATCTTTAGTGAACCAGCACTCTCTTACTAATGTTAATTTGAACAATATGTATTTAAGAAAGTCAGTGAACATTTTAGAGCCAAATGTCCATTCTTTTCCATTTAAAGCAACAGATCATTACATAGTCATATTCATAGCTTACCCAAGGCCTCTGTCCCTAGAAAGTGAAAAAAGTGAAAGTGAAGTGATTGTGAAACACTGCAGCACAGCACACTGTGCACACAACAAAATGTGTCCTCTGCTTTTAACTATCACCCTTAGTGAGCAGTGGGCAGCCATGACAGGCACCCGGGGAGCAGTGTGTGGGGACTAAGCTCAGTAGCACCTCAGTGGCACCTTGGCGGGTCGGGATTTAAATCGGCAACTTTCTGATTACTGCTGCTGTGTATCACATTGACAATCACTTCACTCCAGCCAATCTCCATGTCTGTGGCAAAACCTCCAAAAGCGTTGGCAGACAGGAGTTGTCGTCGACATCATGACTGCATGCTTATGACCGTTGCTGAAAGCATAGGCATGGGCATTAACACCATCAAGGGCCAAAACATGCCCTTGAAGGCACAGAGCCTGCGAGAAGCCCAGGATAAACCACAGGCAAAGTCAGGAAGACTACAGACTGGAAGTAGATCTTGGCAAACAGTTAAAGTTTCCAGACTGGATAACATCAACATGGCTTCAACTGGACATGATCATTGTATCCAATTCGACCAAGCAGCTGATCATTCTGGTGCTCACATACTCTGGGAACACCACATGGATGAGGCTAATGAAAGGAAGTGTACCACGTACCAGGAGTTGGTGGATGAGTGTAAGAATGGTGGAGCTGGTGGAGCTGATGGATGAGGCTGGAGAATGTACTGTGAATACCTGGAGGTGGGCTGCAGAGGTTTTGCTGGGCGGTCAATCAGTAAAGGCTAAGAAAAAGATCCGCAACTGTAGCCGCAGAAGAAAAAAATCGTAAAAAAACTATTCTGGATTATCTATATTATCCATTCAATTTGAGAGAAATATACTAGTCAATGAGCTAAGTCTAAAACAATTACATTTACATTTACATTTACAGCATTTATCAGACGCCCTTATCCAGAGCGACTTACAATCAGTAGTTACAGGGACAGTCTCCCTGGAGCAACTTAGGGTTAAGTGTCTTGCTCAGGGACACAATGGTAGTAAGTGGGATTCGAACCCGGGTCTTCTGGTTCATAGGCGAGTGTGTTACCCACTAGGCTACTACCCACTAGGCTACTACCACCCACCCAATTAAGTAAATCATACCCATACAACCCAGTTTTTTGGTGTAGTGCAGCTACATGCAATAACAGAATAAAATTTGTAGAAGGGGAGGGGATGACCTGAACAAGGAGGTTACTGGGTGCACTCATTGTTTGGGTGATGTGTGCACATAGTAGTTCGGTTGGGATCTGATCAGCTGGGATCTGATCAACCCCGGTTTGGTTGCTGAGCAAAGGTGTCTGATGTCTGAAAGACCCAAAACACCTTATGACCCCAGATGAATGAACTTTTAACTAAATTGTGTAGAATAAAAACTAATGCTTGAACTTTAGTCAATGCTTGGTGACACAGCTGCTCGTATACATTTAGGGAATGTTCATTCCACCATTTAGAAGAACAGTCCAGATGTATGGCTTCCTTGAACTTTGGGACATGTTGAGTGTGATGGTGTTTGAAGCCAGTGGAAGAAGTCAAACATCTTACAAAGAATCCCGAACACTAACCCATCACATCGTAACAACAACGGCAAATATTATCCAAAGCAAATATTAATCTAAATAAATAAACAAAGACTAAAAAACAGACATCAGGTGCTGCTACTAAGATTGCACCTAAACCAGATCATCAAAAACTTCAAGGAGAGAACTTCAAGTGTTGTGAAGAAGGCTTCAAGGTGCCAAAGAAAGTCCAGCAAGTGTCAGGACCGTCTCCTAAAGATGAATTAGCTGAGGGATCGGGGTGCTACCAGCGCTTGATCAGGAATGGCAGTAGGAACGTGTGAGGGCAGCTGTACCCACAGTGAGGCGAAGATTTTTGGAGGATGGCCTGGTGTGAATAAGGGCAACAAAGAAGCCACCTCTCTCCAAGAAAAACATCAAGGACAGAATGATATACTGCAAAAAGTACATGGATTGGACTGGGATAAAGTCATTTTCTCTGATGAAGCCCCTTTCCTATTGTTTGGGGCATCTGGAAAACTATGTCTGGAGAAGAAAAGACGAGCGCTACCATCAGTCCTGTCTCGTGCCAGCAGTAAAACATCCTGAGACCATTCATCTATGGGGCTGCTTCTCATCCAAGGATGTGGGTTTCACAGCCATGAATAAAGAACGGTACCAAAACATCCTCCGACAGCAACTTCTCCCAACCATCCAAGAACAGTTTGGTGAAGAACAATGCTTTTTCCAGCATGATGGAGCACCAAATTAGACCAAAGTGATAACTAAGTGGCTCGGGGAACAAAACATTGAAATTTTGGGTCCATGGACAGGAAACTCCCTGGACATTGTGGTCAAGAGGTGGGTGGACAAACAAAAATCCACAAATTCTGAAATTCCAAGCACTGATTATGAAGGAATGGGTGGCCATCAGGATTTGTCCCAGAAGTTGACTGACAGCATGCCAGGGCGAAATGTAGAGGTTGTCCAACACTGCAAAACTTGATGTAATTGACAATAAAATCCTTTGAATCCTAAAATAAATTTTAAGCAGGAAATGCTTGTAATGGTTCTTCAATACAGAAAATACCACAAAAAGATTTGAAAACATTGAAGCAGCAAACCTTGTGAAGTTTGTGTGTCAGTATTTGTGTCATTATCACTACTTTTGGCCATGACTGTACTGATCTCTGCTTTCATCGGGCTGTACAGACATACTTGGCTTGTTTATGTCCAGTCATCTCATGCCTTCTTGTGCCTTTACAGCCGATCAGTGCACTGTGTGGTAATGCACAAAGTAAACAATGATGAATATTTTCATGGTTGAGTTGCAGATCCTGAAGATGTAAAGAGTAAGCATATGCAACATTGACATCAGACCTACAAAAATGAATAGGAGAAACCCTTCTTTACTGGGTCTACCAGTAAAGCTTTTTAACGCATAAATGATATTCTGGGCTGTTCAGTGTAGAGACTCCTGCACTCCACACAGATAGAGGCGCTGTTCTGCACAGAGGTTTTTTTATTTTTTATTTTTATAAAGTTTCTCAAAATATGATAATTTAAAGATGCTGGAATGATACTTCAACATTTAGGATCTGGCCTCACAGCCCTTCCTTTGGACCCGGTCATGCTAAGATGTGTCCCCTGATCCAGAAGCAACAGACTCAAAATAACTAAAATAATTGAAAGTGAAGTGATTGTCATTGTGATACAGACCAAGCACAGCACACGGTGACACAACGAAATGCGTCTTCTGCATTTAACCATCGCCCTTGGTGATTAGTGGGCAGCCGTGACAGGCACCCGGGGAGCAGTGTGTGGGGACGGTGCTTTGCTCACTGGCATTTCAGTGGCACCTTGGCAGTTTGAACCTTCCGGCTCCTTACCCGCTAGACCACCACTACACCATGGCAATCAAGCAAATGTTATGACCGTAGAACCAAACTAACTACAAATGTGTAACTAAGATGTTTATGGTAATAAAGATGATTTAAATGAAACTAAAGTGTCTTGATTATTTCAGGAAAAAATACAATGTGTTAACCTAATCTAAATCAAACCTGTACAACATAAACTAAGCTAAGAGTGTTGTGTGTGTGTCTTGGTTTACAACCATTTGAATAACTGTGTGGAGGCGGGGCTCATCACATTAGGAAATTTACGAAGACTGTGATTTATACTGAATGTATTTATTTTTCTGATGTCTTCCTCATATGTGTGACAACCACACGCTTAAAGAAATTCCTTTTCTGAGTTCATGACGTGTTATATTGGTAGGCGTAACGTGTGACTGATCTGAGGTACTTTCTCAAACTCTGCTTCTGGTTTTTGCATATGTGTGATGTGCAGTGGCATAATCTCGGCTCGAGGTGTGTGGTTATCAATAATCTGTTGACAGACAGCAATGCACACTGACAACTGTGCTGAGCAATAAATCAGAATCAAATAAAGCAATTACACAATATTCACGTTCATTTACACTGTCTTTTATCACCTGAAACTTCTGCTGCATCTGAGTTTTAAAGGATGGCTTGAAAATGTGTTAAAATTTGGGTGGTATGGCTCTCCAACCAGGGGCGGGGAACACATTCTTAGGAGCTGAGGAGCGACATCCAATTATCTCCAGCATGAACGTGGACATGCAGCATGCATGGACAAAAATGCAAGAACACATTGTTCAGAGATAAACTTACAGGTTGCTGGGATTTTCCCTGCATACTGGAATTTGAGACTAATGTAGCGTGAGGTAAGCATTTCAGTCAAATACAGAGACAATGTCTATAATTAAAGAGCGCTCCAGGATGTTTCTCAGCACAAATTGCAATTAGGAAACATCTTATGAAGACTAGTCAGTTTTTATCCAGAATTGCATGTTAGTCCTCATGCATTGCTGGTTACCTTTTTGTGTCCAGTTTTAATTCACAAAATATTGTACATCCAACGCAGCTTTAAACATTAAATTCTTAGTAATCCATTAGTCATTTATTTTCCAGTTGTAAATTATATCCAATAATGCTGTGGTTGTGAAAAGAGTGGAAAGACACTGAAAATCAAACTCCGGAGAACATGCACAATCCTCATTGCAGGCAGGGATTAAAGGTGTGATGCTGGCATGAATTCTGTCTCTTTCTGCCATGTTCAGGGAAAGGGGGCATTCAGTTTGCAGCTGGAGCACCACCGTGCCTGTCCCCACAGTAGGCAAGTCACGCATTTCCTATCTACATAATGCTGTGTGACGATGTCCCCGGTGGGAGGAGTCTTACTGGAATTGAGGCCCAACTGGCTAAGTCACTTTTTTTTGCCCTGGCTGAGCTCCAGGGCAGCTCCAGCACATGACACCTTCCAGCCAAACACGGGCGAGGGCTGTGGTCGTCGTCTCTGAAATGTGTGGTTAAAAAGAACGAACCTGCGAGTGGACTGGTTTGAATACGAGGACACACAGGCAAAGGCAGGGAGATAGAAATAAATGTATGACTTCATTCACTTCTGCTTCCGCATGACAGTCGGCCAGCGTGAAGTTAAGTTCCTCCACCTGTAACAATTTTGATGAATTTGCAACATTATTTCTGTGCCAATTATTTCAGAATCATTCAGAATTGTGGAATTTACAGTTTATGCCGCACACATGGTTATGCTTATAATATTTTGCATCACAGTCACCTGCCATCCTCAGATTATTCAATGTGAAAATGTTCTTATTGTATCCACAAGAAATAATAATAATTGTGAAATAGTAGATGCTCTCCAAATTATATAACATCTCAAACTTGAAAATATACTGTCTATTATAGTTGGGTCTGATTGTTGGTGTGTTAGTGCATTGTGGTTTGAAAGCAGTACACATAGACAGGAAGCCACTTTTTCCTATAAGCATTTCTTTTCTGCTCCTGATAAGATGAAGTTCTAGTACGTCCTGTATTCAAAGGTATTGACGTCTCCAAGGGAAGAATAAAGCCCAACGTGTCTGAGGTGAAAAGTACCCGCTTGCTCAAAAACATCAAATTCTACGTCAAGTAAAGGATTAGTCATTCATTTTCCAGTTATATATAAAATATACAAAAATTTGGTGGTTTTGGAAAGAGTGTAAAGTAACCAATCAGCGTACGTTCATGATTCACTTTGCTGTTACATGGATGCACTCTTCAGTCAGCAAAACCTAATTAGGCAGTTCATTAATTTGATCTGAATAGATTTGAGATGGTACAATGACATGTATTTAGTGGTTGAAGAAATTGTTTTTTCCCACTTTCGGACATGAGCCTGCTTAATTTATTTAAAATTTCAGCTGTTTATTGAAAGCTTGTTTAAAGTCAATAAACTAGGTTCTTGTGTTTTCTTTGTCAAACTTATTGCAAACATATTGCTATTACTTATTAGCAATGTATCCGAAAAGGAAACCAGATGCAAAAATGAGAAATGTCAGTCTGAAGCTGACATGGAAAAATGTTTGACTGGTTCCTGTTTTGAATTACAAACAGGACCATTTCCAATTAAATCAATATATCATATTCGCCATTTGCTATATGTCTACCTTTTATTTGATCAGAACACGACATAATGGATATTATTTTTTATCAGAATTTATGAATAAATTACAAATCAGACATAAAGTTAAATCCTCTACTTCCTTATGTCACTCACTGAAGGCACAAATTTAGCTTCCTCTCTCTATGTCCTCTTTTGTAGTCAGTATAAAAGGAGCTATTGGCAGGTACTAAAATGAACAATACACAAATTTCATGCTAGTTCTCAGTGACATATGATTAAAACCCAAACTAAATGTTTCATTAACCTTCTAAGAACCTTTTTAGAAATGTATAAATAATAATGTAATAATAAGAAGAAAACTTTTGTGGGAGAATTTTAAAAGCAATGTGGTTGCTCATTTTGACTTGCCAAACATCCCATATTGCAACAGAGCATTGTGTAATCAGTGCTTCACTCTTAGCAATATCAATTTGATTTCAAACTCTCACAGATTGACATTGTTGAATTGTTATCAAGTTGGTAGCTGTGTACAACAATTAAAACCATACATTTTTTTATTTGCATTTTTTACTGTAGTCATATGCAACTGTAGTAAACAGGTTTGGAGTACTAACAATTAAAAAAGTTGAACCAATGGCAGGAGCAGGGTAAACTGTGACTGGGATCACTGGGAGTACAGTAGAATTGTGATTGTGTCTAGGAGAGGATCCGCTATGTCTTCGTCATAAAGCGTTGTCTGTGGAGGTCCAGAAGAGACCAGTTCTCAAAATGCAATGCAATGAAACATCAGGACTTCTCATTCATGTGGATGATACTTGGATAACAATGACCTAAAGCATGTAGAGCCAGTTCAGTGGTTTCAGCAGCCTCTATCAACAATATAATATGCCAAATAATATTCTGGAAGAGTTTGAGAAATAAGTCAGATGTAAGTCTGTTCCACTTACACTGATGAAAATAACAAAGCCTTTGACAGAAGTTCTATCAGTTTACAGGTGAAGTTTCAGACCTGATGATCCAAAGCTGACATTTAAAAAAAATGTTCTACTACAGTATAGGACTATAAATAATTCACAAAGATCACACATCTATATTAATATCAAAAGGACACAACAGAACACTTGATGAAATAACGTTTTTTTTATTTTTTGAGAAACAGTTTGTAACTCTTCCATAAAAATTACTCAATTCATTTAAACAAAGCAACAGAACATTTTTTTGTTATATGTATTTCTTAAAATAAGCAAGGAAATTAGACCACGCTGATTCCTGAAACAAGATACATGACCAACCTTCAGCCAGCATTTGGTTGCACGTAGGCTCAAGCAGGTCAAGTTAATTGGTTATTTTATTGCTCAACATCTTTCTTTGAGAACTTTGGGTAGCATTTGTTTTTACTATGACATAGCCATTACCAGGGATTTACAATCCCGTTAAACTTCCACACTTGGAACAATAGTATCTTGCAACTCTTGAGAGAGTTATGTATGTATGTATGTATGTACGTACGTACGTGTCTGTGTGTGTCTCCATACAAAATCCAAACAATGGCATTATCATAAACCTAACCAACAGTTAGACCCTCTCTTTAATTCACAATTGAACTCACAATTACAGAGAGGAACTACATTCAACTTGAAGAGCAGCCAGAAAGATTGCATGAGGCAAGCACCTGTTTAACTACAGAATTTAAAACATTCTTTTAGGGGAAAAAAATGTACCTTAAAAACTCTTAATATAAACATCAAATGGTTAAATCACTCTTGATAATATTGCCATAAGTTATCAAACTCTGATCCTAAGTTACTAACTGGTGGGTAGGCTCTTTGAAGACCCTGCCCATTGGTTGCCTGTCTCATGACCTCTTGGGCGGTGCCGTTAGGCGTAGAGCAGGTCATCAGGTTGATGTAGGACTGCTGGCAGTCTGAGGAGGAAGAGGGGTCACAGGCCTGAGGGATCTTGGGACTCTCCCTGGTGCCCTGGGGTTCCTGTTTCAGCTGGATCATCTGTTGGCTTCCAGTGATGCTCTGAAGAATGTCCTCTCCACTGTCCATACCTTCTATATAAGGTAGGCCAATTATACCATTTATGGAGGACTGAACTGGGGGTGCTGCACTGCACCATGGCGACTGCATCATGGTGGAGTCGAGCCCCTTCCTATTGGGGAAAGCCTGGTGTTCCTGTCGTGATTGGCCTATACGGGATCCATGAGACTCAACCTCCAGTATCTGCAGGTCTGAAATGCTGAGCTGGGGAAGGCTGCTGCTGTTGTCAGCGCTGCTGCCAAAGCCCGTGTTAGAATGGAGCTGCTGCATACCGGGCCCGTTATTGACGGCGGAGCTGGAGGGGTTAACCCGGCTGGGATTGGAGTGCCAGCCCTGACTGACTGACAGAGACGACTGAGCTGCCTGGGACTGTGCTTGCATCACAGGGTGAGGAACACTGGCCTGGTAGTTGTTGAACATGTTTATCTGGTTCTGTGTCATCACACCACTTTTGGGAGGGTTTGGGTATAGATGTGGAAACTCTGTAGACGGAGGAGAGAACAGATATTAATTACATTTCAGTCAAGAGAATTAATAAAAAAAAAAATTATTGAAAAGATATGGTGACAAATGCAGTCATGTTCTCACCTTTTTTTATCATCTGGGGCATCACTGAAGTTGCCACTGCCCTTGACCGGTGTACTGGGTTCATACCACCTACATGGAAAGAAAAACATCAGTTGTCCCGTTGTTCCAAGCGTCTACACATGCAATTTCCAATACATGCTATTCAGATTCTCCAATGACTGTAAGGCTTACTTTGGAAATGTGAGAATGACTTCATCAGATCGACTCTTTTGCGTTTCTTCTCCTGACAGCGGTAAGGGTCTATAGTGGAACAAATCAGGATATTTAAGGGCATATTAAAACAGGACGCAATACAAAAAGTGTATAAAGCAATACAAAAGTGTCATTTTGATGGTGACTTTATCTGGCGGGTAGGGTGGTCTGACCTTTGTCATCAGGTAGGTATCTGAACTCCATGGGCTCGCTGACCTCCTGATCGGTGGGCCGTCGCAGCTGCATCTGGGCGGTGACTGGCACAGTGACGGAGGTGTCGAAGTAGGCTGGTGTGCGGAACACGATGGCCACCTGCCGGTGCACATCTGCCTGGGAGAAACAGCCCTTGGCCTCCCAGTTCTGAGTGAAGAACCGCACTTCAATATCGTCTGAAGTCGAGTGAGGATACGGAGGGGATGAAGTGAAGGATGGGGCATGAGTGAGCAGAGATATTAAGATAAAAGAATGACCAACATGCAATATGTGGTGCAATTTCATGCATTTATGAATGAATGAATGAATATGGATTTTTAAATCATTAGTAACATGCATAGGAAGACTGGAAAGTGGTTTACCTTTCTGTACTTTGTCACAGAGTAGGAAGATCTCATCACCCCCCTTTACACTGCCACTATTTCTGTTCACACGACAAATGCGCAGCTCGGCCGTGTTTGGGGCTCCTGTTCATGCAAGCAAAATGTCAAATGTCATAAAGACAGTTTGCATGATTCAGCCTCTATAATGATGACGTGGGAAATTTACTTCAGTCTACTTTTTTATTCTGAACACAGCTCTCATCACTTTGACCTACTGATATCGGAGCTAAACCAATCTCATCTCTATCAGATTACTGAAGACTCTCAGTGTTACAAATCTTAGTTTTCTACATGCATGAATGTTGTGAAATGTCCAATCTCAAAAGCCTGCTATCTGAAGAGGAAGTGAAGGGCCTCCACTTAATGACCCGAGTTGTACCTAGGTGGGGTAGCAGTAGCTTCCTCTTTTCATGTTTGGTTAGAAAGGGCTGTTATACTGTACATATATTGGTCAATAAGTCTAGACAATAAACCAAACTATCAAAATCATAGACCCATTGAGAGCAAAGTAGATAGGATTTTTTTTCTCCATTTTAAACCTGAAACAAATCTTCAGCCCCGAACTCAGGAGCATGTTCTACTCAGTAACTCTGTTAGTAGTTTCTTTCATAGAGCTGAAAGATGCCGGTCCACAAACTTCCTGCATGTCTGCTGCGCCTCTATCCTCCCGCTCTCTCTCTCTTGCTGCCCAACGATGCACCGAGCGATGAGGGAGAGGCAACCTTCACTTCCTGTGCTCTTTAAAAATACCCTTCGTACACTGTTTGCACACAGAGCACTTCCTCGCTATAACAGCACAATTAAAGGGGCAGGGCAGGGACTCACTGTTATCATAGATGGGGTTGGAAACGAGGGGGCACAGAGCAGTAGTGTAGTGGCCGGTCTCGTCCAGCAGGAACACTTGGAAACACAGACGCACCACGTTCAGGTCGTATTCTTCAGTTTGCAACAGCTGTTCCTGGTGGACTGTGAACACACAGCATTCAGGTCGTATTATTATACTGAGCGCTGACTGTGTGTCAGAGTTATTAACGCATCTTGACGCATCACAGCAGCAATATGAATCTCGTGAGAAGAAAACAAGTTGACCACACGTTAATCGATAGATTAAAATGTTTTCATACTGGCCACAATATTTGTAGTTATGCAGATTGACCTTTTTTTTTTAATAACTCTTTATGGTCCATACATGATTAGTAATAACAATGTAATGGAACAGTGTCATTTATAAAATAATAAGGATGGCAATATTATTACATGTTATAATTAACTTATTACTCTTCCCAGACCTGGTAATAATGATGCACAATTTCACATTGTAAGAAGCAGCACATTTTTTCTGGACCTACAATTAAGTAGAAAATAAAAAAGATGCAAACAGGAAAATACTTTCCATTACAATGAAATTGAATGAAAGAGGCGAAGCACAAATGAACCAAGAATAAAAGAGGGTCGAGCTGCAGTCAAATGTCTGATTTCTTATTGTCAATTTAAGGCCAAATCATGACTCACGGGTGACGCCAGGATAAAGGGCAGAAACATATTTGCACATTTGCAAATGCGCAAAAACTGACACCTGGGCCCACGCAGGGGCGCAGACGCAGACACACTCCCCCACTCAGCAAGTCAAGAAGCTTCCACCCACTCCTCTCTCTCTCAGTCTCTGTTCACACTGAGGCTACCCCACACACGCTCTGACATGGTTGCCTGGGCGTATGATGTCAGAGCAGGGTGGAAATATCAAGCTGCTTCGAACTGCTAAAAGCAGCAAAACGAGAGTCTCCACTGAGGAGGTCTGTGAGCTGACGTCGACCGGCAACCTCTGCCTAACCGCAGCCATTAAAGAGCTACCAGGGGAGAAGGGGGAGGAGATACATAAAATTACAGAAAACATCATAAAAAGTGATCACGCTTTAGAAAGTAAAGGGCAATGCTGCAAAAGATGACTGAAAACCAAAAGGCATTCTGTACAAAAGCAGTGTTGTCCGTCTGCACGCACGAGTGCGTGACCGGGACAAGTGGGTTTTCTTCTGGGGTTAGCGCAGGTGGGTTGATGGGTGGGTGGGTGGGTGGTCGGCGTGCAGCTCAGCGCCGTGTGAAAGTCGGCAGTGAGGGAGGAACAGGTGTAAACCCTCCATGCTGTGGGCAGCTCACCACTTGCAGTCCCTCCGCGCAGGCTTATGACTCACAACACCTGACGATTGGCAGCGATCTCGGTTTCTAAATGACACCGCAGGGCAATGACTGCCTCAAAACACTCTGGACATATTTCCTGTTTGGAACTTCTGTTGGTAGATAAACATCCAACTAAAGTCTTGTTATTTCTGCTGTTAACCTAATATATTTTGTGTCTGTGTGTGTATATGGGTGTGTGCTTAGTTTAGTGGTGCGTGAGAGCTGTCAGTCATAACTACAGTCTCCTCCTACTGTTCACTTTGGTGGTAAAAACAATCAATCAATCATTCTAAATGTTAATCTTCCGTCTGTCAGAATTAATTACGCAGTAATTCATTCTCCCCCCTCCACGATATCTTTTTATCAGCCAGTCCTTTCGAAAATTGAATCTCTTTAGTTATGTAAATCCTGATTCCATGCTGTGACGTTGGCCTGCCCTACCCATGAAAACACTCGGGCCCCATGAGTCTGACTATGAAACAGAGACTTCACTAATATCAAAACCATTTACTACTGATACTATGACAACTTTTTCCATTGAGAAAAAGAAAAAAAAAAACAAACCTACAGCACGCTGCTGTAATAATCTGTGATGGCTGCTCCCCAAAGATGATCATGTCTGTCCCTTGCTACCTCAACACGCACTCTTTGCCCCATGTTTTAGGAAGTGGGAGAAAGATAACAATCAGGAAGTGCTCCACTTTCGCAGCAGAAGTGAGAGCAGTTTCTCAAATGCCCATAATCAAGAGGAAGCGCTGTGTGAACAATACTGATGCTGCCGTTGTTCTCACCGAAGCTACAACCAAGTTTGTTTTACACACTTCCTTCCTTGCAACCCGCAAGCGCTGCATGACAAAAAAAAATAAAAATGCAATTTCCAACTGAACTGCGCAAATAGACTCAGAGAGTTTCACTGTTCACTCTCAATGTCAACACAGAGCCATAAAATCTCAGCAATTCTGCTAGTGATCGGAGAATAGCAAGTAAATGATTATATATACACACATACATATATACTCTCCTCAGTTCTCTTTTGTGTATTCATAAATTCCCCAGTCACATGCCAAGTGCACTGAGTTGGTTACACAACCACGGTCAAAAAGGAGAAGTGACTTTCTTATTCTGAAGTAGACATTACTGTCTGCTTTTCTTGAAAAATGGTTTCTTTTCATCATCTGGACAATTATTTATGTTTATTATTTGATTTTTTTGCAGAAATTATTATTGAAGGTGTGCACCTATGTCACAATTCTAATTATTTCTTATTTTAACCTCTGTTTTAAAGAATAAAATTACTTAGTTTGAGATCTTTAAATCCAGACTCAATTGCTGGTCACTTGTTAATTTTTCTCAGAATTTTATCATTACATATTGTCAAATTTCTTTATTATTTATTCTTATACACCCTTTTTTTGTGTTGTCTTTTGGGGTTCTCACCACTGAACGGGTTGATTCCTCGTGTTATCCTCTGCATTATAGCTTCCTTCACTTCTCTCCGACGCACACACTGGATCCCCAGGTTCTGAAAACTGTTGGGAACACAGATCCAAGGTTTTCGTTCAGTCTTGCATTACATTTATACGAAAAGGAAAACAGGTAGACAGATGGACATGTTTTGCATGCGTGTGCCGGGGAAGCCCCACACTATTTCCTACAATGAAAAAAAAAGTAATTTACTTTATTCGTGGAGACACTGTGTGTGTATATACGTGCATCTCACAAAGTGTGAATGAGAGTATTGTGTAGATGTGTGTAAGAGAATATTGTAGACGAGTCAAATGCAAAATTCTACACATAAATGCAGCCTAGAGAACTTTTTGAATGGTGGTCACTTACGCAATGACCCTGCGTTCCGGCCCAAATTCTGCCTCGTAGTATCCATCGCGGCAGTCTTTGCCCACCAGGTCATGTGGATGTGGTCGGTAAGGCTCATTTTTAGTTACCAGTGACACGCGCACTTTGCCCTTTCCGCAGAAGTTCAGGATCTACAGGACACGAACAGAACATAAGAATGAGGAGCTACATTTTGCTTTAATTTGTAAAGTGCTGGTTTTCGCTAGGAAAAAAAACACAAGAGTGCACTGAGCCGAATTGTGGCTGCTTCAGGTCAGGAACTCCCATGGTTCTACACCGAAAACTTTCAAAGAACCAAGTGACGTGTGCACGCAGTCACGTGACAAAGCAGGATGACAGATTAGAGAGTAAACACAAGAAAGGCGAAGGAGGTTGATGTAGTTCTCAGAATCTGTGACGTTATCCTGAGGTTCAAATGATGCCTGCTCAGATGCTGCGTGGCTCCTGCAAAGGGGGTGCTGTGCCTCACCTGTATGCTGGGGTACGTCCTGTTGCTGTCTGAGCTTCTCTCGCCTGGGATGCTGCCAGCAGATCGGCCCTCACACTTATACCTGAAGCGCATCCCCCTCTGCTTCGGCTCCTCAAAGATCTGTACGCAGGGCTCCGCTGTAGCAGATCAAGGGAGAATAATTACAAAATCACAGACCACTTGGATACAAAACTGATGGCATTTATAAATGTCATTTTACTCAGAAACCTGCAACAGTATTTAGGGGCCAAATGCAATCAATTGACATGGTTTTCATGAGTTTATGTACATCATACAGATGCTCCAAAAGAGATCAAATAAACTTATAATGATAATAAAGAAAAGGCTGTTTGCAGACTGTAAATCCAGGCCAGAGCGTTCTGCAGTGAAACAGCAGACCACATGAATCCTGATCATAAGTCCAACCACAAATGGTGCATGAAAAACCAAAATGGTTTCCCACTCATAACACACTTTTGAATGCTCGACAGGCACAGATGCTGGACCCGACGCTGACCCGCTCAAACCACCTGCACCTGCAAACGCCACGCTGCCACCGTAACAAACCTGCACCTCAAAAACACACGGCCACCCCAGGCCATCTGGGTGGCCACTTCCACCCCTCCACAGCTCACCTCAGACAGCCACCTGTGTGCCCTGCTGTGCCGCAAATAAAACGGCGACAGACAAGGAGGAGCCTACAAACCTGGCATATTTAAATATGAATATGTATCTAATATCTAATTTTAAACATTTAAAGCTCAGCCTTCCTGAAGCACACTCATGCGTTTATAAGCCTCTCTAAATCAAACCAATGACTTGTAGAGACAGGAAAAGCTCACAATGAAATAGGGAGTGTCAGCAAACTTACTTGGATCTCCATGCAGCAAGAGCCTACTGACTGCAAGGAGGGGGGAAACAAGAATGAACTTAATATGACTAATAAGAATAATAATAGCAATTGCAACAATAACAATAGAATCTAGAAAACAATCCGTTTGCCATGCAAATAGACATGAAAAGCTGCAGAGAGGGGTGTAAGCCAGGAGACAAACATGTTGTACGCAGATTTACGCCCTCAGGTGCCTCTGGATTGTTATTATATTTCCCGGCGCAGAGGAATTGGCGAATTTTGAAGAAGTTGTTCATTTAATTATTGCCATTAATATTTGAAGACATTTTCTTTGAGAGCTGGAGGGCGGCGTTATTAGACGTTTAACGAGAATGACGGAACACGAAGGAAGGCCGGCGAGGAACAAACCTCCTGTCGTCCGACCCGTAAAACAGAAGCCAGTTCGGAAGTGGTCGGCTACTCACCAGCCATCGCGCGTCCCCGGTCGTCGTCGTCGGCGGCGGCGGCTGGACAGTCTTCGCCTTGAATGAGAAGCGCGTTTCTGGCGCTCGTCGACTTTAGGTCTGCGGGAATTCCCCGGGCCCGCCCCCTCCCGCAGCCGGCCAATCGGAGCGCCGCACGGCCGAACGGGGCCCGGAACGGACCGGCGCGCCGCGCAGCGCCCACACTCACAAATACGGAACCAACTCGACCCGCGCCATCGTTAACGCATTCAAAAGAAAGAGAAAAGCCGCTATATAGTTGTATAGTTGTGTAGTTGTACAATATATATAAGTACCAGACCGGGCGGTGCCGCGAAGTAGCGAGCAGGGCAGCATGGAGGTGCTAGTAGCCTAGTGGGTCACACTCGCCTATGAACCAGAAGACCCAGGTTCAAATCCCGCTTACTACCATTGTGTCCCTGAGCAAGACACTTAACCCAGAGTGTCTCCAGGGGGGGACTGTCCCTGTAACTACTGGTTGTAAGTCGCTCTGGATAAGGGGCGTCTGATAAATGCTGTAAATGTAAATGGAGGCGAGTGGTCGGCGTGAAGCTTGTAGCTAATCGGGCGCATAAAGCCTTATTTACTCACAAACTATTGTTCGTCACGAGGGTAAATCCCCGGCGAACGGCGCGGGAATCTCCCCAGAACGCATCGCGAACGAGGAAGTCCGCGTCAGCGAGTAGCTGTTCCGCAATCTCACACTGGCCGGGCGAACGGGACTTGTTCCCGGGAACCAGAAATCAAACGTGGCTCCGCTTCTGACAACAGGGCTGAAAGGCGCGCAATTTAAACGTTGTATAGGAAACCGATTATCCCAAAAATTTTAATAGGTGGATAAGAAAAATGTATGGTTAAAGCTGATAACTTACGCACAAACAGAATGAAATAAAATAATTACTTATAGTTGTACCTAGACCTGGTTAACAATGACAAAAGCGGAAAGACTCGTTTCTAGACCGGTCAGGTGTACACTTACAACAGAGCCATGACATGAAGCAAGAACTTTTCTTTGATTGGTGTGCACATGCGTGTGTGTGTGTGTGTGTGTGTGTGAGAGAGTGAGAGAGAGAGAGAAAATAGAAATATTAGCAGGGGCTGGAGACTAAAAACACAATACAAGACTTTGGGGTTTTGTGAAGTTTATGGATTTGTTTAAAAGGAGGCAATATAATTACATACAAAAAAAGCAAAACAAATTGTTACCCTACAAAAAAAAAAAAAAAACAAGTTGTAAATGTTACTCAGAAATCTAAGCAGCAAGAACTGTGATAAAAAGAAGGGGAAAGTAGTATGTAAATATAAATAAAAATGGAAACAAACCCCAAAAAGTTTTTTTTTTTCTTTTAAGTTTTGCCTTTTTTTCTTTTAAATGCATTTTTTCTCTGTACAGCCTTTTTCTGCAGCTAACTGTAGCATGATTTTTTTTTTTTTTTTTTTTGAAAAAATTGTATTCTCAAATCTCATTTTAACAGTGATGTTAAAGTTAAGCTGCTTTAAGGACTAGTTTCCCCAAAAGTTCAAAAGTCAATTAAGCATTATCCTCGGAGGCTGTGCATGGGAGTTTAAAATATTCGAGCAGCAAACTACGGTCTATTAAAACACAGTCCGTTTGGTGGCTGAAATGATGGCCATAATAATTAGAATGTGTCTGGTTAAAAGGCAGTTTAAGCAACAGTGGTTGGGAATTAAGTTCAAAGTGTTCATGTGATATATTAAAGAAAAGGGGCAAAATTATGGGGTGATGAAGCCATAATGCAAAACCTCCGGAGGATATTCCAAATGTTGTCATGCATTTCACTGCAGTATAACACATAGATTTAATATACCTCAATATGCCATTCAGATATCAGGAAGAGCCACTTACAGACTAGCACCAATTAGGAATAACTGTTCTGAGACAGAGCACATCTAAGGCCAGAAAACCTGGGAAATCCTGAAACCTGGGAAAACTAGTCCTTTAAGAACCTCCATGGGAGGTGCTGAAGTAAACACCGTAAATCACAGGGAATTACAGCAGCATACACAAAACTACACACATAACCCCATCCAGCAAAAGTTATTAAAACCTTTCCAGCAACAGGATAAACACTGTTCAGGACTGCCAGACAAGCACAATTCCATAAACGGGTCACAATACTAGGACAGGGCATTAATGTGAGGTGTAAATGTGAAATGGAGGCCTTGAGAGGGTGGACTGGCTGACTTATTACGGTGCTGGCTAAGTCTCTTTAATGAGACTTAATTCACAAAGTCAGTGTCATAATCTGTACTGGAAAACATCTGAGGATGGGGTGAAGAATGGGGGGAAAAAAAAAAAGAAAAAAAAAAAAAAAAAAAAAAAAAAAAGAAGAAGAAGAAAACAAAATCTCATATATAAAGACAGACTTTTTTTTTTTATATATATATTTTTTGGCTTTTGTTAATAAAAACTACAATACAATTTTATCGAAAGACTACGTGATTTTTAAAGACAAGTTATATACATACACTACTGTACAGGTTCAAAACACAAATGTGAACATAGCAAGCATTTTGAAACATTTAAGAAAAGCAGGAGCAAAAACAAAAATTTTGAAGGAAGTTGAAATGTTTTTCCATTTTCAGGTCACCTGGTAAAGTCCAGCATCCGGACAACTCCCCACACGCTTTTAACACAGTAGTCCTGCCCCTAGAAATGAGCTCAGTGAACATTATCCAAACTTCAGTTGATCTTGCCCCTCCCTAACAAACAAAAATCAAAATTCACCACCCAAAACTGGAGCAGCATCAAGTTACCTGTGAAGCCCAACTGCTATCGGTTAAGCGTGAGCCTGATGGAGTTTTTGATAACGCGAAGGTTACTCGTAGGAATTGGAGAGGAGGCATCGGGCAGCTCTTTGCTGGGTAGTCTCTGAAGAGTGATACACGCATGAGTGTCCATAATAAAGACTACATTTTTAAGCTAAAAACTCGTTACCTGTGCTCTTGATGTGTCGATTGTTGGAATGGGCATAGCCTTTGTTGTGGCATGACTTTCCTGTAAATGGTAACACAGTAAATGGTAACAATTTGGTACAGCAAGACAACTGACACTCAGTGCAAGTGCACTGCTTACCACAAGTGGACAGTCTCCTTTGTCCAGCCCATTGGTAGGTGGAAAAGGCTCTTTAAAGGCAGAGTCATCTGAGAACGGCAGCTGTGCGTACACAGGAGAGTGATTCAGGAGAGCTGTCTATCATGGACAATAATTAGGCATTTGATATTGAGACTAAATTGAATACGGTTGCAAAATAAACCAAAAGATGGCCAATGCCATTGGAAAAACAAATATGACTATGAATGCTTACCTGGTCTGTCTCTTTGCTCCTCTTCGAAGGCTCTTCCATTGTGGGCGAGTGGGGTCTCTTAGTGGCAGTTCCACCCACGCCATTGGTCAAATCTGTACTGTTTCCAGCTGGAGAACTAAAGGAGGGCATAACATTTCGGCCAACCACTGTTGGGATGGTGCTGCCGGACTCTGGTTCCGTAAAGCCCTGCAAAAACACAAAGTTGTGCAAAGTTCTGTGAAAGTAATTTAAACTGTTCAAAAGTATGTTTTTCTTGAGGATTGTTGAAGATTAATGAGCTGGGATCTAACCTTGCCTGCATCTTTAATCCTTTGGCCAGGCTCATCCTCTGTTGGGGAATGAGGCGCCTTGGTTGGTCCATTCAGCCCATTGGGTGTCTCTACCAGACTGTTGCCAGTAGTCCGTGGGACCACACTGCGCCCAACTACTGTGGGGATGGTAGTGCCAGCTGGGGCAGATACTGAAGTTGCGGAGGATAAATCAATCATGAAAACATTACGTCTAAATCAGACGTAAAAAAAGAAGAAAAAAAAAAAAAAAAAAACCTTTACTAACCACCAATGACTGGAATTGTCTTTCCTTCTTCCACTGATGGTAGATACTCAGATTCAGGAGGACTGTCCACATATCGAGGTATTTTAGGTTTAGATGGAGTGCTGGGGAAAGAGAAAAAAAAAAAAAAACAGACTTCACTACCTGGCAAATATTCATATGTTGCATATGTTGGTCATCTAACATTTACTCTCTCCAGTTACTGTGTGATCATGACACTGCATACCTGTCCTGTTCAACTGGAGGCTTGCAGGGCCCAGAGACTGGCGTGGGTGAGCAGAATGGAGTCCCAGTATCTGTGTCTCTGGAGCTGTCCAGCTGACTGTTATCCATGGAGCCACGCTTCAAGTCGCTGCCAGTTGAGCTGCGATTCGTGTCGCCTATGCTCTATAAAGAGAAAGTGATCAGACATTAGTAATGACTACAAAAGGCTGTCTCAGGATCTTGTCAAACTGAAAATGGAGAGGAAAAAAAAAAAAAAAAAACAGATAGTAGGGCTTGAGGCCAATTGCACACCAAAAAAGGCTGGGTGGAAATAACTAGAAGGGGGTATTTCTTGTTTGTATTCATTTCTGCAAAGCCCAAATACATACTCCTAACGCACTTTTGTACAGTGATAATCAAGTCCACAGGCCTTAAGGAGGAGGCACCAGTTGAAGGTTATCATACCTTCTTCTTACGCTGTAACACCTCTGGAGGCAGGTACTGGTGCAGCTGCTTCCTCTTCACGTGAGTTGCTTCAATCTTCATGCCATCTTTAAGCATGTTAATGTTGTTTGCTTGCCTATACACTAGACCAAAACGTACAAAAACAAATATTTAAAACCATATTTCTCATATTTTGGGCAATGAATAAGAACTTTCATGAGGGAAAGAAAGTGTCCTACCTGTGTCAGTGAAGGACTGTATGTCATATGTCAAATCGATGTTCACACTTTCAGAACTCTCCATCTTTTTGAAGTTTATACCAATAAACCACATAGAGACAAAATCGTTCCTAAAAATGTTGAAACAGAAAAATCCAAAACTTGAGAGTCTGAACATTGACTAAACAACTTCTAAGGTCATTGTTCCATAATAAAAACGCCTTCTACAAGGCCATAGAAAAAAACAATGAATTTGTAGCTGAATTAAATCGCTCTTCACAAGAAATTTAAATTTACAAACTTATGCTTTAGAATTTTAATGTAATAATCCAGTGATTTACAACCCCTCACATGTTTAATGGCTTCCTTAAAGTGCAGAACACAGCCACACAAGGTCCACTACTGCCACCTACCGAGCAAACCATGTAATACCACTTCAGCATAAAAAAAGCTATTAAGTAATTTCTTTTTTGTTATAAAAAGGTCCCCGATCATGAAAATGTCACTTTGAGAGATTATTGAACATTAATATGAGTTCCCCCAACCTGCCCATGGTCCTGAAGTGACTAGAAATGGCAATAGGTGTAAAGGGTGCTTTGGTCATTGTCCTTAGTCATTCAGGCCCCTCTCCTCATCTTTAGCATTAAAAGCTACACACAGAAACGGTGCATCCTGGAGAAATCTCATTGTGGGACTGGCTAAAAGTGGCTGTAGTTCTGCACAAAGGCTGAATTTCTGAAACAGACTTCAAATACAGCTTTAAAAGACCATTAAGACCTATATATACAATGTTTAACATGTTCAGAAACAACAGGATAAAAGGTGACCCTGTAATAACTAGCCAATGAAGTACTCACTCAATGCGACTTTCCTTGGACCCTGGGAAGGACTGTGGGTTTACATGAGCCAAAGTGATATACTCATTCCGTTCCAGATTCCCAACAAGGACTCTGATCTTGGACTCCACCAAACCAATCCTGGAGAGTAGAGTGGCGATTTCATTTAATTATGTTCTGCATTGGGGGATATGGTTCCCAATTCAACAAAACAATTAAACATTAATATAATTATTACATAGCCCTCAAAAACAAGCAACAAGAGAAGTGATAAGTCACTTACCATTCTAGGTGGTTCTCTTCTGTTGAAGCACTGGCAGTCAGAACTATGTAATGCCTTCAATAAAATACAGGTTTGACATTAAGGCAAATGTCACAGTAATAGAAATCAATCAGAAAATAAACCTGTACCAGACAGTGCTATTTCAGGAAAGCATAGGTACATTTTAGATGAACTCCTCATCTTACATACTTGTATTTTTGGAAGAAGTTTGGTGGCTCAAAAAGTTTGGACCATTCAGCTTTGCCCTGAAGGATTTCATCAGTCACAGTAAGGCCTGGAGAGAGGGAGAAGGGGGGGAGAAAAAAAAAAATGCAAACTGAACATGAAGCCCTGGTGCTTCAGAATTGACAGTGCAGTAATCAGTCCCTCCAGTTTTGTTTACCCAATTTTGAAATTGCAAATCTCACAATACCAGCAATTTAATGCATATTTTCAAACCTTTTGCATAATTTTCACAAAAAAAATTAAAGTGGGCATACATTGGGATTTTTCCAGTGATTTAGTACACCCGACTCAAATTATGACTAAATCACATGTGACAAAAAGGGTGTGTGTGTGTGTGTGTGTGTGTGTAATATATATATACACACACACACACACACGCACGCACACACACACACACACACACACACACGCACGATTTGTGCCCGATGAAACCTGAATGCTCACACTACACAAGCAATATGAACATGTCAGAAGAAGAATAACCCGCATCAGTAGCGATGCTGAACAAAAGGGTGGTAGTAGCTTAGTGAACCAGAAGACCCAGGTTCAAATACCACTTACTACCATTGCGTCCCTGAGCAAGACACTTAACCCTACGTTGCTCCAGGGGGTACTGTCCCTGTAACTACTGATAGTAAGTCGCTCTGGACAAGGGAGTCTTATAAATGCTGTAAACGTAAAACAAAAAACACGCTTTGTACAATTTTGTGTTCAGAAAATAAAAAAATAAATAAAAACAGGCAGAAAGCATAAACAGGCAGACAGCATAAGTATCTTTTGTGTTGATCCGGTCATAAGTGGGGGAGGCCACGTCAAAAAAGCTTGTGTGGGTGTGCCACAGCTCAATGAGCCGAGCCTCCATGTGCTGTGTTCATAACACATGCTGGGCACACCAGCTTGTACTTCAGTTCTGTGTGCTCACATGTGCAGTGAGGACAAACCTCACGAATAAATTAATAAACAACTGAACTGCAAATTTTGAGAGCACCACAAAAAATATTGAAATCCTGGGGGGACCGAGTAATGCTGCCATTGTGCTCACCGTTTTTGAACTCTTCAGTCATGATGGTGCGTGTGGACGTTGATACGTTGTATGTGGAATTCTGGTGTGGGTATGCAGGGGTGATTATAGGCATTAGGTGGTAGCGATCTGATGGATTCACCTTAAGGCAGACACATTTAAACATTAGAGGAAGGCTCAGAGCAAAGAAACACTGCAACCAAAATTAAAAAAAAAAAAAAAAAAAAGAGCACTCACTCGAGGATCCCACACTGGCAGATTTAAATTGCTGTCTTCCGGTTGTTTCAATAGAACAGGATTTGGCCATTCCCTGAATTAAGACAATGTGAACAAGAGTAATGTTGAAGAGGTACAGTGTGAGCATGTCCAAAAACGTTAAAAGAACAATGCGTACCATTTGGAGAAAACGAGGAAAAATTTGTGGACCAATGTGGCAGCTACTGCGTTGGGGTAGAGCTGGCAGGTTCTTGCCACAAGCATTGCCCAGGAAACACCACCCAGGAAGCCCAGCATGTTGGAGTAGATCCCACGACCTAGGCAAGGAGGATACGGGGCAAGTGTCAAATTACTGTAATTGCACTGTAACTACGAACGCTGGTGCTGAATAATGAGCGGGAATATTGTTGCCGTTCAGTCCGCGCTCACCTGACACCACTTCAGAATGGTGTCTTTATGCATTTCGCTCAGTGGGTGTTTCTTACTGAAAAAACTACTCACGTTTAGCCCAGAGCTTGATGGCCCTGAGAGTTAATCTGAAATTCTCCTTATTTGGCACCAAATATAAAATTTCATCAGTAACACGGCAACCTACAAAGAAGACAAAAAGATAATGTTGAAGGGCAAAAATGCAAACAAAGGAGGACACCACAATTTATTTATCCCATGGTCATTTAAAAAAAAAAAAAAAAAAAAAAAAAAAAAAAAAAAAACTAAACAGAAAGTTTTGATAACCATTTAAACTGCGAATGCATCTGATGTCCAAGTTTCTTAGGTGAGAATCTCCTCTTAGGTCCAGGTTATCTGGGATAGACTGTAGAGCAAGCCTTGCAAAGAGGAGATCAATCTGTAGAACAAAAGACAATATTTATGATACTATTTAAGTGTATATTGACAAGCCGATTAGCTGAATAACTTAAATTCTAAAGACATTACCTCAATACCATCAAATTGGAATTTAATGACTGGTACAAATGCATCTTCAACCGCCTGTTGACAGCAGTAAAAAATAAATAAATATATTTCCAGCACTATGGCGGTTCTCAAACAAGGAATTAATTTCTGGTTTAGCTTCAGAAAACTTACTCTTAGATCTTTAATTTCATCAAGCTGTTTGAGCTTATCAAAGAAGGACTGGAAAAAGTCTGAACGCTCCACATGACGTGGTGCCACACAAAGTGCGTCAATATCGGCGCCTGAAAAAAAAAAAAAAAAAAAATAGAAGCATTTCTTATATTAACAGCATTTAGCAGACTACCTTGTCCAACTACCAAAACCAGTAGTTACAGGGACAGTCCCCTCTGGGACACAATGGTGATAAGTGGGGTTTTTGAGCCGGTGACTTTGATTGTCTGGTTCATAGATGAGTGTGTTAACCAAATAGGCTACTACCACCACCACATTGGCATAAACAAAACTGAACAAAAGGCACATATCTTTTAAAACATACCTTTAGTATGAACACCAAGCCTATATGAACCAAAGGTAAAGATTTTGCCACCAACGTTTGCAATTGCTGAGAGTGGAAGGTTCTGTATGGGAGGGGGGAATACAAATAATGTGATTATTAGACCAACTACACATACAATCTGGAGTGTATATGAAGATATGAGTTTGACTGCATATCACTAAATCATATGTAAAAAGAACACACACACACACACACACACATATATATATATATATATATATATAGAATTAAAACCACACATGCCTTTGTTTCGCTTATCTCTGCAATCCACTCCTTCACAAATGAATTTAGTTTTCCAAGGACTGCCAACCTACAGAAAAAAAAAAATTAAACCACCAAGAAAGGCTTCAAGTACACCAGACTCAAAGGACAAGACAATGACCAAGTTCACTACGTGATAGTCACCTGTGGTTCAGTTCATCTTCATCCTCAAACACTCCAAATGGCTTCATTGCCTCAATGAGCTTCTGGGTGTACATGTGGTCAATTTCCCTGGGAAAGGCCAGGCTGATGGAGGAGGTAATGCCATAATGTTTCTGTGGCTGCTGCCCACTGTGTGCGCTGTTGCTGGTTCTATAACACAAAAAAAAAAAAAATAAAAATCTAGTAAAATGAAAGGAAGCCACTCTTACCGCACACAGAAAAGAGAACCAGAAAAAACTTAATGAAAGAGATGTGTGCTGTTTGTTACCCTAGTCTTGTGGGGTTGACCCACAACTACTAAAACCACATATATTTGAAATACTCCCATTTTCACAATCTTAGCACAAGGTTATATGAAAAAACGCCTTAATCAGGCAATACGTCTACAGAAATAAGAGAACGTATATACACCACACAACAAATATTATATATATATATATATATATATATATATATATACACACACACACACACACACACACGGACATATATTTATACGGCCACCTTGACATTGCATTCTAACTGGGATAAATATCGCAAACGTGTTAACACAGTCCTGGCGATAAATCACATCTCTGTTGCCACTGGCACATCCGCTACTTCCTGTGGCGGAGAACACCGGTCAGAATCCCAGCACAACACAGATAAAGGGCCGACCGCTCGGGCGACACTGGCCACAAAAAGCCCGAGTTGCAATCACACCGACCCACGGAAAGGGGAAAACTGTTAGCAACAGTAGACAGCCAATGTTGTGCTCAGCATACTTCCAGGATGGACACGCACAGGACCTGGCTAATGGCCATGGTGATGCATCAACGTGCACTACGGCCTTAACTCTCCCAGCCCTCGCGTCAGCCCGACCATTCGAGCAACTTAAGAAGGAATGCGAGCATAAAGAGCGACGTGACTCAGAAGTCCCGCGTAAAACGACAAAATCGCAACACGACAGCATGCTAACGCTAACAACAACAACAACAACCGCTAGCAGCTACACATGCCGTGTGGTCCAAACACAGCTCTAAAGCCGACGTTGCAAATCGCATACGACCACTACTATTACCGATGCTGCTCCAACTTGGTGGGCTGAGCGAGAACGGACGCTGTAAACGACGTTTCCTCCTCTTTGTCGCTTCGGCTAACAGGCTAAAGCACGGTAGCATCACAACGCGCTAACGGCGGCCCTATGAAACGCTTAGCTTAGCATCGCGGAGCGCGCGCACTTTGAACGGACTTACGTTGACATTTCTCTCATGACCTTCCGAGAGGGGACTAAACCGCACCAGCTCGGGACGAACTCATGGAAAACACGTGAAACTCAACCGGCGGCGGCCCCGTCACTATTTATAACAATAGTTACACTACAACATGGCGCCCGCCGGTTCGGAGGCTCCCGACAGGCTTTGCGCTGCGACGAGAGCGCAGAAGCAGCAGAGGACCGAGAATTAAAACATTTTTGTTCATCCCCTGCGGTTCCTTTTTCGTCTTAAGTTCAGTGTAGAAGCTTTTATACAAATATGCGCCGTGACAATAAAGAAATCAAACCGAATTTGAAAAAATAAAAATGTTTGCATATGCACTCCTTAGCCCCGTAGAATTGCATTTCATTGTGTCACTAAATGAACGGCCGGTGTCCAAAGGGAAGCGATTTACTTTACAAAAGGTAAAATATTACCGACAGAAAGAATCTGATACCCACTGAGAAAATGTGTTTAATTATTACAACAACACAAATAGTTAATAATAATAATAATAATAAAAATAATATTGTTGCTGTTATCACTACTACTAGTAGTATTGTGGAAATTTATGTTATTTTATTTTGAGACAAATCGCCTACCTGCGTATTTGCATGAATCAGCGCCGCCTTTTGAAGGCATATCAGCGCCACCCTGCGGTGAAGAGGAAAAAAACACGCACCGTGTTCGTACTCGGCGAACTTGTAGAGTTCGCGTCTGTGTGTGTATTACTCACGCCTCTTAACGACGAGATAAAAGTGCCTTGAAGACTTATCAACGCAGCACGCCGAATGTCATGTTCAGAAGCGTCTTAACCCACCTGCCGTTGTTTTCACGAGTGGAACCGGGGCGCTTTCTCTCCGTGGGCACGGAGCTTGGAGTTTGAAGAAGCATTAAGGAGCAATGAGGTTTCATAAATGATATATATATTATATATATATAAAAAACAATAATTAATATATATCAGAATAATACTGTGTGGCTATTCACGTGTCCGTCGATCCAATGGGGAGTTAAATATTTGTCACGATGTTCTTTTTTTAAAATGAAATCACACCTTGGGTGCTTCTGCCAGGCTTGTCACTCTGCATTATATCATTTATTCACGTCGTCATTCCTTCACTTTCTTCCACTTGCTTCCGTCCTGTTTTCGTGATGGCAAGAGCAGAAGTCCTCAGGTGACTGAAGTGCAACAGAGGAACGTTTTTCCCTGTAGACACACCAGGGCTGCGACGACAAATAAACTCTACTTTTCAACGACACTCGCGCACCTTACAAACCTCGTATATTTGGTGTCTACGTCACATGCAATAGGTTTTTAAAAGATATATTTTTCCAATCGGCAACGTGTTGAATCGGTTTATTGCAGGAGCTGGTTAAATTATATGTCGTGCACGGTGGGCCTTGCTTAAATAAAAAACACGTGTTGGTTGACTTTGCAGAATCGGCCTTGTGTGAAGTTGTCTGAAGCAGGTGGAGGTTCAGCTGTATCAACGTGGACATGATTGTCGGTAAAAGTGATCGGCGCCGCCGGTCGCCGCTGTCCGTGGTTCTGAAGCGAGAGGAGGTCTCAGACTCGGTTCTAAACTCGTGAAAAAAAAAATCCCGTGGTACATACATATAAAACTTATAAAATAAAATGTAAAAAAAAAACAAAAACACTTTTGGTTAACGGAGAAGACGCCGGACGCTCTCGCCGAGGCGCGCAGACGTCGAAACGCCGACCTTTTAATTTCGTTGACGCCGATCGTTTAAAAAAAAAAAAAAAAGGCGACGAGCTAAATAGCCTGCGCGCGCACTCCATTAAATCATTAAAACAGTCTGTAATAATATCCTCGCAGTCATTATAACGCAATTCCCTCGTCAGAGACATATGCTCGCCTTAAGCGCAGTTTAATCAAATTAGATAGTGCATTACGTCCCCGGGTTTTTTTCCCCCTCTATCGGTATTCATTAAAATTGGCTTGATGATTTATCACCGATCTCTCCGAGGTTTGTCCCATTCATCCGGCATCGCAATAAACGTCATAAACTTGACAAACAGTATGGAAAATAAATTAATTTTCGCGTTGAATGGAGGCAAAAAAAAAAAAAAAACGTCAGGAAGCAACGCACACTTTGAAATATTTATTTATTATGTGAAGATGCAGACAATGACAACATTTCCAATGTGATGCATTGTACAAAGGCGCCTTTAAATCAACACTTCAGACTTCAAATCGTACAAAAACTGAAGCCGGAACAAAAGCAATCGTGTGTTTTACTTTTAACGTTTTTACGCACGATCAGGCTGAAAGAAAAACCCCGCAATAAACGCATTAAACTCACGCACATGTTATGCCTCGATCGCGTACGTATGCTTCCTGAGCTTATTTAACCTACATCTGAACATTTTTACGACAAAAACGTTTCTATCGTCGGGGTCCTGTTTTTTTTCTTTCTTTTTCTCAAGTCTACTCAGCTGATGATTTTGCGTGGCGTTGTGCATTCGCGGCAACTTCTGGAAGGACGATGAGACGCTGACGACGCGCGTTTTGTGGCCGCTAGAGGGCGCCTAAGGACCGAGTGACGCGGGATCGCCTCTCCCGTCCGCGTCTGAAGTAGCACTCAGGAGAAAAAAGTCTGGGTTAAATATCTGGTTAAAATAAAGCACGCAGCTTCTGAAACCTATCTGAGACAATATATATATATTAATATATTTATAGATATATAATTAATAGATCTAGAATAATTTTATTTATGGGTGTTACTGCCATATCTACTCTGGGAATCAAGAATCGCATACAAATGCTGTATTAGTGTGAACTGCTAATTCTACAGATATTAAATAATACCACTTAAAAAATTGCAAATTATGGCACTGAAATAAAAAATGAAAGTCATCAAAATAAACACACGTAAAGTATCATACGTGCAACTTTACAACATTTTTATTATATGACGTGAAAGCCGCGTCTTTTCTAAACCAGCAGAGGTTTGTGTTTCTTTATGGGTTTTGGTGTTTTTTATGCTTTGGAGACGCCGCGCTCCCTCTGACGGCCCCACGCGTTTACGCGCTACGTGAGGGAAGGCCTTCGCGCACCAGATAAACGGTGGGCGTCCCCGGCGTGCGATCCCGGCCTTCTCATTCATCATCATCATAACAAGCGTTTAGTGTAAAAATTAACAACGACGCGACGACGCCGCGCCAACAAAAGCGCGGCCGCGCGTCGCCGGAGATTGATGGGGATCGCGGGACGCGCGCAAGAGGTGTCCGTTTAAATTGAGGGGACGGCGCGGCGACGTTCACGAGAGCCCGGACAGGGGTTCCAGGCGATCAACCAACGGGCTCCGACGACAACTTCCGCGGCAATCCGGACCATTTTATAACGAGCGCACCCCTAGACCACACCGAAGAAATAATTCCCACTGCAGCCTCCCCACACCAACACACACCGTTCCTTTTACTTTATTTTATTTTTAAACCAAGTGCTCAGGTTTATAATTTCAGCCATAGCCAGATAATCCACTTGATTATATCTAATACCTGCCGAAACCCAGATGGCATGCCCACCCATGGCTCGGCGCGATAATGCCACGTCGTGAAATCTAGCCATTAATATTAATTGTCGGTCTGTGAATCTGTGTGAACTCCTAAAGCTCGAAAGTCTTAGGGAAAGGCAAGGCTTTACTTACCAGGGATTTCAAAGGTAATTCCGAAACCCCCCACCCAGCCTTTACTTCGAAATGAGACTCGCACCCCGTTCTTCCTCTCGGGTGCGTAATGGAGGCCGGCCTGCCCTGATTCGACACGTTTGGCAGAATTCGATCAACCTCGCTGCTTTGTAGGAGCTGAAGCGGCTGGTCGAACGCGCCGTGCGTCTTGGAGAGGATTTATTCCGCGCCACCAACCCGTCTCATGGCGGAGGGCACACATCCGTAATACTGTAGCATATGATATATATATGTGATTGACAAATAGAATGATATTACATTTGGTGTAAAAATGCACCAAACACAGATCTGTTTTGGGGGTGGCGTGGGAACACGTTTCCCCAAATGACCATTTTAAACAGGAGTTCAGATAAATCCAACGTCGTGACGGACGCTTCTTTTGCTCTACTGGGTCTGGTGAACTGTATACAAGTTCATGTTAATGAAGTTACATGATCACAGCGCATCACAATATAAAAAAAAACAGCATGGGGATCTTATCCGGGAACAACAAAAGTGACACGTGACGTTGCGACAAGTGTGAAATTATGGCTCACGTTACATGACAAACTGCTCGGCGTGGAAAGAGGAGAGGGTCGCCGACAGGGGCGCGTTATGCGTAAAGGCGACGACAGCACGTGACAAAACGCGCGGCTGACGCGAGACTGGCGTGGGGGCATCGGGGCAGCAAGTGACAGACCGACTTCAACTCGTTTACTCTTCCCAACGTCCAACCAGCATGTCCAGCAGAGTAACATTCGGGTAGCAAGAAAGAAGCAACCCAACAAATCCCCAACATGCCCCGGTTAGGCTGATCTTGTGTGCGTCGGGTGTTTTGGGGCGACTTTTAGGGGACAAGCTGAACCACCACCCAAGTGTCCCCACTCTACTCCCTCCGCGTAAAAAACGGCGAAGGTGGGCTGGGCAGTTCATCACGCACACGCGGTTGGAAAAAAAAACCCTCCCGTTTCAGTGATTTTAGGACTGAAGGAAACAGTGAAGGTAAAAGGGATCGTGGGGAGGAGAGGCTGGAGCATGAAAAGGGGAGCCTGATTTATCGCGTAAAGCCTCTGGTCATTTCCATATATTGAAATGCGCCCATGCGGCCAGCCAGTCAATTTTCTCCGAGCCACTGGCCGTGGAGAGGCGCGTACGTGACCGGGGGGGGGATTTCGCTCCCTTTACCCCCCTTTTGGGGGAGTTCATCGATTTGCGCCTTTACTTTACTGAAATCGTTCTTTTATTAAAACCACAGCAACAACAAATAAAAGTCCACGCACAATTGTGTAGTCACGTAAAAAAAACAACACAGTTGTGTTTACCTGTGTTTCCTTCAGACGTCGGTGAATTTTGGACAGTCACGTGGCTTGTGTCCTACGGTGGCGTGTGTGTGTGTGTATGTGAGAGAGCGAGATAGACAGAGAGAGAGGGAGAGAGGGAGAGAGAGGGGACCCCTTGCGTGTCGGATCTCGCACCGTGGGTTCACATGCGGAGCCGAGTGGAGATGTGGGTGGGAGTCGAGGGTGCGGGGACAGGTCACGTTTGAACCCCACGATCCCACTCCCAGAACCGGCTGGAGAGGCTGTCCACAGTGGCTGACCTCCTTCCACTAAACACACACACACACACACACACACACACACACACACACACACACACACACACACACACACACACACACAGCAGCAGCAGCAACAACAAAACCACACACAGGGCGAAAAGGGTAAAGGTGGGTAAAGGTCACGTGGTCTTTGCTGCAAACGAGTGTGGCCTGAAAGGCATCGATTCCACTCTGACTCGAGAAAAAAGTACATTCTCTCCCCCAACAAATGTAGAGATTCGTTCCAGACATTTACTCTGGGTTGGATCGCGCCGGTCGAGCTCAACTTTTCGCCGTCCACGCTCCTTCCCTACACCCGTGTACACGGCGGCGCGCCGCGGGAAAGAAACACGGGAACCCGCGTAATGTTTCAGCCGATCACCGTGTTTCATCTCTTTATTCAAACCTTTCTCCGAGTGCCCACGTCTTATAATATTATTATTTCAATTTCTAATGCTAATGTGGGATCTCAACAATAAGCATGCGCGACCACGAAAAAAGAACAAAAGACACGAAATAAAAGGTCTCTTTTTTAACGAGGTGGTCGGAGACCCCAGTTCCACGAAACCTGGGGGTGGGGGGGTCTCTCTCTCTCTCACTCACGCGACACGGACAAACAACGCCCGTGGAAGCCCCCCGCACCCCGACGTCCGAGCGAGAGAGAGAGAGAGAGAGAGCCCTACCATGCAGTAACACGTCGCGTGAACTTTGCCCACCTGCGAGAAAAAAAAAAAAAAACCGCGATCACCCACTCACTGGCCACCAATCACGCGTCCGCGCCCGACCTCCAATCCGCGTGGCGGTCTCCTCCTCCGGCTCCCGTCCTATCGATCTCGCCGCTCGTGCGGCCGCCGCCGCCGCCGCCGTCTGCGCGTGTGCGCGCGCGGGCGCGCGTCTTTTTTTCCCGGCGTTCCTCCCTTCATCCCTCCCCGCTCCCGTCGCTGCGTTTTGTTTATAAGCGCGGCGTCTCTTTACGGTGTCGTTATTTAGACTAACCCCCCCCCCCGTCCCCTCCCTCCACCGAACCCGGAACATCTGAAACTTATTACACCGTCGCCCCCCCTCCGTGGGGCTGCTCCCGTGGTCCCTCCGTCAGTGTGGGTGTGTGTGTATCATTGACAACACACGTGAGCTTCCTCGATTGAACATCACCACTAAAAATATATATATATACATATATAAATATATATTTAATAACCATTTATCATGGTTTATATTCCAAGTCTATTCCCTGGGAGGGTGGGGGGCAGTGGCCTCAGTACCCACGCAGACCCCCCCCCCGACCGACCGACCGACCAACCACCGTGCCCTCGCGCGAAACCTGTCCGTCCTGTTCGCGTGCAACCCGATCGTCTCTCGCGCTGCTCGCTTTCATTCCTCCTCTGCCCCCCCCCCCCCCTCCCGTCCGCTCCGTCTCTCTGCCCCGGCAGCGCGTGCGGCTGTGGACTGCGTGACCGGGGGAGAGAGAGAGAGAGAGAGAGAGAGAGAGAGGGAGAGCGGGAGCTGTTACCGCTCCGGAGCCCCTGATCAATGTCCACTGCGACAGCTTCTATTAAACGCCTCTGTCCCCCCCCCGCCCCGCCCCGAGAATCTCATGTCCAGCCCCCCTCGGATCTCCTGTCCAGTGGCTTTTCGTGGTCTGTTTTCCGTACGTCCACCCCCACGCCATGCACCACACACACTGCACACTGCTTTCATTACACATCTCTCTCTCTCTCTCTCTCTCTCTCTCTCTCTCTCTCTCTCCCCCCCACCCGTCCTCTCTCTCTCTCTCTCTCTCGCGCGCGCGCCTCTTATCCGGCCCCCTGATCTTTCTGTCCATTGGCTTCTTCGGGTCTATTTTTCATGTCCAGCCCCTAATGAGTGTCCATTGGTTTTTGTTATTTCCACTCCCTCCTCCCACTCCCCGGCTTTGCCCTGCCCATGTTTTGTATGTCTGTGTCCATCCATCTCCTGACGTTCAAGTTCGCAGGGACGTCACGTCCGCACTTGAACTTGCAGCTCAGGGGGGCTTTTTGCCATTTTTTCATCTCTCTCTCTCTCCCTCTCTCTCCCTCTCTCTTTTTTTTTTTTCCTCCAACAACAACACACACACACACGCGCGCGCACACACACACACAAAAAAGAAAAGCCATGACGGCTATCCCACAATCCATCTTCCTTGCGCCATCTTTGCGTTATTTCTAATTTATTTTGGATGTCAAAGGCATTGATGAAGATATTTTCTCTGGAGTCTCCCTTCTAACCCGGCTCTCCCGATGTGAACCGAGCTGAACGCCGCCGCCAACCACCATGTCTCGCCGCAAGCAAGGCAAACCCCAGCACTTAAGCAAGCGGGATTTCTCGCGTAAGTAGCGACTTGCGTCTCGTTCTTACTATTATTATTTAACAAAAAAAATGATTATTACTACTACTGCTGCTGCTACTGGTGACTGTGGTCACCGGCGTTTCGAGCCGACTCCCGGTTACTTTCGCCCCCCTCCTTCCCCTCCGCGGTCCGGCGCCGCGGTCAGAGTGGACTTCCCACGCGGACCCTTACCTTCCCCGCGCAGCAACTTTCCCCGCGTCCCTCGGCGGCGCGGCCGAGACAGAGACAGGGACAGAGAGAGAGAGACGAAGTTCTTTTTTTTTTTTTTTTAATTCGCAGGGCGCTCCGGCTCGGGTGGCCCCGGTCGCTTCGGCCACTCGGGTGCGCGACAGGGCGGGCGACAAGGGCGACGGTCGGATACGCGCGCGTTACAAAGCAATAGTAATAATAAAAGAAAAGCACCCCAATAATCCAAATAACTCTCGCGGACGGGCTCCCCGACCCCTCCTTCTCCTACTATTTCTGGAAGGTTTTCAAAAAAAAGAGAAAAAAGTGGACGTGGATTTTGATTGGGGAAAAAAGAAATCGCGTGTCCGAATGTTTACAAGTGGCGCGTGTGCGCGGAGCGCGGCGACAATCGTGCGAGAGGCGCATTTATTTTATATTAATATAAAAAAAAAAAAACCCGCTTTCACACGTCCGCGATGCGACGGCGGGGTTTTATTAGCGGGGGGTTTTTATATATTGGAAACTTTGAAGTGCGTCCTCGCACCGAGACAGAAAACATATGTCGTTACGCACGGCGGCCAGCTCTCCTGCGAGCTCCCCTCTTCCTGCGTTTTTTGGGGGGTAAAAGCACACGCGTGGATCCGAGTGGCGCCCCTTTTTTTTTTTACGCGGTTATACCCGGTAGACGGACGCGGTCTGAGGTAAGGGACGAGCCACGTAGCCCGAGACGCCGGGAGACAACGCGGACGTCGCGGTTTTTTTTTTTTTTTTTTTGTTCTTGGCGTTAGGGAATCGACACCATCACGATTTTCTGTCGCAGTTTCACTTTTTTTTTTTCGGCTTCTGGACCCTACGTTCAAATTCGTGGGTGTACATGTTCACCTCGTGAATTTGCCGGGGCGCCGTGTCGGTGTGGCCGGGACGCGGGTGTAAAAACCGGTCAGCCGCCGTTGAATGAAACGCGAAGGGACCCGCGCGGATCTCTTCTCCTGCTGCGTTTTTTTTAAAAAATAAAATATATATAAATATATACACGATAAACACACTTGACACAAACCCCGTGTTGTTGCAACATAGTCGTGGATCGTGTGGCGCGATTGGGTTTCCGCGGCCGCCGGCCTGCGCTCCCGCGCCCCGCCGCTAGGAGGCAGGCGGCGACCGGAGAAAGCGGCGACCCGACCCGGCCACTCGAACCCGATCGCTTTCCGCGCCACGCCAATCTGCATATTTCACGATGGGGTTTTATTTATTTATTTTTTAATCTGCGGGTTTTAGGAACGCGTGATAACGCGAGGTGGTCAAAGCTCCCCCCCTCCCGCTCACAAAACTCTCCTCAAATACTTTCTTTTATTCTGTTTAAAGTTTCTTACGACAAATGACAGAAAGAGTCCTCGTAGTGTAGTTGTAACTGTTTTACAACTAAAACTCAGTTTCAGCCGCCGTCAGCAGAGGATGCATATAAATTCTTGCCATAAATCACCCTCAAATAATTACTCCTATGGCGATTTCTGAAGGGTGGAATGCTTTTTTTTTTTTTTTTTTTTTTTACAATTTTATTTCAAACCGATATCTTATTCCCCCCCCCTTTTTTAAATGTCGTTTATGTCTGATTGAGTACCAGGGATCTAGTCAGATGATCTTTTTGCTTTTTGGAATAGCTTTGTTTCAGTTTTACGCACTTTTAAAATATCACGCTAGATTAAAGCATTTATCAAACCTCTGAATTACATTTATGTCGGACTTTGGTGAATAAAAAAAAGACCCTTGTTTTAAGCCATTACTTTTTTTTCGTCTCATTTGAATACATTTGAATAGCAATTCTCCTCGTACGGTTCGTTTATACAAACTACAATCACAACGTGCTTTTTATTCACGTTCTTCATTTTTTTGCATACATTACTCGTTAGAGACCGAAGGCGCTGTGTGACGGAGGGGGGGGGGCGAGGAATAAGATCTTTTATTGTTATTATTATTATTTATGAAGACGGTGATGCAGGAAACCGCGGCGTGGATATGAAAATGTCGGACGGACGGAGGAGGCGCAAACTTTGACCGTGACCCGCGACGAGTGGCAGGATCGCGGGGTTTCCGGGGTGGAAGTGGGGGTGGGGGCAGCTGCGGAGCCCGCCTGCGCGTTATCGCCACGCCGTCTGGGACTCCTCCATATCTGGTCTGGGGGGGTGGGCAGAAATACATTTAACCTCAGTTTTTTTTTTTTTTTAAAATATTGTTATTATTATCGTCGTCGTCAAAATCTGTACCAATCACCACCGGGCAAAATTAAATTCTATTTTTGTGACTCTCAGTGGTTTTAGGCTCATTAAAATATGAAATTGGCAGCTTAGTAAAGAAGGTCAAGACGTTGAGCCACTGGGAAGCGCGGCGCTGTCGCTCCCGGTGCCGTGGGCTCTGTGCGTAAAAACCAAATCCCGCCGGCCGTGCGTCCGATCCACTCCGACCCCGACCCCGACCCACGCGTCTCGGCGTCTCGGCGAGTCTCGGGAACGCGAGGGGGGGTCCTGCGGTCTCCACACATGTGCTGGACACATTTTGAGCCAGGTCCTCCCTTTAAGACGCGTGGAACTTCGGACCAGACCGAACAGTGAGCCTGAAAGCAATTCATTTTAAACACACATCATAAGCTTGATGTTTCTTTCCATCCGTTTTTACGGACACAGTCATAATAAACTAACCCGCATATTCTTGCTTTTTTATTTGAGGACAGCAGTCTGTATAAAAATGCTTCTTGCCAGATGTGTTAACATTGCTTCACACGTGACATACATTTCTGCCATATTGGCTTTTGTTGTTAGTCCATTTGAAACAAGACCGGTCCGGAACCGTGACGCGGTCAAGGCCTCTCCGTTGAAACAGAGGCAGGATGTTGCTCCTTGACTTTGATGCCTTGTGGAGTCTTGCTGATGTACACTGCAACATCTCGCTTCTAATTTTCCCTCTGTCTCTCTCTCTCTCTCTCTCCCTCTCCCACTCTCCCTGTTCTCGCTCCCTCCGTCTTCGCATGTGTCGTCCCTTCCCCGCGTGCAGCCGAGCCCCTGTCAGCCGTTCTCTCGGAGGAGAGGCAGGAACACCGAGGGCTGGTGCAGATCGCTCCGGACGGGGACCAGGACCTGCTGACGTGTGGCCAGTGCCAGATGAACTTCCCTCTCGGGGATATCCTTATTTTTATTGAGCACAAGAGGAAGCAGTGCAATGGCACCCTGTGCATGGACAAGGCCGTGGATAAGGCGCCATCACCCCCGCGTGGCGAGTTAAGGAGAGCCTCCAACCCCGTGGAGGTGGGCGTCCAGGTCACGCCAGAGGACGACGACTGCTTATCCACGTCCTCCCGAGGAATTTGCCCCAAGCAGGAGAACGTTACAGGTAAACCGGCTGCGGGATGGCGGAATCGCGGAAAGGGAAAGAAAGCGTCTCGGCGTGGGGTGGGGGTGGGGGGCGGGGCTCGTCGCCCAGGCACATGGACATCAAAAGTGAGAAGTGTGTGAAGGGATGCCTGTGGTTCACACCCTCGCACACTCGCGAGCGGGTTGGTGGGGTGCGTGCTGGGCGGATGAATAGGCCACAGACCGTACACACATGTTCCCTCTCTGCAGGGCTTTGCCGTTCCTTGGAGAGATGGGAAAGATCCCAAGGCTTGAGCTGCGGAGACGGATATCAGTGCGCCGAATGTGGCCGGAGGGTGTGTGTGTGTGTGTGTGTGTGTGTGTGCTGGAGGCACTTATTCCAGCTTGACCACATTGTGAAAACGCCATTGTGCAAAAAAACAAATTATGAACCAGCATCGGCTTGCGCTCTAACGTCTGTTTTTGAGAGCCGGAGATAAAAAGCATTCCTTGTTATGATTTATTATCATTTGCTCATCAGTGTTTGGTGTCGCCCTGTCCTTTTTTTTTTTTTTTTGGACTGGGTGGGATTTGGTAATAATTGAAATCAGGCTTGTGTCGTAGATCACAGTGGCCTGTGCGCTCAGTTGTGGCGCGTCACACTGCTGCTGTCCCCCTCTTGTCATCCCACATCGCTTTTCAGTTGGATATAATATGGATATAATACATATTATGTCCAGTGTTTACTACCCTGAAATAAAAAGGAATTGAACTCGCTGTTTTGTGATTGGCGATTGGGTATGATGGGTGTGTCCTCAGAGGTGCCCAGAGATGGGGACGGTAGGCCGGTAGAGCAGAAAAGACCCCGTGGGTGCTGCAGTGGGTGGGGGGCGTTTAAAGAAGCCCCACATCCTTGCTGTGTCCACAGCCTCATGGGAAATGCCTCTCTGTGCTACTCAGACCCTCTCATGTGGTTTCCACAGATGTATCATGATTTCATTGTGGTCTCCACGCAGCCACATCTTATCCCAACGAATGTATGCCTGCAGATTTTCACTTTCTTACTAAAATGAATAAAAAAAAAGACATAAAGCTGTAGAGCAAAAATGAAAAGGCAGAGCCATCCGGCTGTTTTCGGCCGACAAGGTAACCTCGTTTATTTCATTATCTGTTGCAGTTTTTCTTCTTCTTCTTCTTCTTCTGTTCGGGTTTTAAGTACCATTTTAATTAGCGTGAGCTTCCAGCGGTTGCCTTGCCTGTTAGGCCTGGGAAAAAAAAGTGAACTGCAGCGGAGGGCCGGACAGGGCAGTTTATAAACAGCTGCATAAAGCCTCCCCGGGGTCCGCACAGTTAAATGGTGACCCCGCGGTGGCCATCGGGCCGGCCCGCCGCTTTCGCCCAGCCATTCGCCGGGCTGTATACCTGCCCCAAGTGCTCTTTGTTCCGTCCCTGGAAACGTGACGCCGGCGCGGGACCCCGCCGCATTGTATGTGCGCGCCAAAGTAAGATGCGTGTGAGTCCCCCCCCCCCCACCACCTCCCCTTCCCTCACATTAAGGTTCACTCTGGCCTCCTTCAGAGGATCGGGTTCCAGGAAGCGCCTGGGCTGGGTCAGGCCCATCAACAATCATTTGCACTTGACCTTCCTTCTGGGGTAATTATTGGCTGGTGGGTTCAAGGATGAAGTAGTTCCCAAAGTCTTCTCCGTTGCATTATGGAGGGAAGTGGCTTTAGGGGACGAGAAAAAAATAAAAATAAATACCTGATGGAGTGGATTTGAATCAAGAGGGCATGTGGTCGGCTCCAGGATAGTGAAGCCGACGCGTGCATCAGATTCATTGGTGTTTTAATGGATATTAGAGCTAACCAGGGTCGTGGGTGTCTGGTTAACCCATTTGTTTTAAAGATGTTGATGCAGTTTCAGCACAAATTATACAATCCATTTAAGCACGCCGGCTATTGCGCACAGGCGTTGTGTCCCTGTCAAGCCTCTAAACTGGGTCATTAAGCTCATTTACATCATAATGTAAAAGGGTTCGGATGATGGCGTGGGGTCACTGGTATTATGTGTGTTGTTATTTATTTTTTTATTTTCATAAAAAAAATGTTTTAATGTGGGGTGGACTTCAACAGCTCCTTAACATATTATTTAATCAGCCGCCACGGCGGAAAGGGAACGGTGATATTAATTAGTCGTGTTACTGATGGCTTCAGATATAGCGTGTAACGTCTTCAGGGACGGAGTGTGGATGTTGTGCAAAGCTCTTCTTCTGGCGCCAACGTCTTTGTCTGTGGGTGCGAAGGGCTGAAAGGGTGAGATACAGTAGGTTAAATAGTGTCCCCCATTGTCCCTGTCACACAATAGGGCTCACAAAAGGGCATTTAGGGTGCCTTGTTATTGTTACTGTTTGTAATATTAGTCAGTTATTTGTACAGCGGGTCTCAATAACAAAACGGCGAACAAAAAAACTCTCCTCCAGTGACCCAGCCATCGCCGTGCTTCTTATATACAACCTAACACAATTTGCGTAGAATTACAGAGCAGAGCCACTCCTGTGCAGCTACCCCTGTGGCAAGTATTACTCTTGTAGCTGATATTTTCTCTAGAAAATTATATATGATATTGCATAAAAACCTCTAAATGATGAATGTATTACACGTTGTGTTTTGTCCCAGTTTCAGCACAAGACTGTAGGTGTATGCGGGAGCCACTGTATTAGCAGCGCGCAATTATGCTGATGCTCTTACGTAAGACATTTCATTTAAAATTGAAAAGCGTAATCGTCATCATCATCATCATCGCTGTTATTATTAGAACTGGTGGCCAGGTGTTGTGAGGGAACAGGAGGGGACAGAAAGGTCTCCATCCAGGGGCCGCTGGATGCACATGACCAAACATGGAGTGCTCCTTGCGTGATGTAACATCCGTATTTACATACAGCACGGCTCTGTTTCGCCAGACGAAAAGCAGTACCTGTCATGGTGGAATGGGCCCTGTGCAGGAAGAGTCCCCACACGCTGCTGCAAATTGGCCGTGCATCCTGGGGAAGGGGGCCCGGTCCCAATCCCCCCACGCCCTAGCCAGGCATCGGGGGTAATCGACGCTGCAGCTCCGTCGTCCCCCTCCCCGCCCTTCCCAAAATCCTGGCCCTCTCCCTCTGCTCCCCTGCCCACCCTCGCTGTGTCATTTTAAATATGGGCCTTTAGCGAGTTCTGCTCCCCCAACTGTGCCACATATTCTATTAATCCCTAAATGAGATTATGCACCCAGTCCCGACATTCGCTGGCAGCGCGGAGCGAAATAAAGGCAGGTTGTTAATCTTAAATTGCGATGTCCCTTTTATCACGCGGACACGTGCCAGAGCTGTGGGCCGGTGTGAACACCGGACACATTACCCTGATGATAATGGTATTGCTATTGTTTCGGCCCTTCGTCCGGATCGTTTTTTTTTTTTTTGTTTTTGGCAAGTTGCGAATCGAAATATTCAAAGTAACGTACAGCACCCTTCTGTTTTTAAAGTGCGATGTCCAAAAATATGTCGATGTGACAGATGGAATTTGTGTTGGCTTTTGAATGCCAGTTTTTTTTTACGAGGCTGTCCAGTTCGGCGGGGGCGTCCTTTTCGGACCAACACAGTGATGCTTAACAGACCTCGATACGATAATTGTTTTTTAAACACCTTTTTTTTTTTTTTTTTTTTTTGGTTGCATAAATTACATTCTGCAGCATCCAAAGAGCCCCACTCTCTTTGGCCCCCTCCTCCTTCTCTCCCTCTATCTCACTTCAAGCCACATGGCGGTCGCGGCTTCTTCTTCTTCTTCTTTTTTTTTTTTTGCAATCAATGTAAATCAGGCACAGCCAATTAATACTGAATCAATTACACTACATGCCATTGCTTGGCGTCTGAGCTGCGAGCAATTTTCTGCGTGAAAATGCGACCCAGATGACTGGCTTAACAAAGACCACAGCAATTTTGAGCCATTATTATTATTATGACTTTTTTATTGTCTACTCCTTCCTTTCTCTTCTCCACCCCCTTCTTCAAATCACCCACATCTTTCGAGCGCGACCGCCTGTCATGACGGCGATTATCTTCGGAGTGTTAGTCTTTGTTTCTGACCAGGGGTCACGTTTTTCTTGGGGTGTACATTTCTCAGTTGGAGGGTTTGAAAGGGAAGTGATGTCACCTGGTATGTGAGATATTGTCGAACTAAACTAGAGTGAAGAGAAATCCGTTTGAAGCTTGTGTGTGGGACGTGTGTGTGTGTGTGTGTGTGTCTGAATGTGCGCGTGTGAAGTAATTGAATAAATTCTGAATTCCTCTGCTGGTTAGACACTGGGAAATGCAGTAGGAGATGTAACGGCCGGCTGTAAAGTTGAAAAAGCCTTTTATTTCGCCGTGGCAACGGCGGTGGATCCTCTGCCCTGCTATCTGTGGCTGAATGCACAGCGGCGCCCACACGGTCCCTGTTTAGCTGCGTCTACCCTCTCGCTTCATCCCAGTCTGAAAAATGAATTATTAGGAAGCTGTCCAAAGGTTCGCGTCATAGTCCCGCGGTTCTGATGTTGCTCTATGAATATGTATGTAAATAGCGGTTGCTCTTTAATTTTCTAAAGCTGTGCATTTGCCTTTCCCCCCTTTATTCCTTTTTCACCGATTTAATTTATTCGTTCCAGAGGTTTACAATTTCTCAGCCTCTATTTTGGAGAGGAGTACTGAGGAGCAGGCCTCTCAAGTGTGTGTGTGTGTGTCTGTGTATTGTTGTGCTCTGCCAGAAGACCCATCTGTAAATATCAGTGTCCCAAAAATCAGAAAACGGACGAGCCAGTCTGCGACGGTCCGAAATGTCATGCCGTGGGCCGGACGCGGTGGGCCGGACGCGGTGGGCCGGACGCGGTGGGCCGGACGACCTCCATCTCAACACTGAGACATGATGGGGTGAAAGGCGGGAATTCTGCATACAAAACCATGCATTCTGTACTTATCGAAATGTACTCATCATTTTTCAGTTGCAGTCAGTACATGTCCCGTTCGTCTTTGTGCATGGGGACATGGGTAGTCTACGATGGCAGTAATGGATGCTGTTTAATTCTCTTGGATTTATTCTCGCGTCACCTCAGACCTCACTGTTTTATCAATCGTGCCGCCCCTTGCTTTATTAGTTCATAACAAAACAGCAACAACTTATAATAGGACGCCGACATATTTGTTTGTAGCCCGTAGCACGAGCGCAGAAAAATCTAATCTACCTCCACCTACCTGTTTCAGTTTTTCTGGGAGTGGTTCTGGTGGAGGACGGGCACAGCTCACAGGAAACAAAGGTATTTAGCAGCCAGCCGTTCCCTGACTGGCATCATGCCACCCTCCCCCCAGCCACCAAACCCAACGTGAGCCCCCCCCGCCCCTCCCCACCCGCCGAACCAACACTGTTGAGTGTTAGCTGGAACCCCTCCTCTCCTCACCCCTGCCCGGACAATGGCGTCCTTTTTTTTGGGGGGGGGGGGGGCGTGAGGAAGGAGAGGCGTCGCTGCTGAAGCGTCTGCTCATTCATGCCGATCTGCTGATCTCCTCTGGAGAAAGGCGCTCTGAATAATTGCTCACATGTGTACTGTGCTGCATGTGTGTGTGTGTGTGTGTGTGTGCACCATATGTATATTATGTTTTTTAAACTCACAGCGGTCAGAATTGATTGCTGCTCATGTGCTTGGGTGTTTCTCGTTTGCAAATGAAAGGCAAAAAAAGAAAAGAAAAAAAAAAAAAAAGAAAATTTCTCTCTTTTATTGTTGGCCAAGCTTTTCTGCTGGATATAAAAAGGTGGTTGTGGCTTTAATTGCCTCTTTCTGCAGAAGGCGTAGGAAAAAAAAAAACGTCAGTCAGGTACTCCCTTGCTACGAATGGGTTTAATTCTGTATTGTAATGGCTGAGTTGCACGCCGTGTGTGTGTTTGTGTGTGTATACAGCAGTGTGTCTATGTCCATGCATCAATCTGTGAGTGTGTGTGTGTGTGTGTGTGTGTGTTCTTATTGATGCAGGTAACAGGATGAATGTTTTTTTTTAATGCATATTTTAGCCTCGCTGTAAAATTATTCTAATCCTGCTATCCTGCTTGTCCTGATTTAGTGTGTATGTGTATGTGTGTGTGTGTGTATGTGTGTGTGTGCATTAGAGCACCACACGATGTAGTCAGTCCTACTGGGTCCTGTCATATCGCAGCTCTCAAATTATGTCAGATGTCTGAGGAAAAAAAAGTGTCTATAAAAATGTTTATGTACTACAAAGCGTATTTATAAATCCCGGCGGATTAAAGGCTGGCTGCTGCTGAATTGCTGGCCTTTTTCTGTTGCCCTGTGTGCCTCTGTGTGTGTGTGTGTGTGTGTGTGTGTGTGTGTGTGTGTGTGTGAGAGAGAGACAGTAAAAGGAAGACGATTTGCTCACATTACTGTCTGTGTTCATGTGTGTGTGAAGAGTAGCATGTGTTTGTGTGTAATAAGTGGGTGTTTTTGTGTGCGATGGGCTGTTTAAGGAGCACCACTGCCCTGTGTGTGTGTGTGTGTGTGTGCAAGTGAGCATGTTTACACGGCAGGCGTGCGTGTGTGTTTGCATTTATGAGAGGCCCGTTTGGGTGCTGGGGTGAACATGAAAGGGTGTGGGAGTTGGCAGCGGAGCCGCAGGACATCCCCAGGCAGACCATGCCAGAGGAAAAGCTGGCACCGAGCTGGGCTGCAGGCGAGCCGGGGGGTGGGCCGGGCTGGAGTAGGATACGGTGGAGTGGGGTGGTCCTCTGTGGTCCTGGCTGCACACTGGACATTCCTGCTCTCACTTTACTTCCTTCAGCTGCAGAGTGGTGCAAGCTGTTGGCCACTAAATTGCCTGTACACACACACACACACACACACACACACACTTAAGGACGGAGGCACACGTTCCAAGTCAGGTTAATAGTTTTTTACGTATTTCTGTAAATCGCAACCTGTAAAACACAGGGGCTGCATTTTTTATTTGTGCACCACAGTCTGTATCCTTTGGTTCTCACACACAGACATTTACACAAAATACAACAGAAGGATATCTTGGCGCTGCTTAGAAATCAAAATTTCACCACAAACTGACAAATAATTCAAAAGTGATAACGTTTTATTAACATTTTATTATTCCTGAAAACCGCTGACCATATCAATTATTGTAGTCAAATTGACTTAATCAACATGATTATTTGTCATATTGAAGCAGGCCCTGGTGGAGTGTGGAACGCTGTGCTTTTTGCGGCGTAATGTAAGTGTAGGTCTTGTCGCGCTGGCCTCAGATCAGATCGTTCTGGATCTCGGCTGGCCTGGTGCATTGCATCCACGGTCCTCGGCCACTCTGTGGTGGATGTGCTGCGACCTTGAAGATATCTGCCGTCTGCATGCTCCAAGTTCGCCAGCCAAGGCGCTCAATATAATCAATTCATTTAGGCTCTAATGGTTACAAATGGCAAAAATGGAGTCTCTGTAGAGGCACGGAGACCCCATCAGAGGCATGTCTTTCTTTCTTTCTTTCTTTCTTTCTTTCTTTCTTTCTTTCCTTGTACAACAAGGCATGATGTTACATTCACTTCTAAGGCTGTCCATTGTGCGCTAATCAAAAAGTCTTCACCAAGCTCAGACACATTCGAAAAATGAACCAAAAGTGGTGTTTAAATACTAGATAAATAATCTCTGCCCGCACCGGCCAAAGACCAGCTCATAAAATGCCCTGTGAGTTTTAACCCCCTCCCTGGGGCCTGGAGTGAGGTGTGTGCGTGTGTGTATGTGTGTGTGTGTGTGTGTGTGTGTGTTGGGCGCTTGCCTAGCCTCTGACTATGTGTCTGTGTTGGGTGTGTGCCTGATTTTAGTGTGTGTGTGTGTGTGTGTGTGTGCGAGAGTGTGAGTTTTTGCTGGATTCTCCAGCCGTTGAAGCCTGCCAGAATATGCAGAGAGTGACACAAGGTCTGGGACTGAAACCTACAGCAGAAACAAATAACGCAAAGTTGCGGTCGTGGAACTGTCTTTTTTTTTGCACAATTATAATGTGAGTCGAACGCATTAGAAAGACTTTTTAAAACATCAGCCCTGCTGCCAGCAGTCACGTTCGCTGCTACCTGTACGACGCGAGATTTCACCCACCCCAAAACAAATATTTGATCAGCAGCATCTGCACTGGCAGCACGCAGGGGTGTAAGGCAACGCAATTCTGCAACAATTAAACTATATTCATCGGCATTCGTAGCTAATGTGATTGTAGACATTGAAATATTTTTCCTGTGCAAAAAAATGAATGTACATCAAACAATATGGTTTGTATAGTTCTAAACCAGAACAAAGTTTTTTTTATTTAAGTTTTGAAAAAAAAAAAAAAAACACCTGAAGGTATCATCTGGCTTTCGAATGCCACCTCAGTTACCAACAGCTTTATTAGCAATTCGAACACGTAACTTGTCGTGTCAACAGCATTTACTGTTCGCCTGTGCAAAAACTTTCTCACTTCAATTCTCTTTTTGTTAGAGTGAAGGGCAGGACCCGAATTACTTCGGTACTTTCGTTTGTGCGTGTCTGCACACCTTGTCAGACCAGCTCCTGCGGCCGCCATTCTTTCGGCATCGCCCCCGGCTCGAACCGTTCTGGCAGAGAGACAGAGCGTCCTGTTTGTACAGTGGAATAATTCCTCCCTGGGTCAGGTGACTTTGTGGTGACCCCTCGTAGGACAGTCTGTCACAGAACTGGCTTCCCGTCTGCCAATAAGCCAACTGATGTATTTTTAGAGGCGCTGACCTGATCACACACAGGTTGCGTTAGGAGATACGTCGAATCGGCACAGGCTGGATATTTGGCCTATTTCAGGATAAATCGGCTCAGTCCCTGTCATCGCTATAAAAGCCAAACATCCCCTCTGGCCCTCACCTCTATTGTTCTTGATTATGGTTGATTAATTTATCAATATCGTGATGAATATTCTGGTCAGATGGATTTTACACTAACTGAAGTGAAACTGGAATAATTCACACGGACAATTCTAGGGTTCCTATTGCAATTTTCTAATTAGTTCAACCACCAGCTACTACTAAATAATATAAATGATCAAATGTAACATATTATAAATATACAGCGTTATTACCCTGCATGGCTGTAGATATTCTGCCATCAGACTGGTGAATTTAAATGCCTCCGGAGGACGGCGTCCCGGTCACCGGGAAAGTTGATGAAGTCCAGGTGTGAAATGTGTTAAGGGGCGGGGCCTCGGCTATCTCAAGCAGCCATTATTTCAGTGATAATTGTACACACTGGCGCAGTCCCCACTGCGAGACCCGGGCTGCATACTGAGGGATTGGGTGGCTGCTGTTGTGGAGTTGTTAACGAAACTTGTGCATGCACACACACACACACACACACACACACGCATGCATGCATACGCATATGCACAGACACACACACACACACCCACACAAAAAGCCCCTACTTCCTGACTGAATCTTACTGATAATTTGCTCAGGCTCATTTGAATTTTAAGCACTTCTTTAATCTTCAAAGCCTAAATTGCTTTATGAATATGCATGGTGTGGGCAGACTTTAGTTCATTACCTAGTTGTAAATTCTAATGACCATTAGGTCCTCTCAGTAATTGCCAATTGTTTTGCATTTTTGATTGGCCTATTACCATGTGCATTCCGAGCACATCAGCATGGCCTGTCAGACCTTCTGAAAGAAAGTGTGTGTGTGTGTGTGTGTGTGTTCAGGACTTGCCAATACAAAAGAGGAGGGAGCTTTGAAGGAAAAAATGTGGAAATTGCTCATATTTCTCACATTTTCTTGGAGTTTTGGGAGAAAAGAGGATGATGTAAATTAAAGCAGCATTTTGTGTGTGAAGATTGACATATTTAATTTACATGATGATTCTGCTCCCCTTCATTAATGCACTTTTTTTTTTTCTCACCCCGGCCGCAGTTAATCACTTTTGATCAGAGCCTCTCCGCCGGCGCTCCGCTGATTCCGAGGGGTGGTATGGGGGCGCACGTGCTTCCGCGGCCAAGCTACCTGCACCCCGCCCAGTCCGGCCTGCTTCCTCTCCTCGCCGCGGGTGGCTTATTTACGTCCAGAGCCGTCCGGCGCTCAGCCTCCTCCAGCGGGCGTGGGCCTTCGCCGCATAAAGCACAGCAGACAGCCGCTGTCACTTCTTTATGTCCTCCCCCTCTCCCCTTTGAGGAAGCAGATGTTGGACACCTCCTCCCCCCAACGCTGTCTTGCTGCAAATCTAAACCGATGCTGTAGCAGAGAGTGATTTGTCTCTTTGAGAACGTTCCTCTGTTAACATGGTGAAAATTAAAAAAAGGAAACACGCAGGCAGACGCACACACACATAGAGGAGATTAATTAAATCTTTCAGCACGTCGTTTTGTCCTTCTACGTGTGGACATGTGGCTGTAGAGCGTCCCCATTTGAAAAATGCTCATACCCAGAGACCCATATGGACACACACAAACACACACACACACCCTCATGGACATCCTCACAATATCCACACCCACACATTGTGACACACATGCAAACAAACACATTCTGTAGAAAATCTGCAAAAAAAAACAAATCTTGCATCTGTAATTGTTGGGGAAAAGAGGAGCGGGAGGAGATAGAAAGCGGAGAAGTCAATCAAATAAATACATGCTCAAGCAATAATGAGCACAGACAGTTAAAGAGGTTAGAAAAAAAATTACAGTAAATAAATAACTAAATAAATAAATAAAAACAACAACAAAAGGGTTACTCTTTCCTCTTTTGGTCCCTTCGTTTTTTCCATTGGTATTTATTTTTCTCAGCAGCAAAATGCTTCAAGGGGGAAAAAAGCTGAAACCTACATTGTGATGAAAAGGAATTCTTAATCAGGGAAAAAAAAAATAAGTAGTGTTGCTCGCCGAGCGCCTCTCTAATGGACGTGCTGGATGTCGGGGCGGTGGTGTTGGTGGGATTTTGGGGGGTGGGGGTGGTGGATGTGCGTGCTCCGCGGGGACACAGCAGGCACTGTTTCCTCGGGACTCTTTTAGCCCTTCCCTGGCTGCGAGCACGCTTCAAAGTTGTTAATATTCAGCTGGGAAACTGTATCCAGAACACAAATAAATTATTAAGTGCATGAACTTTTTAGGCAGTAAGATGAACTGATGGGGCACATCTGTGAGATCCAGGGTCTTTTTTATTTGTGTGTGTGTGTGTGTGTGAGTGTGTGTGTCGAGAGGATCTGCCCTCTCCGACTTCCCAGCCTCTGGTCTCCGGCCAAGGGCATGCATAATTGATTCCACACGCGCTATCATTTTCTTGATGTAATTGCCTTAGTAAGATATGATGAAATCTAATGGATCATTTATTGTTCTAAAACGGGTAAAGAAACGGTAAAACGGCGCTGGAGTTTCGGGCCTCCTCTGCCAGCGGCGGGGCGAGCCGGGCCAGTCTGTGGGGTTTTGCCTGTCTTGGCCCTGCCAACGTCCCGCTGCTGCCCGTAGCCCAGAGCTGCGGTGCGGGCTGATTAGCCTTCTCTGCTCTGTGATGAGCTGACCAGAAAACCATGCCAAATTCTCCCCCCTCTCCTCTTTTCTCCGTCCTTCTCACCATCGCTCAGACCATACACACAAATACAGTATCTGTTCAGCTCCCTCTCCCACGTTAGATCCGTCTCCTTTCTTTTTCTTCGAGAGTGGCTTTTGTTCCGTCCACTCTCTCTCTCTCTCTCCTTCTCTCTCTCCCTCTCTCTGTGCTCCTCTAGGATGGGCAGATGTCCCGCTCTGATAGAGCTGTTAAGCGGACACAGGGCCCGGCTCTGTTCCGACCCCTTCTGATGTTTGTTTTGCGAGTGAGATGTCCTGTTCAGCGTCCTGGACTGGATGCCGCAGGGATCTACCTGCCTGATCGCTCTTTCTCTGTGTGTGTGTGTGTGTGTGTGTGTGTGTGTTTGTGTGTGTGTGTGTGTGTGTGTCGCCTGACAGCTTGAGATCCTGGCGAAGCCACCGGACTGTTTGTTTCTCAGCGGGGGTTGTGAACCGTGTCTGTCTGTGCTCTGAACAGGAACTTATTCCCACCGGCCGGGCCGGGCCGGGCCCCTGCGCCGCTCAACGCCACATCCCCCACTCTCTCTGTCCTCTGTTTTTGCTTTAAGACACAGGATGTCCTCACTGCAGATATGTGTTAGTAGCACCCGTCGCCACATGCTCGATTGCGGCGGGCAGGTCTGCCGCTCCTGTCAACACCTCCCTACAGATCCAGGGACTTATTTGTAGATATATATTTCAAAAACATTAATCTTTTCCTCTTCCGTTTACACTCATCCTGGGACTTTAGGAGAGATTATAGGTAAACGCTGAACTGAAAGGAGTCTGCAGTGCAGATTAATAATAATTATAAATGGGCAGAGACTTCCCTGAGAAGATCCAGCAGCAGAATGTGCCTCAACAAGTGGCGAGCGCTCCCCCCCCCCCCTCCCCCACTGTAAAGTAAAGTTTATTCTTTCCGTCTGTCCCGCATGGTAGCCGTATAAGATTCGGGCCCGTCAGGCACATCCGTGTGTGTGTGTGTGATGGGGGCAGCGGAATGGCTCTCCTCAGAGCACAAAGGGGAAATTGTCCGGTGGGCCGACGGTCCCCGCAGCCCCGGTGTGGCCAGACTGGCCCGGCTGGACAGGATGATAGATTGCTTTGTCAGGGGTCCCAGGGTGTGCCCTGAACTTGGAGCACTTTGTTTACGGTGAATGGGAAGGGAAAGGCGCTGGAATAATCTTTGTCTATTTTTTTCCCCTTTTCACAGAGGCCTAAGAAAGAGAGGAGAGAGAGAAAGAAGGGGGGGGGGGGGGGGGGGCGAGGGAGGGGCGAGCGAATGGGGGGAGGGTGGCAGGAGGGGCCGGGAGGGGCGGGGCCCGTCGGTGGTTCTCCATTAACAGATGAACTTGGCCGAGGTCCAGGCGTTTGATGAGAGAGTGTCATAGCCTGCGCTCGCTCCAGCCTTTTCAATCTCTCTCTCCCTCCCTCCTTTCCTCTCGCTCTCTCTCGCTTCTGCCCACCCTACCTGCTGACTATACATCAAATGGTTCCAGGTTCCTTTTTGGCTAAAGGCGAAAAGCGACGCTGCCCCCCCCCCCCCTTCCGTGAGCCAGAACCAGTTCAGACCGGTTGGCTGGCCTTGTAGCCGGGCCTCTGTCATCTTGCCTTGCGCTCCGAGGACTTCAGGGGAAGGAAAACAAAAACGCGAAAAAAGAAAATGAAAGCGTAATTCTGATAATGCCGCTGACCCGGGGGTCTCCGGCAGTGAATTAAAGTGAGCGAGGAGAGCGGTAAATTACCAGGGAAGGGGCTTATCACAAACTCTACAGAAATAAAAAGAAAGGGAGCGAGAGGGAAAATAGTTACAGAGGCCAAATGTGCTATTACATTGAACATTTCTCTTTTTTTCTCATTATGCAGCTACAGTACCTGTCCCTTTTATAGTGAAGAGGAAGAGTGCGTGTGAGGTGGAGGTTGCAGGACAGATGCTGCACAAAAGCCCCTTTTGTTGGTTGGGACATGACCACGCATTGACTGCATTGACGGCATTTCCTCTACGTCCATCACCTGAATCGGTCCCCTGGATCAGGTCGGGTTATTTCAGGTGTCCTGACATTTCCAGCCACTTACTGGAAGGCCGGTAGAGCCTAAAGCTGTGGTCATGCCTGGCCATTACAGTCCTCTCTAACACCTCATTGTGATTCCCTTGGTCTGTTCTTTGAACGAACGTTTTTATGCTCTGAGTAACGTTGGTGGTGGGAATTCCGGGGCATGAATACGAACACAGTCTCAGTGTAAAAACACATTGTTTTGCTACATTTACATTTACAGCATTATCAGACACTTATCCAGAGCGACTTACAGTCAGTATTTACAGGGACAGTCCCCCTGGAGCAATTTTAGGAATAAGTGTCTTGCTCATGGACACAATGGTAGTACTACAAACCTCAATTGTCCATATAAATTAAAATAATAAAAGGAATGATAATATCAATCAGGCAGGAGCCATGGTTCCCATGGTTCTCTTAAAACTTTTCCTACTGCATCTCTGTCTCTTTCATGTCTCTGCCTGTCCATGTCCATGCCACTGGAACAGCCAGTTATAAAATCCGCCCTTCTCCTTATCACAGCCGTGTCCCTGATCTCTGGCCTGTGCTTCACGTCGTATCAAAGGTGACTGGCTTGAAGGGATCGGAGGTCGCCCTCTGACACACTGTGTACGGGGTGGGTACCTCAATGTTGAAGGGCTTACATAAGATTCTTGTGCTTATGCCTCCACACCCACACACACACACAGTCCAGTTTTTACTGGTTGTGAAAATGTGCGTCGTGTGTTTGTCTGGTATAGGCAGCGTAGCGTTGTGTGAGTTTGCTTTGTTCTGACTTATTGACTGATTGATTGGCCATTAAATGCATATGAGCTTCAGGCCAGTGACTTTTATGGTTAGTGTGTGTGTGAGGGAGGTTGTTTTCCACAAGTGTGTTAACGGTGGTTGCTTCAGCATGTTGATGGATGCGGTGTTTTTTTTTTGTATTCTACTGGGAAACGGCTAAATATAACCCCAGTCCGGTGTGGCTCATGGGGCTGGGGTGCAGAGACCAGTTCATTAGCATATCCATGTACAGATTGTATGTGAAACCCTTCACAAGGGTGGGGGAGGGCAGGCCATATACATGTCTGAGTGTGTGTATTTGTGGCAGCGTGTCCACAAGCTGGACTGTTTTGTTCGTCTTCCAGACAACAGCGTGGGTTGCACTTGGTGTAAAATCACAAAGACGGGTCATTCCTGTGTGCTCACGCAAACACACTCACACAGACTCATACACACATACGGGGTCCAGAAAGAACTGTAATATATTGGCTGTGTTGGTATGTGTGCCACATGAGCGGCTGGCACTGCATGCCCCGGTACGGTACAGGCTCCAGCGGGTAACAGGATCCGGGTCTGAGAACCTGACCCCTGGGGCACCAGCAGCCATGGGTGCATTCAGCTGATCTTTGCTGGGGAGAGAAAGGACTGTTTGGAGGGGGTGGTGGTGGTGGTATGTTAACCCCTGACTGAGTTTCTCTCTCTTCCTGAGTGTGGACGTGGGTATTTTTTTTTTTTAATGCACGAGACTCCGACGGTCTCGGTTTTTGAAATTTATTTGAAGGTGTTTTTGTTTTTTGGTTTTGCCGGAGTCAAGGTTGAAAAAGCTGCAAGCTATGGTCTGGTGTACAGTTTCCCCTTTTTTGTATTAGCATCATTATTTGCAGATTCAGGGGCTTTTTTTCTGTGTTCCATCTCTCACTGACAGACAGATGTGGGCATATGCATGCTAGGGGCAGCCCAAAAAACCGATATGACAAAACATCATGATACTTCCTTTAGCGATACATTATCGGTACACTGCAATCCGGTATTCATTTTGAACACATAGACCTGTGTGTGAAAAACTGTGTTTTTATGACACAAAGGGAGGAGCGGACAGCAATTTTCAGCAGGCTGCGGTGATTTTTTTCTTCTGTAATAAAAAACATCTTTTTAAAATTGAAATTGATATCAAGACCATATTGTAGAGAGCTTTAATGTATCGTTGACCGTGATGCCATCATACCAACATTTTTTTTAACCTGAATTTGAACATGAAGACCTAGTGCTGCCGCCCTTCACCCGTCACCCTCTCAGTTTCTACTTTCGCAACGTCCTCAGGTTGTCACCCACCCACTCGCTCAGTGTAAAGGGACCGAGAAGGAGAGGGGGGAGGAGGACGGGAGGAGGAAGGGACGAGCGATCTGGACACAATATCCTATTTCCAGAGCAATGTCCGCGGGTTTCATCTCCTTTTCGGTGTGGTTAATGTCGGACGGGCTGCTCCCGCGCGGCCCTCCTGCCCGGCTAATGGGGTCATGGGTGTCGGTGTGTGATGTATGGATTATGTTTACTGTGGCATATTTTGTTTGGGAGTCGGGGCGGTGAGATTGCTGCATGTGATAAATGAACGTGCCCTCCAGATTCACTCAGCACCTGTGGTCGGCCACCCCCACCACCCGACGGTGCCGGAGACTCGCACCTCTCCTGCCAAAAAGCTTGGTATTTAAGGCAGCATAATTGGCTGTGATAAAAAATAGGTTTTCTTTGTTTTTTTTTGTGTCCTCCTTTTTTTCCTTTTTCACCTTAGGTGGTGTAATTTAGCATTAATACCTCCCATGGTCAGGGACAGAATGGTCTGGAAAAAACAAGGACTGTTAGTTACCCAGAGTTTTTTTTTTTTTGGTCGCCACAAAGTGTGAACATAAATAACAGGGAAAAAAATTAAATACAGATATGAATTTGAGAAGGAAGCTCACTGTAGAAGCAATTTTTAGCAGTTTTTAAAAAATTCAGTGGCATTTTTTATCAAAACGGTGTCATAGAAATTAGTCTTGAATTAGTCTAAGCAATTTCCTTCGGGATTAATAAAGTTTTCTGATTCTGAATGCTGTCACACATTATTTGATAAGTCAAACTTTGTTTAGTTTTGCTGCTGGTCTCTCTCTCTCTCTCTCTCTCTCTCTGGGTGTCTCTAGTGAAGTGTCTGCAGCGGGCCTCATTTCAGCAGCTTTTGGGGCCAGAGTATCCGTAATGTTTGCTTTGGGCTGCACAGTGTCTTGCTAAAGTGCCTTTTATTAAGAGTTTGCATGGACAAGGGCTCTCTGGCAGTCAGGTTGTGTTGTGTGTGGACTTGTGTGTGTGTGTGTGTGTGTGTGTGTGTGTGGTTGGTGGGGGGGGTACTATATGTGCGTGAGTCTGCCATTACTCCTCTACAGAAGGGCTATCAAAATGCACACTGACACCCTTAATGGGGTCCAATCTGCAACTGATAGCTCCATCACAGCCGCAGAAAATATGATATCGGACATGAAATTATGCAGATAGTCTCAGAAAGTTGATTCGGTAATAAGACCCAGGCTTGCGTGCATTATATTTGACATCTGAGGAATATTTCATATTTTCGAGACACAGCATGCGATACACGGTATAATACTGAATGGTTGGATTCGTAATGTAGGACGCAAGATATAGTATGTGAAGCGCACACGTACACATACAAATAAATACACTCGCTCTGGATAATGCGGTAAATGTGAATGTATATTCACATATAAACAAGATCCAGTGAACAGTCATCAATTGGAGTAGTGGCGGAGTCTTAATCGAATTTCCGCTCTTGCCTGCGTGCCTCCACCAGCTGCACAGAGACATTCTGACATCTCCAAAATGCCATGGGGCAAACACGCCCCTCGCACACACATGCATGCGCGCACACGCATGTGCACACACGCAGACGCAAACGTGCTCTCTCTGGCTAACATGCATATAAGTCAAGCCAGGTGTTGCAGTCTTTGTTGATGTGTTTTACTGCGCCGTCGTTCCGGCGCACGCTGGGCCCAGTGTAGGTGTGCCTTTACCCTAACATTCCATTTTTTTGGATCTCCGCCGGTAACGGCGTCACACCGGTCTGAGCACCAGGCCTGAGAGCTGAATCGCCACTCTCCCCGAACCCCCACCGACTTTTAACAGGTACAGGCTTTAAAAAAAAAAATAAAAAAGTTGCTGATGCCTCTGATAAGTTACACAGTGCGCGTGAGTGTATGTGCACGTCTGCGTGGCGCCATGTCCCTCTGTGGGCGGATGAGCTCTGTGAGGCCCTCCACCTTTGCTGGAGGCCTGGCCTTGGTGTGAGCAGCTCTCTAGAAGCTCTCTGGAGCTTCAGCCGTATCTGTTACCGTAAGTCTGTTATTACAACTCTGACTGGGTTGTGTAGTAGCTGGAGCTACCGCAACCTTGTGTGACTGTGTGCGTGTGTGTCTGCGTGAGGGTAAATGCATTTGAAGTGCAGCAGGAGCTGTCTGTGTTCCCACGATGCCGGAACATCTAGAAACTGGTGACGAGCGTTGTCTGATGAATGTACAAACAGTGTGGTAACTTTGTAAGTGAACACTGATAAACTGTTCATTTCACACCGTGAGATTTCATCAACATTCTATTCTGTATTATAAACTAATACATTTCAGACAAAGATTTCAGAAGAAAGGTGAATGTTTAATATACTGTATTCTTAAATGAAATGAAATGTATTGTTATGTAGTTTCTAGCTTTGAAAGGTCATGGTTCCCAGACCAGAGCATATTGAGCTGTCTCTCCCTCCACACACACACACACACACACACACACACACACACACACACACACACACACACACATGCTCAGCTGCACAGGATGTTGCTGTTCTGATGTTTCACATGGTTGGTTCTTGATGACCACTGGGGTTTCAGCTGCTGTGTGTTTCTCTTCTGTGGCCTCTCCTTCCCTTTACCAACCCTCCACCCTCCACCTCTCGCTCCTTACCCTCCCTCCCTTCCCCTCTCTCTCTCTCTCTCTGTGGATGGTTTTGTTCCTGTAGCGTTTCAGTAGCAGAAAATACCCTTGTTACTTGACACAGATACACCTTTCAGCTTGACCAGGCGGTGCAGCGGCAGGGCTGAATACCCCACCCCCTCCGACCCCACACCCTGGGGTCCCTGTCTCCTCACCGCCTATATTCATTCATCTCTCTGCAGCATTCACATGAAAAAGGGAAAAGTTATTCAGAATTGTTTTTTTTTTCCTGCTATTGCTCCCGTCCCCCTCCTCGTGTCTGGGATTCTGTTGTGCGGAGTGGCCCGTTGGTCAGTGTTTGGATCAATAGGATGTGTGCCATATCGCCGGTGCCCTTCAGAGTGTGAGCGATCCACTGACCCCATCATTACACCCCGGCCTGCACATCCGCCGAGAATCTGCGCATGGACAGTCCAGTTAGAGAGATGGGGGGTGGTGTACAGGGAGAGGCGAGCGAAAACCGTGCCGCACTTTATCATCGGAAACCAACAGAGGAGAAAAAAACAAAAAAACAAAACGCTAATATGGATTTAATGGGGAGAATACAGTGCATAATTGATTTTCTGTGTGTGTGTGTGTAGACAGACAGAGAGACAGCCTGTGTTTCCATGGTCGACTAACAGTTTGTGCGCCTATGAGTCGGGCGCGAAAGTGGCCAGTCGCAACTTTGCGCTAAAGGCTTTTATCCGTTTCCCATCGTATCAATAACAGGCCGTGGATGCTCGACAGGAAGGGTCCCCTCATCACTATTAATGCTTCCCCTTCCGCAACCGCTAATGCTAATCGGCCCTAATAATAACGCTAACGACAATACCGGCAATTTACTGCGGGTCCCCCCGCGCAAAACGCACCACTCCCTGGGCGTAATAGAGCTTATGGTGGCAAATCAAATTACCTTCTTGCACCTAGAGCTTCGTTGCGAGACAATAAAACCCAACAAATTTACAGCTCGCGCCGCGCGGCCCGAAGTGTTATAATGCATTTAAATCCGGTCAGGCTTGTTCTCATTAGTGTGTATGTTCGGCGCGCTAAATCCTGCTTCTAGCGTGTACTCCACCCCCCCTTGTGACCACGATCTGCCAAGTTTGAGAGGCAGCCTGCCAGTAATAAGCCTGCGATTTGTCTCTCATCATCTGTCAGTGCCCAGTAACCAACCGCCATGCCCAAAGCGAGCGACACACAAAAGCATTTCTCAGTTTTCACATAAAAAAAAAAAAGGAATTTATTTATTTGCTTATTTTGGTCAAGTGAAAGGTTAACGTCCTCTGCCCTGATGGACACCGGGGGCTGTGTCCAACTGTATCAGATACCGCTGGCACTCGTTTCTCCTACCACGTATTAGAGCGGCCAGATGGCAATGGGAAAGTTCACTTCTATGTATTTTTATCCAAAAGGGGATGTGGTGAGGTGACAAAAGTTGCATACATTTGAATGAAAACTAGACTTGTGGAGAACCACAGATCTTTTGACGTGGAAAGACAAACTGTGCATCACATCTATCGCAGAGTGGGACAGGGTGGGGTGCATGTGACTCATATCTGTCCCCAACAACTTTGAGGGGCGGGAAATCTCCCCATTGATGCTCTCCAGCTCCCACCCATCCTGTCAGGTCATTATATGGGGTTCCAAAAGGCCTACCTTATATGAGAAAATGTCTTGCTGGAGAAATATTTTATACTTTTATGAGAATGTGTGAGGCTGAGTGGAGTTGAGAAGTGTGTGTGAGAGAGAGAGAGACACACTGCCTAGTCTGACTCCTAGAGAGCCTGTAATGGGCTCATTAGGAGGGTTTTGGTCTTTGAGCTGGTGGTGTGGACTCTCTTCTCTGCATTGATTCAGAGAATTCTCTCTTTTTCTCTCTCAGTTCTTGCCTGTTGTTCTTTCTCTGGAAGAGTTGACCACATGCTACACCTGAAAACAGAGAACAGGTAGTGAGAAACAAAACAGAAAATATCGCAATAGTGGGATTAAAAAAAAAAAACAATTTCACACTCTCACACTCTCTTCGGTGGTGAGAAATGTCCTCCGGTCGCCTCAGCCCTGACTGACACGGTGGAATGTTTTTGTGTGGCTCGCGCTCTCTCTTTTGCTGCGGGCGAGGCTTCAACCTGCCGGGCCCTGTCTCGGATTCCCACGTTGGGCGTGTTGGGACCGTGTTTAATGACATGATACCGCAGAAGCTGCCCGACCTGTCTCCAACACGCCCCTCCCCACCTGACCTGGCCTCAACCAGATCGCTTCACCTACGGCCTCCACCTCTTCCGTCCACTACAACCCGTAGGCCAGGCGCCCGGTGCCACTGTTGTGTGCCAGGACGGTGGCAACGTAAGAAAAGGGGAAAGAGGGGTCACTGGGCATATTAACATGTGACCAATCACACGAGGGGCCCCATCTGCCCCGTTATTTCCCATGCACCCGGGGTTCCTCTTTGATTACACAAAATGTCGGCCGTGGCTCCTCTGTTGCCAGGGGTCTATTATTAGCAAGTGTCACTCAGTTATCTGAGAGTGGCGCTTTTAGCTGCCATTTAAGTGGCTGACACTCAGGTTTTGCAGCAGATTAAATGAAATTTTAGGCGTGGTTTGGCTTGGCTGGGAACGGACAAAGGAGGCAGCTGTTGTTGGAAATGTAATCTGGCACCGTTGAGAAAACGGTGCCACGGCCGTCCGCCGCCTCTACCAAAAAAAAAAAAAAAAATGCTTTTCTGCCTCGTTCCAAAAAATCTGCGTCTTGCCAGAGGTAGAGCATCTTTTTTTCAGTCTGGTTCTCCTCACTGATTTTGAAAATGGGGCCCAGACCCCGTTCATCACTTCTCATATTTTCACTTCTTCATTCCCTCCACTTCCTTTCTTTCTTTTTTTTTTTGTACAACTTAATCTCTTCTCTTTTGCCTGTAAGCTTCTCTGATCCCTTCTTCCATAATGGAAGCTGCCCCCCCCACCCACATGGATTAGTGCCGTAGTTGCGTCTGCACCAGGTGTGGGGGCCTGGGATGACCCACCACGCTGGCTGGACATGGGTGGAATGAGGAAGTAGAGACAGATGTCTACTTGTCTATACTAGTGCATCTTAAAAACATTTGATTATCAGTTCATTTGTTTTTATATCTTATTTAAAAAAAAAAAACATGCTATATGCATTTCAATTAAAGCGAAATGTTGATTTTCTTTTTTTTTTTGGACAATCATGGCTGAAATGATCGATTAAAAATATGCATGCTTTTCCTATGCACCAATATCTGTCTCTATGAAAAACTGGGAGTATACATGGAGAGTGAAGGGCTGATGGTGTGAAAGTGCATTCTCAGCCACCATTTTTGTTTGTCTCTGTCAGGAGACCTGATCCAGTCTGGTGCTGCCGGGTAGTGAGAATGGAGCTTGAGCTGTGTGTGTGTGTGTAAGTGTGTTGCATCTCCGCACCTCCGCTTTTGTCGCCTCGTCTCTGTTGCTGTCAGGGTGGGGGCCGGGCGACGCAGGGGTTTGTACTCTTTTCGGCCCCGGCGACGGCTGCGGCCCAGGTGTAAATGAAAGCCGTGAAAAGTGACAGTTGTAAATGACCGAGAAGACGAGTGTCTGCCGTTTGAGTTGCGAAAGGCAGCAATTTTAGTCCGCCGCCTTCCCCCTTACTGCTGCCAGGAGTGCGAGGGGGTGGGGGACGCTGGTGTTTGATTTTTCTGCGACCAGAATGCAATTGTCTGTTTCTTTTTTTGTTGTTTTAATGAAACAGATCCGTTTCACTCGTCCACTCTTGGAATAAAGGGTGGATGGACGGGGGCTCAGAGGGGCTGTAAAGCTCCAGAGTGTTTGCAAATTAATAACTTGTTTTCGCCTCTGACTAAATATGCATTACCGCTTTGGCCGAAGTCCACGCCCGGAGGAGAAGTGCTCGACTTGCATTCTGTGCTCCTTCTATATGTGTTCATTTATGTAACGCACGGGCACTGAGTGCCGCAGCGCGGGGTCGAGGACCGCTGCTGATGGGCTGACGATTTAAATGCCTGAAACCGGATCCGACCGCCGCTCACACAGGTCACGCAGCTGCCCAACACGGCCTGAGCGTACACAGACACAAAGTGCTTACACACACTCAGTCGGCACTGACGTACCGCTTGGAAAATCACACGCGAGACTACGAATGTTCCTATTCAGTTTCTCGTCTTGTACGTACTTTCTGAATTCATGGTGTGTATTGAGGTCAGCGCTTAATAACATTAATAACATTTCTAATAAAAGTGTGTTTTTGAGGTCACATGGCATTAGTGAGACCTCAGTAAAGGGAACTGAGACCCAAATCGAGATCTTGATATTAAAGGTTGATGTTACACGTTGGTCATATAAAAAACTCTTGTTGGACACGTTATATGGACTTTTGTGTTTTCTCAGGCAGGTTCCCTCAACCCCAATGACCTCACGGACACCCGTGTCCCTTATGCTGACACTTCGCATATAGGCCCTGATCTATAGGGTCCCGGGTGCTTTTTTGGCAGGGTGTGCAGGCAGCTCCCCAGCCTGCTTGGAGGTCCCGCTCTTTGCCATGTTTAAACTTGATTTATTGACTTCAGCTGCCTCACGGAGGGAGCTCGCAGGTACCAGCGCCTTCATTAACATTCTCATATTCTGTTGTGTAACCGGCCTGGAGTTCAGAATGCTGCCACATAACTCTGTCAGAAGGGCGAAGCATTTCCACCCCCTCCCGGCGGATGTTGGGCTGATGTGAGTCGCACCAACCCTGGACCTGGAGGGCATCAGATCTACATGGCTTAGACCTTCCATATTCCAGCAAACCTGATTCAGCTCAAGATCTTTGTGGTGTCTAGAGTTCAATTTGGAGCGTTAAATGAGGTTACCTCAGAAACGTGCCGGGCGGCTGCTCTCGGTGACACCTGATGTGAACCACGCCACCGTAGCCACTCACGTGCGTTAATGTCCAGCGTGTAAGACGAGCTGTGTACCTGGCCGGCCAGTTTTAGAAGGCGAGGTAGGTTGCAGGCAGATGCAGCAGCGGAGTGTGTGTGTGTGTGTGTGTGTGTGTGTGTGTATCGGAACACTTGTATTAAATTATCTCCCGGACAGGGAGTGGATGTGGAGAGGGCCTCTCACACATAAAGAATTAGACCCAGCACCGTCTGCCACGGCCAGGCGTGCACCGCATCCATCTTGCTGCGAGTTATTGATGGTAAACGTTACGCTGTGGTATTAACAGCTTCTTTCCACGCCATCTGAATGGCCGAGGCCCTCCCAACCTACACGTGCACACACACACACACAAACACACACACTCACAAATGAAATTATCTCTGGAGCAGAATGATATTCAGAGTGTGTTCCAGCCTTTGTCATGGGAAACAGATGATTGGAGGAAGGTGTTTTTGTGTCACTGTGACCTGTGCCGCCCCCACCCCACCAACACCACTCTCCTCGCCACTCTTCTCTCTCTCTGTCCCCCCCCATCCCATCTTTCCATTTCTTTCATCTCCCTCTTTCCACTAATGGCTTGGCCCTTTACTCTGAGGGAGCTGGACGGAGCAGTTGAGGGGTCAGGCTGAATTTTTTATCCGGAGAGAGTGGCAGGGTTGCGCGGTGTTGTGGAGGGGGCGGAGCGGGGCGGGGGCGTCAGGGCGTCCTGCATGAATAAAACAGGGAGGGTCTTCGCCTCAGCTGCATGTCCGTACAGCAGCAGCAGCGGCGCCCGGCAGCAGATAACCTTATCTCCGCGCCGACACGTCCAGCCAAGCAGCAGCGCTCCTCCCCGCTATGATGTTTTCATCAACACACAGCAGCACATGCACACACACACACACACACACAGACCATTACATCCCAAACACATACGATAACACACAGAGAGACACAACATAAACTTTTTCTCACACATACCAAATACACACCATACACCGTTACACACACACATACATCCCAAACACACCAAGAACACATACACACACACTTACAAAAAGCAAGCATTTACACAAACACACAAATGACACACATTGAAAGGAAAGATACACTTTTTCGACCTCTTTCCTTTTGATCTGTTTAGTGTTGTGACCAGTAGCACTGAAATGCTGTGTGTTGAATGTGCGCTGGCCCCAGAAGGTGGGCATGACGGAGGCATGATGGAGGGATGACGGAGGACCAGGGTGAGTCCGAGGCCTTCAACCCCTCGCATCGCGGACGGGAGGCGTGAAATGGTGCTGCCTGAAGCGGTGGGGTCTGGAACAGTGTTCTTTTTGTGCTGTCCTCCGGCTGTCTGCGAGTCACGCTGTGCTCGTTCCTCAGAGCATGGGTGTCACATGCGTTTCCCCCGGACACGCTGGACATGTCACACACACGTCCGGGGTGAACTCTCAGCAGTCCTCTTAACACTTTCTTTAAGGAGAGGAGCAGTCAGGCTTTCACCAAGTACAACCCTCACCGCATACACACAAAGACACACACACACACACACACACACACACACATAGTCCGACGCATATGGGCCCAGACCTCCTGCAGCTTTCTTTACACGTAATTCAATAATGGGGCCGCCCTCAAAAAAAAAAAAAAAGTCACATAACAGGCAGATATTTATACAAACACTATAGCTGAGTGTGTGTCTGGGGCCAAGGCAGTGTGTGTGTATGTGTTGAGAGCCTGCAGCAGTTGCTGGGTGGGTTTTGCTCTCCCTGGCCCAGAACGACATCACAGACATCTTTGTTCCTGCCCTGGCATATCCCTGAGCCTGCCTCCTCCCTGCTCTCCAACCCCGAACCTCCTGGGGCTTTTGGAAAACGGAGAAGGGGAAGGATAAAGACAACAAAGAGGTGCTCATAGTAAACATGTTGTCGGTGTGTGTGTGTGTGTGTGTGTGTGTGTGTGTGCGTCAGGCGGGGAAGGAGGAAAAAAGTCGAGGGTGTGGGGAGAGGCTGGAAGAGGATTTCCACTGAAATCTGAAATCTCTTCTGCAACGGAAAACGACCTTCAATGGAAAGAAAGAGAACCTCCCCCCACCTCCTCCACCTTTTGGGAAAATATCTCGTCCATGTCCTGATCTCCCCTGTGCCATGTTAGGACTTGGCATAGGCGTGGAGTTCAGGAACAGCCTGTTCAGGCAACAGCCGGCCCACGTTCGATTAGCGCCCGCGTCCAAACGGCGTGGCGAACGCCGGCCAGGAAAAATTATTTACGTGAATGGCAATTTTATCTCCTCGATTTAATGGGATATTAAAAACGCTTCCCGGACAACTGTCCTCTAATAGGTCTTTAAAGTTGTTTGTTGCCATTTTGATTAGAGTAATTAGGGCACCCATTGCACTTTGGGAAGGAGAGGCAGTGGTTGGTCTCGCCTCGTTCATTTGGCCACTCGATCTTTTGGGCCTGGCTAAAAGGCACTGGCCGATCCTCAAAGAGAAGCATTTGGATGTCTCGCGACCACCGTGCGCTCTGGGGGGTGGGTCGTAAATGTGTGGTGCAGCACTTAGATGCTCTCTGATGGGACCATTAGCCACATTAGGTCACTCTCAAAATGGCTAATGGAGCTTCAACGCACACAAGTACAATCACACTACATGCAAAAAAAGGACCTTGGCTGGCGAGGTTTTGCAAATAGTTTTCTGGAACTTTTCCTTTTTTTTTGTGTAATGTATTTTTCTCGCCCTCTTTCCTCATGATGTATGGGCAGAGGCGTTCTGGGCAGCCATTTCTCGGGACTTTGAGAAGATAATGGCCAAGAAGGGCTACAGTTATGATAATGGATGCTCAGAACCTCTCAGTCTCCCGCACCCCTGCCTCGGACTTGTGGTGCAAGGATCGCCGCAAAACAAACCCACAAGTACCTGCAGCAAACCCCCGCCCCCTCGCACCGGCACCATATCGCTCTTTTTAACTTGGCGGGAGGCTGCGGTGGGCTCACTCTGAGGCGGGCATGTTTGGCGATGTTTGCTTGGCTGTGGTGGCTGGCCCTTCGTGTTTCTGTAAATGTCAGAGGCTGTGTCGTTATTGACTGCGACTCCGAGTATGCGTGTGTGAGTGTGTTTGCGGCTGCAGAACTGGCCCGAGGCATCCTTCAGCTGGGACGAAGCCTTTTTTTTCCCTGTTGATCAAGGCCCGCTGCTCTATCTTTCCCTCTTTTTAGCACATGCTCTCGCTCATTCTGCACTTTTAAGCCAGAGCAGAAGATGGGTGAATAATTTAGGGAACATTGTGTCATCCTCTGCTAAGCCCTGTATTCACTGTACGGGGAAGAACAATATGAGGACTTGACAATTTTTACATTATATGTATAAAAAAAAAAACAAGGCCGAGTTGAGATCACCTTTCATTGCACAGGAGCTGGAGTGGGGAACTTGTGGAGCCTGCTGACATGATGACCACAGTACAAGCCAAATATGACATGAACTCGTACATTTTACTTCAACATTCTACTTTACTTCTTCAACATTGCTTTATAAGACTTTCTTTATCTAAGGTTGGCTTGCTTACTCCACTAACCTATCGTGATAGCAGGGTGGTAGTAGCCTAGTGGGTAACACACTCACCTATGAACCAGGAGACCCAGGTTCAAATCCTACTTACTACCATTGTGTCCTTCAGCAAGACACTTAACTCTAAGTTGCTCCAGGGGGGACTGTCCCTGTAACTACTGATTGTAAGTTGCTCTGGATAAGGGCGTAAGGGGGTAAATGCTGTAAATGTAAATGTGACATCACTGGTTTTGGGTTCCAAGTTTTTTCACTAGAACAGCACACTAGCACCAGGGCAGTGGAACAGGACGGAGCTAGAAGCAAAAGTGTAGCAAGTTGTGTCTGTTGATGTGAATCAGTGCAATGGAACCCCAATGGATGACGATCCAAAATGTGCACAACACACCAAAAATGGGAAATATTTTGTACCCATAGAGTTCATGCAGTTTGCGATTAAAGTTGTAAAAATTCTGACTTACTTACCTTGATTTACCCCTCGCATCTGCCTCCTGCCTGACTCCTGAGTCAAATTGACAACTCCTGAGTTGCTTAGCAACAACAACAACAAAAATTTGTAAGATTAATAATACACTCAAGGCTGCGTTAGGCAATTCAGTATTGGCAAAATAGTGATGAACATGATTCTGAGAGCATTTTCTTGAATTTTATTTTAAGAACACTACTAAAGCCTTGGCAATTGTTCTTTGGAAAGCAGGAACGTAACTGGAATTCATTGTTGTTAGTCCTTTGCTGTCGTTTCCATTAGGCCTCTGTTGCAGTTTGTTCTGGACTCGTTCATGCTTTACCTTGATCTTGACGTTCCTTATTATCACAATCCGGCCTCGGACCGGAACGGAAAAGAGATTCACTGGTTCAGCTGTGAATGCGTTCGGCCGTATATTCTGCAAAACAATTGCTGCTCCCCCGGAATCAATACCCCACCGCGGCCTGGCAGGCCAGGCCTAATGAATCAAGTTAAACTGTTTGTTAAGGAGACAGGGTGAGGAGCCTGTGACTTTGTTTCTGTTTATTTATGGCACTTTTGCTCACGATTGACGTCTGTGAAGAACTTAAGCTATTGACCAGGACATAAGCCGCTGCGGTTTCATAGGGGTGGAGCTGAGATACTCGAGGAGGAGACGCCATTGGTGGGAAGATTCTAATTTCTCCAAAAGGCTGCCACACCTTTGGGTTCATTGGGTGCTGGTTACGACCTTCAAAAAGTGTCTTAATGCAGCTTCGAAGCTCCTTCTGTGCTTCTATAGTGGAGGAATGGAGACCAGGAAATTCTGTCATTTGATGTTTTGAAGATGGTGGTCAGATGTAGCTCCAAAAAAGGTATTCAGTTGCCATCTGGTTTGACTGAACCAGAGAAACGAATTTATTGTAGACTTCTTAACGTACCAATAGGAACAAGCCTCTTCCCCATCCTTCCCTTTCACCAACTGGAAAAATCTTCAAGAAGATCAAACTCTGTGGCTAATAGTTAGACGTTTATATTAAGAATGTCCGATATCGATCGCAGTGCGCTCGCAGCCCAGTGCACTCAGAGCAGGTTCTTTCAACGCCCGCTTCCTCGTGTGCTCCGGAGAGCGAGGGAGCGAGCCAGAGAGGAAGAGAACAAGTGAAAAAGCGAGACGGAAAGAGCGAAATTCTGGCAGCGGAGAGCAGTGGTGGAGTGGCTGCCAAGTGCACGCCTCCAGTGGGGTCGGTGTTTTCGTAGCAGCAGGTTCTCAATGACTCAAACTCACATCATCTGCCTCACCTCCCTCCTCTCCTGTCCTCCCTTACCTCTCTCTACACTTGTGTGTTACTGGGTTGTTGTTTTTTTGTTTGTTTTTTTGCTCTCTTGCTCTTCCTCACTGTGAGGATGAACGCCGGGGTCACCCTTTCACTGTGCTCTTTTCCTAAAGCTCTTCTCCTTCTCCGGAGACGAAAAACAACACACAGGCTGCCGGGTCACAGGTTTAACGTTCCTACTGTATTCTTTTCTTCAGCTCCCTTATTCTCCCGCTCTGCATCGCCCCTCCCTTTCATAGCTCCTGAGGGTGAGCCAGTCCAGACCTACACTCTGAATGCTTGGGGAGAAAAAAAAAAACCTCTCAGAGATAGTCAGGGTCAGGAAAAACAAACACCTGTACATGCCTGTGATGGACAGATGGGGGCTGAGTTGCGGTGTGGGTGTGATTATGGACAAAAAAGGAAAAAATGGTTTCCCTTCATACATTAAGTGATGCATTCAGTATTTATTCTTTATACATGTCAGTATATGGTTTATCCGTCAAACATGTGAACACACACAAGGCATTTGGTTTCCAACCATTAGTGTCTATCCAAACAGTACAAAACAATATATAATATATAATATAATGTAACAACACAGTAAACAATAGAATACACAATTAATATCTCATTTACAGACAATACACAGCCATCAGGAAATGTTTTTATGTATTTATAAGGGCATGCTATACTGCATGCATGTATATGTGTATTTGCATGTTTGTGTGTGTGTGTGTGTGTGAATTGTTTGCTGATCCCACACAATGATCTGAAGCTGCTGAGTGATTCCTACTGGCCGGCAGCTGCAGGGGCCGCCTGAGTCTACAAGTCCCTGCAGGTCCCCTCTCGCTGCCAGTCCCCCCACCACCACCCCTGCCACGCTGCCTGCTTCCTGTCTGCGCATTACTGCACCGACCGCTGACCTATCGCGTGTGGCGCTGGGAGTTTCCCAGCATGCATTTCAGCCCCTCTGAGCTTGAAGGCCCCACAGAAGCCAGTCAGATGCACATCCCCCCCCCACTTCTCTCTCTGTCTGTCTGTCTTTTAACCTCCCCTTTTTCATTCCCCTGTTGATGGCTGTGTGCGGGTATGGCTTTTGTCCCAGTGTGTGCGCGTGTGCATGTTTCTTTTGTAGCTGATCTTGACCGAAGAGACCGTGAATATAAAGTGAGGCAAACGAGGGGTGAAAAAAAAGATGTCATCGAGTTACAGCCATAAGTCCGTTTTCTGCGGATCCTATTGGAGTGAAACTTAAAGTGCCTGCTTTCTTTCACCTAAACTTATGGGGATGTGGAGAAGAGGACCCATCACAAAGGCACGGCGCACAGTCAGGCTCTATACGTCGTGGACCTGGCGACCATCTCCACTCTAAGCTGCGCAAATGTCCTCTAGTATAAGGAAATCTATTCAAATTGAAAAGCATGAAAGGAGGAGAAGAAGGAGAAGGAGAAAAAAAAAAAAAACGTAATGGAAATGTGAATTGCCCAAGTTGAATGTGGAAGGGACAAAAAGGGGTGAAAATGCTGAGTGAAGTGCAATTATGTGAAAGCAAATGTTATGGAGCCTCAGAAACCGGCTTTGGCCCTCCTAATTAAAATGGCTGAAAATGTTTTGACAGTGTCTAAAGCCGCGCCCCCGGGCCTTTGCACCGCGCCGCTCCAATTTTTCCTTTTAGTAATGCAGCGATACATTTATGCAGAACGTGTGGAGAATATCTCACCTCCTCCCCGCTCTGTCTCTAACCCCCCAACCCCTTCTCTCTCCCCTCGCCTTTTCTGCTTGAACTGATGACGATGGCGGAGCAGGGGGTCCCACGTCTTTCCCCAACACCTCACAGAGCATACAGTACGTATCGTATGGACATTTGGTTAAAAGTGCTCTCATTTTTCATTCTGGATGATTTAAACCCACACCTGTCAGTGCATCACATGCGCAAACGTCATTAAATAGAACTGAGGGACACAAAGGATGGACACTACGGTACGCCTGGGTGTGACACGTTTACAGGAGGGGCTTGTTGTCCAGAATGAGGAAGTAGGGTGTGTGCCCTCAGGCTCCTCCCATTTTATACATCATTGAAGATCATCTTCTGGGTGTCAGAACGAAAAGGTAGTTAGTTCCTCCTTTTTCAAAATTCAGTTAACCCTTTAGCAGGCCTTTTGAATCTTTGTTTCTGTTTATTTCTGTAAATCCTGAAGAGTTTAGATTATGTTCCCCACTTTTTTAGGCACTTCTGATCAAACACTGCTGGTCCAGAGGGGTGTAGGCCCTGGGTGTAACAGAGGGGCTTTGCGATGAACACCCAAACATCCAATCCAATTATTACACCCGTCTCTGGCTGGCCGATCACCCTCCATTTTAATGAAATGCAATCGTCAGTGTTACCAAGGCCACGCCGTAATTTTTTGGTTTTGTTATTTATTTATTTATTTTTAATTGGTAAACTCGTTACCTTTTACAGCAGTAATTGTCAGCGGGGCCAGGCTCTTCTCATTCGGCTAACCCCTCCACCGGCCGTGTTCGCCAATAAATGAATCTTGCTCTAATTAATTGATGCATGTGGAGCACCGTAGTTTGTGCGGTGATTAATTAGGCTATTTGTGGGTATGAATGTCACTCTGCTCGCTCTACATCTCCACGTCATCGCGGCGAGGTGGGAGCTGAACCCCCGCTCTGTTTGTCAGTGGAGGATGCCACCAGCATGCCGTCTGGTATGCCTTCCCCCCCCACCTCCCTTTTTACATCGTTTGTTCAGAGGGGGAGGGAGAAAAAATGGAAAAAACACAAACCCTCCCATGCTGCATTTCATGTTCTCTGTAATTATGACATTTTGGTTTTGGTTTAAGTGTAGGCTGCATTTGCCACCATCAGTACAGAGGCTGTGCCTGGCTTCACGAGGAAAGCAGGAGGATGTCTCTGTGTGTGTGTGTGTGTGTGTGTGCGGTAGCGCTCAATACTTTTACGCTCTGACGGTTATATAAAGGTTCAGCCATTTAATTATAATCATAAACACAGTTTAGAGGGCTACTGCTATATTATTAAAATTGAGTTTATGAGATAAAGCGGAAATGCGCCTTTTCCCTCTCGGGTCTGTGAGTGAATCCAGTGCACTCTGGGTAACCAAATGTCCGGCTGCCTGAGAACTCTTCACAACACACACACAGTCTGAGGAAGTGGAGGGATGGGCTGACTATAGACTAATCTGAGCAACAGGAGTGTGTTTTGGCCTTTGTTTGATGGTGTCCATGCTAAATTGACTTCCCCGCAGGAGCCACTTGCCCCCCTTACGCTAGGGTGATCCAGGTCTCCTGCAGCGGTCCTCCCAAAACCTGCTACAGTTCCCAGGACTGGCTGTTCATGGCGATGTTTTGAAGTGAACATGCTTGGGTACTCAGGTCTGGCTGTTCTCAGATCTGTCGCACGGCACATGTCCAGGTTTGAGGCTATACAGAGAATCCATACAGAGCAGCAGAAGGTATTGATATTGTTCTTTGTAATTCCGGCTTCTGAAGTCAATTTATGAGTAATGTACCCCCCGCCCCCCCCCGACCACACACACACACACACACACACACACACACGCGCATGCGCAAATGTACATGAACCCAGGCAAACAAAAATCCTGATTGGTCCTCTTGACAAATCAATATCTCTTCCAAATCACAATCCTCACGAAAGCCTCGTTTTTTCTCTTCTTCATTTCTTGTTTTGCCGACAGACGTCCTGAGAAAACAGTGCCGCCGCGTTTAATGAAATACTTGAAGGGTTGTAAAATTAGGCTCATTGTTGGTCTGAGCAGCAGGAATCGCTGTGAAGTATTCAGCAATTACAGAATCACTGGTTTCGCTCTGTGCTCCGTCTCTGACTGGAGAGAGAGAGAGACAGCGAGGGAGAAGAAAGGAGAGAGTGAAAAAAAAACCCCAAGGTGGAATGACAAACGTTTCCCGCTAAATCCCCCGTACGCGTACTCTCCCTGCAGAGCGTAGCGTGTCGTGTACGCATTGTCTGAGCGGCATCCTTATAGGCCGCGGCGCAGTGGCCACGGTGGTCCTCGGCATAAAAATACAATAAGGACGGGGAGTCAGGTGTGTCTAAACCCCCCCCTCGCGCACACTTAATTGCACTGGGATCCGCGCGTGGGATCCGCCTATTGGGGGGATTACACGCATAATGGCGAGAGGGAATCCCACCAGGACACAGATCCTGGCAGATTTCACTCCCATTTTCTGCCCATTGTGATTGACCCTGATTAGCTCCCATCCACGATGGCAAAATGCAGCGCTGACTACACACGTCTGTGTGTATTTGTTTGCAGGTGCAGGTCTGTGTCATACACCCAGATAATAAACGTGTTATAAAAAAGAAGGGTTCAGAGCCTGGTGGCGCAGGGAACATTTTGGGTGAAGAGGACATGTCCTGGCTCTACGGGGTGCCATGGCAGGTCTGGGAGACTCGTTTGTATATATTTATCATACATCATGTTACATTACAAACAACCTTTTCAGCATCTAAGATATCTGGTCATCTAACAGTTCTGGTTATTTAAATATTTTTGGTAGTTATTTAAACTTTCTCAATATTTTTCTCAAATGTCTCACACACACACACACACACACACACACACACACACACACACACATATATATACACACACACACACACACACACACACACACACACACACACACACACACACACACACACAAGCACACACACCTTCCCATACATTCAACTGTATTATTAAAAGTGCAAATGTTTAATCTCTTTTATGTTAAATGTATACACACCTACCGACATACGTGTGTGTGTGTGTGTTGAGAGCATCAGCAGCTGTGTGTGTGTGTGTGTGTGTGTGTGTGTGCAGCGGTGCTGAGTGGGGACACTGGCTCTGGCCGTTATCAGCAGTGAGGATGCTGAGTGGCCCGGCGAGAGGGGTGGGCCCGATCGCGCGGCGTTAATGGAATGCGCCACTATTTTTATCCCTGCTCAGTATGCACGGCGAAAACGCCTCAATTTCACATCGCTCTTATCTGGGTTCAGGAAAGTGAAAAGTAATAAGTGCGAAAGTCAGATTTTTGCCAGCCTGCCCAGGTTAATTACTGCCATGGTTCTGCCCAGGAGCGCCAGCCCCAGTTATCACAATATCTCTTTCAAGTGAATCCACCCCCCCAGCCCGTCCTCCCTCGCCGCCACCCCCCCTCTGTTATTCTTCTTTAGCATGAAGCATGCAGTTAATAGGCAGATTAGACACCATTGTTGTGATGTGGGTGCTTGTTTTATGGAGAGGAGAAACAAAATGTTAGTTTTTTTTCTAATAGTCGATCTGAGGAAGCATTCAGTCTGTCTCCCTCTCGACGTTCCCTTTACGGCACTTCCTGCGTCCAGCTTTGTCCCCCCTGAACAAGTGTTGGTCAAACAGGCCTTTGTTTGTGGTCAGTCATTTGGTGTGCCACAAAGAGTCTGGGTCGGGACAAAGAGGAGAGTGTTTGCGAGGGGCGAGGGGGCAGCTGGGCCAAAGCAAGCAAGAGAATACTGATGCAGGCCAGACACACCCACCCACACAAACACACACAGTTTTGTATTATCATATTGGTGGCAACTGTACACATGTATGTCTTGTACATTCATTACATTACAATTACATCTATATAATGCTGAAGTTCTACAAAAATTCTTATGTTTATCCCACAAAAACCCGATGAATGTTCCCATGAGGTCTGATATTACTAATTAAAAAAAAACTTGACAAACAAAACACATTCATATTCACACACCTAATGAGGGGCTCACGTCTGAATGCACCATTATTCTTTGAATAGAAACATTTTATTATCAGTAATATGTTTAACAATTGTGAATTGAGAATTTTGTTTGCTGTCTGTAATCAATACAATTCCACAAATAAACCATATTTCAGATAATATTTTATTTGTATGTACCAGCTTTTACAAATGAAATGCCCATGTGTCTCTCAGACCCACCGACCTCCAGAACTCTTATCCAAATCGTCTCGCTGCATTAATGACCACAGTCATCACTGCTAAACTAACACCAGGCCGCGAGTGACACTCATGGGCGCGGGCATGTCGCCTTTTGAGCAGATGCTATCGATTTAATCCTGGGAATATGTATTAAATAAATGCCCGGCATGATGTATTTGTAATTCATTTAGGTAATTATAATGTAATATGCCACTGAGACGCTCACCGGAGAGGTGAGGGGGACGAATGAAACGTAAATATATTCAGGAGCGCTTGAAAGCATAAGCTGCTGATAAAATTCCTAAATGATATTACGTGACATTGTCCCTTTTCCCCCTGTTTCCAGTAATCCTGTTATGGCATTGTTCCATTACTTCAACTACTGTCGTCTTGGGGAGCCATGTAGTCTTAACCCACTCGTCAAGGACAAAACTGTCACAGGCTGGATTTTTACAACTTGAATATTAGAGAAATTATTCTTATTATTTTTTATAATTTCTGTATTGAACCTTTTGCCATGTATGCATGCATTACATTAGAAAAGGTATAAGTGTATAGTGTGGGTATTTTGAGAAGTGTGTGTATGTGTGTGTGTGTGTGTGTTGGGGGGCAGGGACTTTGGAGTGTGAAGTAGCAGGCAGATGAACAATAGGAGAATCTGCATGTCCGGGACACTGGGCAGCCCAAGCTGTTTTATTCTGGCATCCATCTTACCCTGCCATCCCATTCATCCAGACGGCACACACACACCCTCACACACACATACACACTGCACAGTCTGCCTTTTTGTTTAAAATAATAAAAGAAAGAATAGAAAAAGTCAGCTGTAGACATTTTTCTACATATAAATCATGGTCTCACAACACACACACATACGAACAAACATTCACACATTTACCACCCATTGCTCTTCACTGCTCTTTCTCCCTCACACTGGCACACATAATGACTCAGAAAGATAGCCCTTTCCCATGATGCAATTGATTTTATTGTTTTAAAAAATGTTTTGATTTAACCAAATCCTGAAAACCATTTTTTTTTACACCGGAACAACAAGTTCTGTGCCCTTATTGGATATTTGCGTACATCAAGGAGAATTAAAAGGAAATAATGGATCTCCAAGCAACATTTTTCATTGCCTGGCAAAGGTTACTGCCTTAAAAATTTCATGTGCCCTAGACAGCTGGTTGGAAAATTTGCAAGTGTCTTCACAGCTTGCCACTTTTTTAGTTATTTTCTGCGCTGTAAAGCTATCTTTTCAGCGCCGCCGCCACCATAGCTCCTGAGAGGTGGATGCAAAAAGCCGAAAATGGTGGTAGAGGAAGGGGGGAGCAGGGTACAGAACATATTTCCTTCCTCCATGTCTCACGTTTCAACATGAGACCCTTCTCACTCTCGCCGCCAAATCTGCCCGCTGCGTAATGCAGTCCTGCTCTCCGCCTTTATCTCACAGCCTGTGTGTCTGTGTGTGTGTGTGTGTGTGTGCATTCGTGTTAAAGTGTCTTTAGTGTCTATGTGTATTCGCGACTGTGGATCAGTGTATTACTGTATGTGCATTCATCTCTGCGTATGTGTGTTCTGCAATTGTGTGTGGTGACATGTTTCTGTATAGCTTGTATAAGGGTGTCTGTGTGGGAATGTGTGAAGGCTGAGTGTGACTCTAGGTGCAAATCTGTGCATATTTGTTTGTGTCCATATTATATCTGTGTATTTATGTGTCAGTGTGTGAATATGTCTATAAAAGTATGTGTGTGTGTGTGTGTGTGTGTGTGGTCTTGGAATTATATCAAATGGTGAAGACATTTTGCTAAATTTTGTGGTACCTATTAAAATGCTTATTTACAAGTGTGCTTACACATACAAGCACAGACATACACACACACACACATATATATGTATATTTTTACACATTAACAATACATACGTTAGATCTGTGTAACCTATATATTAAGTATTATGTGTGTGAGTGTGTTGATCAGGCGAGTCTGGCTTGATGGATGTATGGGTGGATAGAAGGCAGAGGGAGGGGAGGGATCTTGTTTTCCCGCGGCGCTGACATTTCCCTGTGTAAGGGGCTGGCAGCACCGATGCTGCCGCCGCCACCGCTGCGGCGCTCCACTCCCGTCTGTGAGGCCGGCGTCGCTGCCAGCTCCCCAGTCTCGATCCAGCAACTGTCACACGTAGCCCCGCTATGCCGCCGCCGCCGTTCAGCACTGACCCGCATTCGCCCAGAATCGGAGGGCTTTCTAATTAACTGAGGAACGGGCAAATTAGACCGGAGCTGCTCTGCGACTCGCCTTAAATGCTTCAAGTGTCAGGGCGCAGATTATCAGGATGTCTAACAAACTCTTGTGCGCCGCAGTCACTGGGAGGCCGTATCTGTGCCGGGGGGGTCTCAGCCAGCCACCCCCCCCCCCCCCCCCCCCCATTGCATATTAAACAGCTGTGAAGCTGCCGTTTGCTGCCACATTCCTCTCCTCTCACACTTTCCCAAAAAACACTTTTCTGTCCTGAGAAAATTAAAATGAGACCCCCCCCCCCCATTGTGAAAAAGGAGGCCCGCATGTAAAAATCTTCAGAGCCTAAAAGCAGATTATTGGAGCACCTGTCTTCTGTTTCCCGCGCTTTTCATTAGAACAGATTGTGGGAGCGAAAAGAAAAAGAATGAAAAAAAAAAGAAACGTCAGATCTGAAGCACGCCAGGAACGCCGCCTGACTGAATGGCACAAGCCGTGCCAGTCAATAATCCCGCCGGCCGCGCAAAGCTATCAATTATTGCTGCAATTATTTGTCTAGTTGGATATTCAAAATGTCATGTGAAAAGGATGATTATATATTCCGCCGGGGCTTGTCGCGTGCAATCAAATGAACTGGTCCCGGTTAAATGCAATGTTGTGGTCCCCTGTCCTTCAGATGTGTCTTCCGCCGGGGCCAATCGCGGGGACCCATTTACGTGCTTAGGCCCCCCGGCGAAGAAGAAAGCATTTGAGGGGTTTGACACATCAGGTGCCTTTTTCTTCCTCCTTTGTTGTGCTTTTAATTACTTTCCGCTTTTTCGAAAATATGGGCGTAAGAAAGGAGAGGAGAGCCAAGATTCAAAAGTTCTCGCGTAATTTACAGTTTATTGTCGTATATGTGAGTAACCTTAGAACCACAATACATAATAGAATTCTTCAACAGTTTAAAAGACACATCTATAAACACACACACACACACACACACACAGACACCTACACACACAGTAGACAAATAGACCGACAAAGAAATGGATGATCAAATTAATGTCAATTTAATTCAAATAATCCAGTTGCTGAGTTATTGCAGAGGGTATAATCCCGTTTTTTCTCCATTGCTCCTTGACCTTGGCGTCGCTACTTGATTCCCAGATGGAAGCAGCTGAAATTCCTCCACCATTGCTATTTATGCTGGACAACTCACGGCTCTCTCCTTCTACAACTGATCACTACATCGATTTTAACTTGAAAGCACATTGTAAATCGCTCTGGATAAGGGCGTCTGCCAAATGCCTTAAATAAAAAATGTAAATTTAGGCTTCATAACACAACCCCCGGCCTTTAAAAGCACATGCTCTGTTCCTTACTAATGGCTTTATTCACAACATACGACAACCTTATTCTGCATAGGAGCAATGAATATATTATAATTGCTTGTAACCTTAAGCACATTGACAGATTAAGGTTCATTTCCTGTGTTTCCTGTCCATCCACACTATATTTTACTGTAAAGAAAGTAGCCATTTTTAGTAAAACATTGTAAATTATCTGATGAAGAAACGGAAAAATAAGTGGCTCATTTGAATATCAATTAAAAAAACTTTAGTTGGATCTCTTAGCAGGGAGACGTGAGAGCGTTTGCCATGAGAAAAAAAAAAATGAGTCGAAAACGATCCTTTGCATGATAATAGAAAAAATATATACTAGGTTAAACCCCATGCAGGTGGCAACAATTAACTGCAATTTCTGCAGATTGTAATGATCCATAATTTACCATCTGAAGCTGGCCTTTGCATCCCCACCCCACCTGTTAAAAAGTTCCTGATTTGGCGCAGGCGTTTCAGCTGTTGGTCTTTAGTGAGGGTGTCAGGAGACGGCCATGGGTGGTTGGGGCACGGTGATATATATATATCTATATATTTTTCTTTCTTTTTTGGTCCATCTCTCCCCTCTAATGCTTTCACAGTCACATTTTTTTTTTCAACATCAAATGTGATGAACACGGAGTTTCAAAACAGCCCATGTTGTGACTGGACATTTGTCCAACATATGTGATGGCATTTGAAGCAGATTCCTCACACAATCCAGCAAAAGTCTTAGATCCTCTCCCCCGATTATTTCTTTATTCCCTCATTTGTGGACGATCCCCATTTTTTTTTTCTTCAGTTTTCTGCATATTTGTGTGTGATGATTTCATATATCAGACGAGGGCTGCTGTGCAGACAACACAGTCAGTGCACAAAAGGGCTCGGGAGTGTCCGGAGGAGGCTTTTTGGCCCTGCATAGAACATTCCAGAACCCCCCCTCACCTCCCATTTGTGTGCATTAACAGGATTATACCGTAAAAAAAAAAAAAGAAAATGAGGCGTCGCTGGGCCTGCCTCCCCTCTGCACGGCCGCAAAAAGGGGTTGCCACGTGACGTGCTCTACTGGCTCCCGGAAACTCCGTTTCTGAGGGAAACTAACGTGAGATAAAAGCCGGCGCGCGGCCCACACCTCTTGCTCCTTTACATCCTCTCATCTCGCATCTCTCCCGGCCTCTCCGGGGAGGGGCAAAATGGAGGGATGATCACTGCTTGTACTGGGAGTGAAACTCATCCCTTCTGTCCCTTTCGCACGTTCGTTGTTGCAGTTTTATTTCCCACGGATGATGGTTCGCTCATGTGACTGGTTGACCCCATGTTTTTGGTATAGGAGGGCTTCTCAGGTAAATTGCCTGCAGAGCTAGTGAAATGTGGTGGGATGGGGGGGGGGGTCCCCTTTTAGTGCTGCTAATTTGCCAGGTTCAGCCTGTCATTCATTAGCCGGTGATAAATATCCATTTCAGGCCCGTCGGCGTGCGGAGTGTGCGTCTTTCATCAGTGTGCAGGCATCGGCGCCGACCTGTTCTGTTTACCTGTCCATTTAATGCTGTGCTTATGCCACTTTATCCAAATCGCTTTTTATTTTGAAAATTTTATCAGGCATAATTATCCCAAATGATTTCCTCGCCTTTGACAGTCTTTTTTTAACCCCCCTCCCTCCGTTGGATTGCGGAGCATTTTGAACTTGAAACACATTTTACCAGAATTAGATAAATGGTGCTGTCGAGTGGTTTTATTTAATGCAGCGGTAGTCATTTCCAGGCAGCTGACGCAAAATGGCTAACCACTTTTGGGCTCGGCGAGGGCCTTCGGTTGGCCTCGTACCACTTGTGCGCTCATGCTGGAAGATCTGGTGAAGCGAGAAGAGAAGGGTGGACTCCCCAACCCGTCTCCGGCTCCCTCGGCCACTATTATGGTCTGTCTGTTAGATGGGGAGTAATTAGTTTCCAGGTGATCCTGCAGAGAGCCTCGGTGGGCCGGTGTGCTGAATAAGTCTCAGGTGGATGGAGAAGACATGGAGTCTCACTCTTTACTAAGCACCGTATCCATTTGTGACAAATGGAAACTCGAGCAGACGAGAAGTAATACAAATTGGAACACATATCTTAGGTGTAATGTTCATTTATAATGTAAATATATTGTAATAAAGATAAAGCAGGTTACTCAGTGCCATTCAATAGCAATCTAATTAAGGTCTGGAACCTTGGTACATGTCATTTGAGACCTCAGAGCTCCTTCTGCAATTGTACGAACCAAAAATACCACGTTGGCCCAAGTATACATTTTACATTTGCATGACGACAAACACAATATTTTGCTACAAGAACCTTAATTAATACTTGAAAAAGTATTGCTTTGTGTTTGTACAGTAAGTAAAGTACAGTAAGTAAAAAATTAGACAAGGTGAGTGTCTCCAGTGGGGGACTGTCCGTGTAACTACTGATTGTAAGTCACTCTGGATAAGGGTGTCTGATAAATGCTGTAAATGTAAATGTAATACACAAAGAGAACTGATTAGAAACCGAACTATTCACAAAGTAATAAAAAAGACCCCTAACACTTCTTGGATTTCCCTTCCATGTGTTTATTACGTGTTATAACTGCATTAACAAAGTGTCGTTTCTTAATAATAAACAGTAGCTGCCTGTGCCACTGATTTCTGGGTAGTCAGTCATAATTTAAGTACACTAAAAGTGAGTTTGTGTAGACACTGAGGTGTAAATCCTGCGAGCGGCGATGTTTAATTCTATTACATGGCTGTATGGGAGTATGGGTGGCATGTCACCCGCGGCATCAGGAGAGCAGTCATCTCCTTATTGAAAACTCTGAGCGGGAGAATATGCCATCAGCGCCGCGTCCGTCCGCCACGTTTAACGCTGAAAGGATTTCATTCCCAGGCACTTTATTATCTAATCTTGTAAATGAGTTGGTGGAGGAGCTGGGTACATTTAATGAGATTACATATGCATTGTGAAGCAAATCACAGGTCATTGTGGAAGTGCCATTGTAAGTCAATTATTGTTTTAAATGTTCCTTTGCCGTCACCATTGTCTGGAAACCTTCACTGAGGCTTTTTAAAAATTTGTTAGGTGTTAGCAGCCTGGTGCTTCTTTTTGAAGCAATGTCTTGAAATAAATGATTAAAACTGCAGATGTATTTGGGTTGTCCGCTATTCTTATTCCTGCAACGGTAAAATAAAGGATAAAATAAATGTTCCCATTAGCGTCCGATCGATTGTCGCTCCTCTGATGAGTAAGTCACGTGCCAGTCTCGGTGTGGCACGAGTTGAAATAACATCATACTTAACACTCCATTTTTATTTTGGCTGGACTTTTTTTTTTTTTTTTGCCCCCTTACCCCCTCGCATTTTTCTACTGTTACTACAGCCGTAGTGTTTTCTTTATTTTCTTTTATTTATTTATTTGGTCTGTGCCTCCCCGCTTGCCTATTTCTGTACATCAATGGAAAGCCGGCACTCTGCTGGGAGACTCTTGTTGTTTGCTTTTTTTTGCCGGCCCACTTGGAAAATGGCTCTGAGTACAAACGGCGAAGCGGGCTGCTGAGCGGAGCGCTCGGCTGGACCGGCTGCAGCCCCGCCTGGCCTTCTGAGGCCCTGCGCTCTGCTGGGCTCCGGCCCATGCTGTTCCTTCCTTCTCTGCCCCCCTTCTCCTCTTTCTCTTGCTCTTTTTTCCCTTCTTCTACAGGAGCATGTTTTTAATCAAAGCTGTATTTACTGCCATGCGATACTTTTATGAGGCAACAGAGCCGTCTGTAGCGCGGGGGTATTTGAGCAGGGGGTGGTGGGGGGGCTGCTCAGGGAAAAAACTTCATGAATGATTAAGCACAATTCAGTGGTGGCTCCCACTCTCTAGTTTCTCTGTATGTATGGGTGAGTGTGTGTGTGTGTGTGTGTGTGTGGACTGATCTCTGAAGTGTGGAACATGCACTCATTATAACAACACCATGTTTACAGACTGCGGTTACTTCTATCACTAGATATTTTGTCCTCACTTTGGAGTTGAATGAGATATACCCATCGTACATACTGGTTGACTGACTCAGTTCTCTATTTCCTGTGTCTGTAGGCAAAGATGAGCCCAGCAGCTACACCTGCACAACCTGCAAGCAGCCCTTCAACAGCGCCTGGTTCCTGCTGCAGCACGCCCAGAACACCCACGGCTTCCGCATCTACCTGGAGAGTGACCATGGGAGTCCGCTCACCCCTCGCGTGGGCGCCCCGTCTGGGATGGGCGCCGAGTGCGCCTCCCAGCCTCCCCTGCACGGCATGCACCTGCATGAGGGAAGCCCCTTCAACTTGCTGCGGATACCGGGGTCCGTCTCCAGCAGGGACGGGGGCGCCCCGCTGCGGGAGGGCCGCTTCCCGCCGACACCGCCGCTGTTCAGCCCGCCTCCACGCCACCACCTGGAACCCCATCGCATGGAGCACCTGAGCCCCGAGGACCTGGCGCTGGCCACCCACCACCCGAGTGCCTTCGACAGAGTGCTGCGCCTCAATCCCATGCCCCTGGAACCCCCAGCCATGGACTTCTCACGGAGGCTGAGGGAGCTGGCCGGCAACACCTCAGGGTCCACGCCGCCACTCTCACCCAACCGACCCAGCCCTATGCAACGGCTGCTGCAACCGTTCCAGTCGGGAGCCAAGCCGCCTTTCCTGTCCACGCCACCCTTGCCCTCGATGCAGTCGCCGTCTGGCTCCCAGTCCACGCCCAACTCCCAGCTGCCCCAGCAATCCACCACTCCCATGAAGTCCAAGTCCTGTGAGTTCTGTGGAAAGACCTTCAAGTTCCAGAGCAACCTGATCGTGCACAGGCGCAGCCACACGGGTGAGAAGCCATACAAGTGCCACCTCTGTGACCACGCCTGCACCCAAGCCAGTAAGCTGAAACGCCACATGAAGACACACATGCACAAATCCTCGCCCATGACGGTCAAGTCCGACGACGGTCTGTCCACTGCCAGCTCCCCGGAGCCAGGCACCAGCGATCTGGTGGGCAGCGCCAGCAGTGCTCTCAAGTCCGTGGTGGCCAAGTTCAAGAATGAGCACGAGCGCATGATCCCTGAGAATGGTGAAGAGGAGGAGGAGGAAGAGGAGGAGGAGGAGGAGGAGGAAGAAGAAGAAGAGGAAGAAGAAGAGGGCGAGGAGGAGGAGCTGGAAAACGAAGGCGTGCGCAACAACGCCTACCACTTCAGTCTTAACCTGGAGGCCACGCGGCACCATGAGAACAACAGCGGCAATGGCGGCGGGCGCCTGGGCCCCGTGGAGGACGGCATCCCGCGCTCACTGCCCGAGGTGATGCAGGGCATGGGCCTGGCTGCCAGCATGCAGCACTACAGCGAGGCCTTCCACCAACACAAGCGCGGCGCGCTGAGCTCCGACAGCGGGACATGTGCACACCGGGACATGTGCGGCGACGACGACTCGGCCATGGAGTCCGACCGCGTGGACGAGGGCTGCGGCTCGGCCATCAACGGCCGCGGCTCCTCCCCCAGCGAGTCGGCCTCGGTGGGCCTGAGCAAGAAACTGCTGCTGGGCAGCCCCAGTCCCCTCAGCCCCTTCACCAAACGCATCAAGATGGAAAAGGACTTTGACCTCCCAACACCCACAATACCGAACACGGAGAACGTGTACTCGCAGTGGCTGGCCGGCTATGCCGCCTCCCGCCAGCTCAAGGACCCCTTCCTGAATTTCGGAGATTCGAGACAATCGCCCTTTGCCTCTTCTTCAGAGCACTCCTCGGAGAACGGCAGCTTGCGGTTCTCCACGCCTCCCGGCGAGATGGACGGAGGTGTTTCGGGCCGCAGCGGCACGGGCAGCGGGGGTAGCACGCCCCACCTCGGGGGTCCCGGCCGGCCCAGCTCCAAGGACGGCCGCCGCAGCGACACCTGCGAGTACTGCGGCAAGGTGTTCAAAAACTGCAGCAATCTGACAGTCCACCGACGCAGCCACACAGGCGAGAGGCCCTATAAGTGTGAGCTGTGCAACTACGCCTGTGCCCAGAGCAGCAAACTCACGCGGCACATGAAAACACACGGCCAGGTGGGGAAGGACGTTTACAAATGCGAGATCTGTCAGATGCCTTTTAGCGTGTACAGCACCCTGGAGAAACACATGAAAAAATGGCACAGTGACCGCGCCTTGAGCAATGACATTAAAACTGAGTAGCGGAGGAGCGCAGAAGCCCATCTTGTCCACTAACAGTACTTCCCCTTCATGCCTCCCTTGTAGATTCCCCCCATCCCCCCGACCCCAACCCTCTTTTGCTAGTCCAGTGGAAGCTAAGTCAGCGTGCTTAGCACCAGCACACCCTGTTTCATTTACCGTTGAATGCATGATCTGTATCGGGGCAATACTATTGCATTGACGCAAAACTTCGAGCCTTTCTCTTGTGCAATAATTTACATGTTGTGTACTTTTTTCTTTTTACTTTCCCTTTTTTGATAATTAGACAGCATGCATGGTATGTTTTGCCTAATTTAAAAAAAAAAAAAGAAAATGTCCCTGGTTGGTTAGTTGTTGAGTAAATGTGTTGCTGTTTTTCTTGTTCTGTTTTTTATTTAAGAAAAAAAAAAGAGAGAAAAGAACGAAAAAAGACCATGCTGCATACATTCTGTAATACATATCATGTACAGTTTTGTGTTGTAACATGGAGGACAACAGTCTATCGCTTAAGCCTCTTTGGATGGGCTGGGAAAACGCACTTAAACTGATCTTTCAAAAAGATTTTCCACGTAGGGTTAAGAAACGGAATTGGCCCAGTGATGAAATATCAAGCAGTGACAAAAAAAAAAAAGTCAAGAAGTCATTGAAATTGAAATTTGTACTATCATTTGGTAAAACAAACAAAAAAAAGAGTGCCTTGGATATCTTGAAACTGCATTGGTTAATCTTCCTATCTGCTATAAGCTTAGAGTCTCAGCTACATACTGGAAAACGGATCCTTTCGATCCGGAAAGGTTCTTGCATCAAGTACCTGACTGCTACAGTGAACTGTGACTTACCTGATAATAATAGTAATAAAGAAGCTAAGGAAATTTCTAGTTAATCATCATTCACATAACTATATGTCACTGTATACTTTTTTGTACATGGTACATGCAGTATTGTTTCGGTTTTTTTTTCTTCCAGATTAGAGGTACTGTACATGGTGATACAGTTTAAGAATTGTCAGACATAAGCTAGTGACAGGTTTTGTGAAGGTTTTGCTTATCCTCTGTAGCTCTTAAGTGTGCAAAACAGAATTTGTGGAAATAAACCCAGTGCACTTCACTCGGGCATTTGGGTTGAACCTTCACCCCCAAAATAAGGTGGTGAACATTTTTTGACATCAGTGATGATTAACTATGAATATCCTACAGGTCAGAGTAGAAAGTAACTTAATAAGCGATGGCTGCAGTACCTATTCTTGTGCTCTCTAAATGTAAAAGTAAAGAACAACCAGAAAGAAAAATAACAACAACAACGGAAAAAATAAATACGAAAAAATCAACACCATTTCTTTTTTTATTTTTCATGCGCTGTTATTTGTGTCAACATTAGAGGAGAACTCTATTCATTGTTGAGTTACAACACCCACCCCAGTTAATGGTGAGATAGCACTTGCCACTCGGCCCGCCGGGAGTCTGTATCCTTTGCTGTGATTGGTGGTACAGAAGCTGAGTATAAAATGTAAACTGCTTGCTTATAGGACAAAAAAGTGCACTGTTCAATTTTCCCAGTTTACAGGTATTCATTTTAAGGGGAAAAAAAGTACTATAAAGCTGACTTGTGAGTACAGTGTCATTGTTGATCATTGCGAAGAGAGAACCTGTCGCCTGCCAACCTTGCCCAGACACGCCCTCTCCCTGCCCCCTCTTCAAGAGAACGCCCAACTATATGACATACACGTTCATGCCCAGAGCATAGACTCCCTTGCTAGACAACGAACGATTTTCAACTTGCTGCTTACACTGCAAGAACTTTTTTTGTACAAACAAAAAAACTTTTTTTAAAGTATAAATATTACAAATGACTTTTTTAAAAAATAACACTTCATTATCTTTAGGGGAAACTGTATTTAATTTTATTGTTGTTTCTCTTTCCTCTTTGTCTTGGTGGTGTTCAAGACTCAATCACAATATATATTAAAATGGGGAAAAAAATCTGTGACTTTTTTTTTTTTTTTTTGCCTTGGCTATTCACAGCTCTTCAGGTCGAATTAAACTTGCATTGGGGAAAGGTTTAAGATTATATATAAATATATAATAGAGAACTTAAATATAGGAAAATGCACACTCATGTCAATTCCTATGCTAAAACACATTTATGGTCTACTTTTTTCTGTATTTCTAGAATGGTATTTGAATTAAATGTTCACCTAGTGTAGGCACTATAGTATTTATATTGAGGCTTGTATTTTTAACTGTTGCTTGTTCTCTCAAAAGGTATCATTGTACCTTTTTTGGTAGTGGAAAAAAACAACAAGCTGCCACGGTATATTTTTTTAATTTGGCAGGATAATATAGTGCGAATTATTTGTATGTTTAAAAAAATAATAAAAAAAAATCCAATAAAAAAAATTCTAAAGTATGTGGCATTGTATAAAATAAGACCATGAGATGGTCTCTCCATGAGGAGTCCTTTGAGAATGTCCACACTAGCTAAAACAGGTGGTTGTACATATCTTTTGTTTATTTGTTTATTATTATTATTATTATTTTTTATTCTCCTCTGCTGCCATTATGTACGCAGTGATGCAAACTGATGTTGGGTTGTCTTGTAGTGTGCTTTCCTGTCCTTCACACCTAACTCCCCTGACTACATTCCAGCATCTTAAAGAAAACAACAAACAAAAAAAAACTTCATATGCAGTAAAATACCAGTAAAGAAATGAGACACATGAAATAAATGAATTAAAAAAGAAATCAACGTTTTGCAGGTTTTTTTTTTCATTGCCAAATACTAAATGGTGCTTTATATTTAGATTGGGATGATTTTCATATGCAAAGCATATATAAAACGATATGGATATAATGAATGATGAGGCCGCTTCAGTTCATACTTTTTTGTAAATGGCAATGCGGATTATTTTGTTATCAGCCTTTTCTATTCTTGTTCTCAAAGCTGTTTGTTGTACCTTGAACTTGAACTTTATCTTTTACAATGGGAGTCACTATTTATTATTACTTATATGCTCTGTTTAAAACAGAGATATAGAGTGGATCTTTTTTTTTTTTTTTTTTTTTTGTTACGTTTAAAGAATGACCCAAAGGTCATTGACGAGTCTTGCTCTTTCTGTTGTATTTGTTTCCAGTTTACGTTTAAGTTTTATTGGGGAAACCACTGTCTGTGTTTCTGGCAGTTGTCTGCATTATCCTGTTCACACACCCATTTTGTCCCTTTATTGAAAATCAATTAATAAAAAAGAAAAACAATAACAGATGAAGCATATATGTGTTTGCTTGCTGCGTTTGAAGGGCACACGTGCTCGTGTTGTCGGCATCTTTCTTCACCTCCCCAGCCTCTGATCCTCATGCGTGTCTGTTTGCTAATTAGGGCGGACAGCCATTCCTGAGCCGTCCTCTACGGCCATGTTCAGATCCCTGCTGCGGCAGCCGGCTCTTTTTTGCCCCTATGGGAGGGAGGGAGGGGCCGGCTGCTCCCTGCTGGATGTACCTCTCGCTGGGGTCAGGTGACAGGCTGTATGTCACCCTACCTGTCTGCAGGGATCAGAGGCAAGGCTCTGGCGAAGCTGCCGTGTTCAGCTTGCACGCCATCTCTCAGCCCATGCGTGTCACTCCACCCGCCGTCTGGCACCCAGTTCAGTCCTCCTCTACCCCCACCTTTCTCTGTCCATGCCATGCATCTCCACTTTACTTTCCCATCAGTCATCAGTCACAGTTACTTTGTGGACTCTAATCCAGTTGTCCTTCAAATGCATGCTTTTATATTTTTTCTTTTATAAAAAGTAGTAAGTCTTGAGGAATTAGACAAAAAAAAACTGGAGAAAAGGCATTGCTGCGTACAACCAGACACCCTCATTTATTCTCTTGCCCTAAAGCTGAAATACATCTCTTCTGTGTGTTCTTGCTTTGTTTTCGGTGAAGAAACATGAAAAAAGAATGGCCACTGGTTTCAAAGAGAACCTATTGCATCTTCGCAGGTGGAGAAGCCTGAAAGGCGAGGCCCAGTCTGCCCATGCATATCATTACTTATTTTATTTTTGTTAATTTCTTTTTTCAGTCGACCTGCAGAACATTTTTATTCCATTTTATCATAACTGTGCTACTTACTACCGACAGGAGGGAGCACAAGAATAAAACAAATCAGTGGTGGGTTTTTTTTTTTCCTTTTCTTGCAGTGTGATAAATTAATTTGGTTTACAAACCCATGAAACGCTGGGATCTTTTCAGGTTTACGGGGACTCCAGAACTACATTATGTGAACTGCATAAACACATTTGTCACTGTTATAAAAATCTATACAAGCATGACCCACCAGCTCTATAAACTTGTATAGATTCTCCAGCAGCTCGGAAAATACTGCGCTCTTCTCCCCGTCCGTCTCTCTCTCTTTCTCTTTCATTCTTTCTTTCATTTGTGGATTTGCCCAGGAGGTGTGCTTGTCGAAACCTGATCAAAAGTCATCTTTGATCCCAGACTTTATGGTCTTGTTGGCAGAACTCTCTGCACTGGTCTTTGTCCAAGAAAGAGGTCTGTGGAACCCGGCTGTGAAACTTGTTGCCTTGACAGATTTCTGTCTTTGTTGTTTAATTTGAGGTTTCTTCTCATCCTTGTTCCTGTTGGAGGCCCCAATGTGAAGCTTTTGCCACACCTCCTCTCACTCCCGGCGTGCAGAGTTGTATTAATGCATCCTGCATTGCACAAGTGGACGACGAAGAGAAAGTAAATGCAACTTAATGGAGAATTACCTATTATGCCACATTTATGGCACCGAAGACAACACATAAAATTGTCTAAGACTTGGTCCCATGAACCAGAGTGCCACTAAAAACAATGTTAGTGTGCTGGTGGGAGTCGATGTTTTCCTCTCAAGCCGTGGTAATTAATTAATGCTCCTCTCCTCAGACGGGTCGTTAAACGTATGGGAACTTGTTATATGTACTTCCTTGCGCAGTGAGGTTGGGAGGATGCTTCGATCGCTGTAGCTTCCATGAACTCTAGACGCCCCAAACCCTAGTGTCTTCTAGCATGTGTAGGGTCAGAGATCACCGGCAACCTTTATACATTGTTTCAGGTAGGGTATTGCTGCCTTTCACTTGTAACAAGTGCCAAAAACGATCAAGCTGTCATCCAGTGAGCCTCAGTCTTCATTACCCCACCCCATCCCGCCATCCCTCTTGCCTTCACCTGGCTCATTCAGTGGTCGCTCTCTTTTGAAATGACAGCATCGTCTGAGACAGTCATTAGGAGTGGACACCTGCTTTCTCAATGGGGGTCAAGAGGTGCCACAGGAACTTGTACCCCGACTCCAATCTCATTAAAGTCTGAATAATTCACGTTGTTGTTGTGCAACCCCTACCTCCCCACCCCCACCCGAGCGCAGGACAACAGACAGATAGTTAGGAGCAGCCATGTGTGTTCCGTGATTAGATTTGTGAGGGATAATTAATCACAAATGGCGCGGGCGAAGAAGAAGAAAGCGGTGGTATGCGGCGTCGTTTGAATATGTGAGTGCTTTAATAAGTTAACTGATTGATCCCAGGTGAACACTTTGTTGTGGAGATTGCAATGCCCTTTTGGTTCTTTAATAAGCAGCCCATGATTGGCTGTGTGCTCAGCTTCTCCCTAGCAGCTTGCGTCTGGGGATGGGCACGTTTCTTTATTTTCTTTAAAGGGATGAAAAACTGTTTTTTTTTTCCCCCCAAACTGCTTTTATAAAAATATTTTTGTGACAGACTGTTAAAGCAGTAAAAATTGCAACCAACTTTAAGATCTGATTTTAATAAATACTTATGTAAGTATGAATTAGTATGTATAAGTATGCAGGTTTCAAAATCATGAAAACTTATATTATAGCTAGGAGCTGAAAAACTGATGCTGCGTGTAGCAGCTACATTGTGATGGCGCAGCCATACACATTTGCACTTTCTAACCCAGAATTTGATTCAGGAAGACGGGACAAGAATCTGCCAGTCGGCCTCATTCCTCTTGGTTTGTAACAGTAATTATTTTCTTTCATTTCTTAGCAAAGTTAGCATTAGGTATAATTGTGTACCGTAAGATAGCATAATCAAGTCACATGGAGACGCCGCACAACTTAGTCAGATGGAAGAATGAAAGAGGCAGGTGGATGTTAGAGGTGATCCTCAGATTTCCATCAGTGTGGCTCGTGACAAAACCAACCCATCTCCTGGAGAAGCCCTGATGCTAACACGACCTAGCTTTTACAATGCCAAAATGCCAAGTTGTATTTCCAGTCCGCCCAACAATGCTGTACACAAAAGTGATGAAAATCTGTTTAAGCAAATCAGTACTGCAGAGTCTCTATTTGAGGGTCCAATTCTTCACTTAAATGGGCGTGTAAAGAGTGCAGTATCAGGGTGTGTACTTGTGTATCCCCGCAGCATCTGACTCACCACTGGGATGGAAGGTCAACGAACTACACAAGTCTCCGGTGCTGCACCTACGTGGGCATCTGTGAATGTGTGTGCGTGTTACTCTAACACTCTATTTCATTATTTCGCACCAAATGGTGTGAGAGTGTAATCGCTGGCCTTGTCCTGGCCCACACTGTTTGCTGAGCTCAGGAGGGTAAAGTCTATAGATAGACAATGAGACTGGAATGCAAGGTGTGGACAAGTGGAATAAAGTTGAGACTGTGAAACTGTGCTAGAGCGGCTCAGGGTGATGGGGGAAGGGGCGAAGGAGAGAGAGAGGGAGAGCGGAGAGTGATATGCCCTGGTTTAGGGTTTAAAGGTCAGAGGGTTCGCTGGCTGGAGAAATCCGGCCTGCTCGCCTCTGACGGCTTCACATTTGCCATCAGGTGCTGCTGAAGCACGTAGCAGAGGTGAAGTTCCTGCATAGCAGAAATAACTCTCCCATTGCTGACCTTTGACTTCTCACACTCCATCTAACCTACACACAGGCATATACACACAAACATGCACACACACACACACACATTCAAACACATAAACACATGGGGGATAAATAAAGTAAATGTGAATCACATGCACTCACTCACCAAACTGTGTGAGTTTTCGGACAGAGCGTGCTGTGTCTTTAAAGATTCCCTTAAGGGGTAAAGTGGGTGTCTGTGCTGCCCAATCAGAGCACTGCCTGGTGTCCTGTCAAGGCACAGTGTAACTGTCTCACACCCATACACACTCACACGTCCCCTCGTACTGTATGTGCTGAGCATCATGCAGTGCAAAAAGAGAGAACTGTGTGCGTCTGTGTGTGTATGTACTATATGTGCTGTCAATCACTCACTGGACACAGCGTGACCCCCTCTCTCTCCGCCCTGCTGAGGATAAAGGGGAATATTCATGAAAGTCTGGCTCCTCAAAGACATTTTTGTGGGATGATTGATCTCACACAGAGGAAAGGCCGATTGAAGAAGCACAATCGCAACCCTGGCTACACCGCCCAGGCCAGACGAGCTTCGCTCAACCAGAGACACGCTGGTGAAATGAACACCATCAACTTTTAGCGCTATTAGCATTATTTCAAAGTTGTTGTCTATGGCTGTGTCCTGTCCAGCTCTGCTGATCTCCTGGACTCCTTCCTTCCTTCAGTTTTCTTCTTTTTTTATTCTTCTAAGCTTCTCTCCACAGTTTGACTCCAGAAAGCCGACTGGCCTCTCCTTGCGTCCAGCCCGCTGGAAAATCCCTGCAGTGTCCGGGGATAAAAGAATGAGTCCCTGAAAGGCTGGGGGCTAATCTCCGAGGTAAGCCTGTCCGTGTCTGCCAGCTCTCCGTCTTTCTCTGCTCAACTCTGAGAGCTGTACGGGCCTGCCGGGGTTAATTGCCGGTGCAGAGACGAGGAGGCCAGGTCACCTTTGGTGAAAAAGAGGGGAATAATCATAGAGGACAACTGGAGCTCAGCCTCAGATATTTTTCAGGACAGTCGCTAATGGACGAAGGAGGGGAGGGGGGGATTCACCCAGGCTAGAGCAGCCCTGGCAGCCTGTGTTATGTCTGCAGGTCCCAGTGTTTTGTGTTAAGGTGACCCCCATGCACTCCATTCTGCAACCCCAGACTTGTTATGACACACACCCATCTGCATACACCCACACGGGCACATTCTCATGCATACCACACATACATGCACGTGCATTCACATAAACTGAGTGTATTGCCCTTTTTCTTGGTCACACAAAAGACTAAAGCCCCCGTGGATGGATGAAAGATGCAGTCGATGCAGATCAGTGTATTTTTGGACCGAGGAACATATCTGGAAACTGATCTGGACCTGTTGTCACGAAAGGTACGGCCCGCATCTGGTCCAGACTGGCTTCTTTCTGGGAAACCACAGGTCAGCTTTCCTTTTCAGGCCTTCCCAGTCTATCTCTCTTTCTCTCTCTGTGAGTGAAGGCAGCCAGAGGTGAGAGGTCAGTTTTCCGGGGCCACAGATTAAGTTTCAGATGACTGAGCACCTTTGTTGGGTGGGCACAGTGCAGAGGAAACGTTTCTAAGCGCTACCCCTCCCCCCAGTCCAGTTTGCTTAGGGAGGGAGGTGGTGGGAGTTTCAGATCATCCTAAAAGGATGTGGTCAACGCTGCACACGACGCAGCCAGGTTGATTCCGGAGTCCTGGGTTCTTTCCTGGAAAACAATGCGTCTGTCTGCACACATGCTCCTGAAAAGCCATGTGGTTCTTAAGAGTCCCATCAGTGTATTTTCTTTGTTAAGTGCTTGGGTAAGAATAAAGAATGTGCATGTTAAAGGTGACAAATCTTAGTAAGTCTTGACCTAAGAAATGACATGAGAAACAGCATGTGAGCCTAGTACTTCACCCAGACCCTTTAGTTGGTAAGAAGGTGTGTCGGCGCACTTGAGACCTATCACCTCACCTCACCACTCTGCTCCTGTTACCAGCGCCTCGAATGTGTGTGAAATGTGTAGGTGTGAGACCTTAGTCTCTTCCTGCTTAGTGGAGAAACAGTGGGTTAGGGTTCATGGCCCTTCCGTCTTCTGTGCGTTTTTTCCCCTTTGTGCTGTTGTGATAATGATGGATGACGTTTCTGAAACAGACAAGATAAGATATGAGTGAGTGCAGTGAGCTTGAGTGATTTTTTTCTAGAATACAGTGGGCTACAGAGCCTGACTGGTTTTGCTTACTTTAATATGGAAGAAAAGATAGAAGCGATTGTGGTTTCATTTCACTAACAGGGTAAATGTAAACCTTCACAGGTTAATAGCTGTTAGTAGAGCGGAAATCGATTATACAAGGTATTGTGACAGATAGCTTCTTATTTTTAAAAACCAAAATCAATATAAAATACATTCACATATATTATTTATATGCATCGAAATGTATTCGTGTGTGTGTGCATAGTAGTGGCTTAGTAGTAGTACTGTATTATACGTATGTTAGAGGTCTTTCACACCTAAATATTTTGTATATATTTTATTGTTAATTCTTGTATATATGTATACAACACTGAAGATATGGCACTTTGATATATGGTAAATTGTACAGCTTTTCTGTCAAGTTAACTACACACGTAGCCACTGGCAACAAAAGTGAATACATCCCTAAGTAAAAATGTCAAATTGTGCGCAATTAGTCATTTTTCCTCTGCGGTGTCATGTGACTTGTTAGTGTTACAAGGCACAGGGAGCAGGTGCGTTAAACTCTTCCACTTTCTCATACCGGTCAAGATTAACATGGTACCTCATGGCAAAGAATTCTCTAAGGATCTGATAAAAAGAAATATTGCTCTAAATAATGTTTGTCACCACCCTGGTGGTCAAGGTCATACAGAGGTTTAACATGACAGGTCCCACTAAGAACAGTGCTCAGCATCATATCCAAACATCTTTTGGTTTTTTGAAAACAGACATATGAGGGCTACCAGCATTGCTGCAGCGGTAGAAGAGGTGGGGGGTCCGGCATGACAACGACCCCAAACACACCCCAGACAACCACTGCGTTGCCAAAGAAACTGAGGGTAAAGGTGCAGGACTTGTCAAGCATGTCTGCAGACCTAAACTCTATTGAGCATCTCTGGGTCATCTTCAAATTGAAGGTTGAGAAGCTCCATGCCCAAGAGAGTTGAACTCCATGCCCAAGAGAGTTAAGGCACTGCCGGAAAATAATGGTGGCCACACAAAATATTGACATTATATTGACTTTACATTTTATCAAAGTTTAAAATGTTGTCCCATGGAGAGACGTAATAAAATATTTACAAAAATGTGAGGGGTGTACTTTTGTAGGATACTGCATATATAGCTGTAACTGGCAGAGGCAAAGCTGTCTACCTAGTAAAGTCTTTCTTGTTCGCCTGCTATCATTTATGATAATGTAGAAGTATCTGGCGAGACACTAGCAAATGTGTCCCCAGTGTTTTGTCTAATTTGGCACCATTAAAACACAGCCCTGAGAGAGTTAGAGGGAGAGAGAGAGATGGTTGACCAAAGCTATCTATTTGAAATACAATCTTGGCCTCCTTAAGCTGGCTCCTAATTTGTCACTGGCCAGAAAAATAGCTGCAAACTGGAATGGATGATGCATGCTGACAGCACAGGCATTTCTAAGGGATGTTGCAATGTAGGTCTCTTTCAGTAAAGATGTTTTATTTCACTTTTGCCACTCGCTCAGCCACTTAACGGTATTTTAGGAAAATGTTGTCTGGTGTCCAGTGACAGAGAAAGCTTTTGAATGTGTCTGTGATCAATCCATCAAAGTTCATGTGACAGATCAACACTTCCGTGTTTGGATCCTAGGAGTCTATTCTTTCAATCTTTAGGAGCAAGGAGAGACATGGTGCTAGATTCTGCAACATTTGTGAACTCCTGGAATAAATGTACAGTGAACCAGTGGATGCTCATCTTCTTATGACTTTGTCCACTCAACCAATGGTTGTAATATTACTCTACCCACTAACCCATATACATCTTATGGACATGTATATCATGTCTATATTGTGTTCATCGGTCCAAGACCAATTATTCTAAGACATTCACAATGACCTCAATTGGACTAGAATGAACCCGTTTACAAATGTCCTACGAATGTAAGTACTAGACGTTCGGAAGATGTAAAGAAAAAAACCACATCATCTGGCGTCACAGTCTGCACATTCACAGGACCAACAGTGGACACGAATAGATGACTTGAAAAGACGTTGCTTCATTGTGTCTATGCACAGTGGGCAGTAGGACATGGGTGTCTTTGACAGGCTTCAGTTAAAGTCAAAAGGCAACTTGAAAAGCAATAAACATGAAATAAATAAATATTTTATATGTTTTATTAAGTTTATCGAGTTAATCAATGACTCATACTGACGTTATTTATTTATTATTAATAGTGCTTTTCTATTACTCATCAGTTCAAAATTAGTCTTCAGCTAATCTAACCAACATGTCCAGCGCACGCACCATGATTGTAAAGAACAGAAAATGTAGTTTGTTATCAGTTTGTTTGTGTCTGTATCTGTGAGGGACTTCAGTAGAAGAAGTCCAGCAGATCGTTCTGATCCTGTGACCTATCTAATGGAAGCATTCTGGTTTATGTCCAGAGTCTGTGTACATCTCCTTAGACCTGCCACAGGAATTCTAGGCCTGGGCACAGCTGCCCATTAGTTATCAGCGTACATGACGAGTTCAGCGCGGTCAACATTCCTCAGGTCTTCTGGGACACGGAAACCCTAGAGAGACACATGAGCGTCTTCGCTTTGTCTCATTTCGCCAGCGGTGTGTTCGCTGCACAAGGGCCGGTGATGAGTTCTGGCATTGCAGGCTGGGGTAAAAACAACAGGATTACTACGTTCAGCATGCAGAGCGGCCCGTGCTGCATTTCTGCAGGGCCTGCTAATTCAGCACTCTTAGCAGCGCGCTGGGCCGCGTTAGTACACTGTAACTGGATTTTCTTGGTAGCGCAGGTGAATTCTCAACACCCCAGCTCAGCAGAATTTTTTTTAGAGGCATGTTAAACTCAGGTAAGCCTTTGGGCTCGGTGTTCATGTAATTTTTAACCTTTCTCCGGTGTGACTTTATGAGTCCAATCCCTACATGTCCTAATTATTTCTGGATGATGTGGAGGGAGAGAGGCTCAGTCCCTCCCTTTCTTTCCTTCAGCCTCTCTCTCTTTCTCTCTCTCCCTCTTTCTCCCTCTTTACTCAGTCCTCTCTTTTCAGCTTTATCGGGCCTCATTGGCATAATGGTGCTGAGATTTATGCTCAGACGCAGAACTCTGTGGAGTTGGAGCCCAGCATTGCTGATCCAACCTGAAAGATGAGCTCTGAGCAAAAAGTTTTGGTAGTTTTGAGTGTTTTGCAGCTGTTTTGTCACTAGCCTCTGATTTATTGTTCTATGCATTAAACCTTAGTAGTATTTTTAACAACAAAATGCTTTCACATGTACAAATTCTAAACCAAACTTGGCATGCAATTCATGCTGCAAACATGGGGGGATGCAGTCAATGCCTTGAATGTCTTGTATGAAGGGAAAGGCAATTTGTCAAAAAGAAACATTTATATGATGGTATTCACCTTTTAACATCAACATATTGATTTATTAATATTTTATGAGTCATTATGAATCAGTTTAAATATGTTCAGGTCTTATCTTTATTGCGCACTACCCTTTTTTATTGTGGTGCATAATTATTTCTTTTACCATGAACATCTGTAATGAGTTTAAGATAGGAGGAGCCCAATGATTGACAGCTCTCATGATTGACACCTGTCAATACACCAGATGCATAAAAACATCATCAAAGATTGTTTCTTTGTTATTTATGTAAATCCTGAGGACAGACATTTCACAAAGATATGTAACATAATTCAATAAAATGACACAAGTTATGCTTTTTCACTAGAGTTTACACTGAAAGACATTTACAGGCACTGGAAAATAAAGAAATAGTACAGAACGCATCAAGTGTGAGCTGCTGGAGTGGAAATGTTTGTTCTGTGGCTGTTGCTCTGGGCCATGAGCAGGTTTACAAGACACTAGATACACCCTGCAGTGAAGCGTTGACACGACTTGGCCCATAAGTCGCTCACTTTCTGTTACTGGGAGGTTACTTTCTCTCTCTCTCTCTCTCTCGCACCTTCCCCCCTCCCCCACGCCCTTTGCCCGCCAGCGCTGGTCACATGCTTGACCTGTTCGACTGGCCTGCACCACTCCCTGCCCCACATACCTCCCCCATGTCAGGCAGTGCTGAGAGATTCTCTCTTGTGGCCTTCTTGCCAACTGCACTGCAAGAGTAAATACCGCCACACGCAAGCCTGTACGGGGCCCCAGCCCTCTGGCCATACCACCCTACCGGCCCCACGGGCAGGGCGTCGGAAGAGCGAGCGTGCGAGCGAAGCACTCAAGGGTAGTTTATTTACTCAGGCTCCTGCTTTTTTAAAGGGACGAGGCCTTGATTGGACTCCTGTCATTAAAGCGCATCACAGTTGCTATTAAACATTCATTGGCTAGATTAAAAAGCGCTGGGATCCTTTCAAGTCACTGAACTTGCTCGCTGGAAACAATTACCCCCAAAAAATAACAGAATGATCATAACGTGGGCCCTGCTGCCAAGGCAAAGGCCAGATAATTAGTTTGAGAAAGTGTGTTTTCCTTGTAGGAGCCACACACGCAGAACAGCCAAATGACTTTACTCCGCCACTTTATAAACAGCCAGATTCGGGGTAAAAAGCTGCGAATTTTTTTTTTTTTGCACAAGGCAAATTATAAATTTCCTGCCTTTTCCTGCTTTTTTTTTAGTTTTTATTCAAACAACACTTTTCTTCCTGTATTTTATCTCCCTTCCTCTCAGAAGTTGATTAAGACCAACTATTAATGAAGATTTAATGAGAGCACTTGAAAAAGGACTGACTTTATTTATTTATATTTTGGCGTTGTGCGGCACTCAGGGTCTCATGGGATGTGTTTGATGCGGTGAGGACCCAGGGTGTTGTGTAGCATCTCTATAGGAGGAAAACCCAACGTCTCCATATCACGCGTGTAGGTCCATACGTCCAAACACACACAGCCACCCACACACAGGTTTCCCAGCTGCCAACGGTTCCTCTGCCACAGCGCGACGGGCACCGTGTGCTGCTGTGGCTTGTAGGGGGCTGAGCCGGGCTGATTGACGGAGATCTGCGGTGCGAGGTGGAGGGTCAGGGCCACGGGCCAAGCCAGGGGCCCACCGAGGGGGTGGTGGTGGGCGGGCAGGGGGCTCGGTGTGTCTGCTGCTGTCGTTGGCTCTGTCCTCAGGGCCTCAGGTTTGAATGTCAGTTTCTCTAATAACGGGAATCGGTGAAAAGGTCAGCCGCAGTCGCCTGACCATGAGGGGAGGGGAAAAGAGGGAGAGGGAAAAGGAGAGATAGAAAAAGAGGAGAGGAAGAAGGAGGAGAGGGAACTCCACGCAATGCCAGGGGCGGAAATTGATTGTCTGGCGGAGGGAAAGGAAATGAGGAGAAAAAGAAAAATGAAGGCTGGTAAGCGCAGAGAAAAGATGAGAAGATGGAGGGAGGGAGGGAAGGAGGGAGGAAAGTGTGGGTAGAGGTTGAGGACAGGAGAGTGTCATGGACAGGTTCAGATATGCATGCCTGCTTTTTAAATTGCCATCAGCGTTTTTATCTCTCCATCACCCCCCCCCCCCCCCACCCCCCACCCCACCCCTCCACTGACATCCCGGCTACCTGAGAGAGAACTTCCTGCTCACCGTCCAGCCTCTGCTACCGAACCTCGACAAAAATAAAATGGGGAGTTCAGGGAGGATCCTGTATCAGTGACGAGGTGCAGCGCGCCGCTGTAATCTGCTGAAATGTAAGTATTATTCACCCCCCCGTTCCACTCCCCTCCACCCGCTCTCCCGCTCATCCCCGTGCTGCAGAAGGAGACAAAGTGGATGTGGCCGGTGATAAGCTGTGGAATATGGATCTTACAGAATCGCACAGAGCGGCCCGTCTTCATTACAGCGTTAGGAAATGGCCATGGCTCTTATCATCGCCCCGGCTGAAACCGCTGCTGCTTGTTAGCCACCGGATTCGAGTCGGGGCTTCTCCGATAGCACCGCTGGAAGCCGGACGGAAGTTTGGAACCTTTATTTTGGGTTCGGTGGAGGCCGGCTGTGGGAGGGCCCATGCTGACCACAGTGAACTTTCCACCAGAAGCCCCCAGATCAGGTTCCCACCAGGGGCTCAACTAGGTCAAGTGGCTCATTCAAGGTCACCCTGGTAGAACACTCTGCTGTTTGTTAGCTCCGTTTTGGGGGTGGTGTCAGGGGGGTACATTTAGGAAAAATACCCTTTTTAAAAACCTTTTCCTTCTCTTTGTGTCACATTTTGTAAAAAACTTATTAACAAATAAACAAGCAAATAAATTACAGAATGAATACATAAACAATAAAAATATAACTAGCATTTAGCAATTCAGCTTAATAACTAATTGTAAACTCCAATAGTTAAAACTCCTTGTATTTCCATTAGTATGAAATGTGTTATGTAAAATAGGTCTGATTGATTGATTGAGTCAATGGAGTATAGGGACACATAGCCCTACATTAATAGATGCTTTTTGTCCTTATCACAGTACTTGTCTACACATGCAGTATTGGTAATCTGTCAACTGGACACAGTAGTGATTTTATGTATAAGATACCGTGTGATATGACATTATTTCACCAAGGTGGGATTTTTTAAAAGCCCTTTCAGCCGTTTGTTTTTTTTTTGCCCCCTATTTTCGAATGACGGACGTAAAGGAGAGAAACCCACACTGAAGGGTTCTCTATATAGTAGCATATAAGACGCCAGGTGAGCAGAAATATCCCTTTAGCTCTGAGGTCTTTTCATCTAAAGAGCGTCTCGCTGAATGAAACGTGTGGTCAATAGCTGTGAAAGGCAGGTCAACAACTGAGAAACGCTCAGGGAGGCGGTGGAGAGACCAAAGAAATGGCAGGTAACACTCCTTCCACCATCACCCTGTAACTGTGAAAGCCACACTCTTCAGGAGGAACAGCCAGAAAAGGTTACAGCACAGGAAGAAAGAAAGGAGCAAGGGAGCAGAGAAAGGGGGAAGGAGACTAAACATGAGCGTTAGGGGCAGGATATTGGAGTGGTGAAATAATTAGAATAACAAGTGAGCGGCTCCGACCAGCGGCTGGCCGTCCGACTCCAATAGCGATACATTAGCTAAGACAAGCGCAATGCATTTTGCATGGAACCCCACGACGATGATGGATCAGCCTGTAATGACATCCCTTTCTCCTCTTCCGCCGTGGGGTAAGTGGAGGTGAGGGCGGTGCGAGGTCTGTCTGGGTCTGGGTCTGACCCCTGCCTCAACGCTGCCGCTGGAACTCCTGCCGGTGGCTGCAGCCTGTGAAATGCCATTAATTACCCCTACCCCCAATGCCCAGTCCATTTACCCCTCCCTATGTCTGTGTCAGGCCGTGAGGTGACCAGGGCTGCACATTCCACCCTGACAGCCAATCAGAGCTGCTCACAATGTGAGAAAATCTACATTTGCCTACGTGAAAGGGTATGAATGTAAATCTGCAAGCAAATTTCTCATTTTGTTATGAGCCTCACAAGGCAAGGGTGGCCATTAAAAAAAAAGATGTTGATGTAAATTTGAACAAAAATACAAGGAGCATGAGCGTGTGTGCTATGCTTTGAGCGGCATCTGAAAGGCCGGGCATTTGGCATAACGGCTGTGCCCTCTGGCACTGCTGAGAGGCCAGTTGGCTGGACCATCTCTCTCTCTCTCTCTCTCTCTCTCTCTCTCTCTCCTTTCTTTTGCCCTGCCGCTTGCTGACACAAAGACGCACACACAGGTGCGCTCTTGTCCTCCACATTTGTCTGTCATTCTTTAACGAATGATGGACAGCGCCGCGGGCTATGAGGTGTGTGAATGGCGCTTGAGTGTGACTGGTCCCTGAGTGCTGTACAATGCACGGGCCCCTGCAAGTCAGTGTTACAGAAAAAAACATCTCACAAAATCATAAACATCTGATGCTTACTCGAGGAAGCAACAAACGAAGCTCATCCATAATCCACACTAAACCCGTCAGGACCTTGATTGCGTACAAATCGACGGGTAATCTTGTGGTTGAGTAAGTGTGTCTGTGCACCAGTAGACTCTTTTGCAAAGTTCTTAAAAGTTGATTATAACGTTATTTTATCGTAAGTTCACAGTGAAAGTGAAGGGATAGTGATACACAGCACAGCACATGGTGACACAACAAAATGTGTCCTCTGCTTTTAACCATCACCCTTGGTGAGCAGCGGGCCATGACAGGCACCTTGGTGAATCGGGATTTGAACCGGCAACCTTCTGATTACGAGGCCGCTTCCTTAACCACTAGGCCACCACTGCCCCTAATAGAAGGTACGTTTTAGATTTCAGTGTTTAAGATTTGTGAGTAGTTCCCTAAAACACTAGATTGTGTGTAGGTGTGTGTGTGTGTATATCGCTCTGTGTGAGAGTGTAGGGCTACTGGTTCTGTTCAGGTCGAGCTCCTCTGACCTGCTGTGCTCGGAAAAGCCGTGAAGTCCTGACTGACACTGGGCAGCTGGACTCTCAATCCTTCTCTTCTCTTCTCTTCTCTTCTCTTCTCTTCTCTTCTCTTCTCTTCTCTTCTCTTCTCTTCTCTTCTCTTCTCTTCTCTTCTCTTCTCTTCTCTTCTCTTCTCTTCTCTTCTCTTCTCTTCTCTGTGTGTGTAGAGAGGGGGGGTGTGTGTGTTTCTGTCCCTCCAGGGTGCTGTGTCCTTTCTGTCTTCTCTCTGATATATGTGTGTACATGTTTAGAGCAGTGTGTGTTTGGGTAGTGTGAGGCTTTAGTTACACAATCTCAACTCAAATGAGTGTGTTGGTCATGCTGATCATTGCAGGCTGTATGTGAGGTTCACTCCCATGCCCAGTTTTCTGTATTTGGGTGCATATTTTGTATGGATGGATTTGGATGCCCTGTTCCTGTGTAAGTGTGTGTTGTGACATGAGATCTGCGTGTGACTGCATTATAGCCTGTTTGTGATCGTGCGCACGTTTAAGTATGTGATTGTGAGCAAGCGTGTGTGTGTGTGTGTCTACATATGTGTGTGCGTGTCCCCACCAAGACAGTGGCGATTATCTGCATGTGGATCTGTAGGCCCTGCCGTGGTCACTCTCAGCTGAGCTGTTTGAGCGCACGGCTTTTAAAAGCACCGAAGGCCACGGCGTGATTACCGGCCAGTCACACACTAAGCTGCTGAGGGCGGCCACATGACACCAACCACCACCCCCCCTCCACCCACCCACCTCTCTCTCGCTCAGTTTTCCACTCTGTCTTTTAGCCACGGTACCCTTGCTCGGTCCTGACAAGGTTATGCCAGTGTGTTCTGAGTATCTATTGATTTCCCCCATCAAAGATCCCTGCAGCCTGGGGTAGGGGGTAGTGGTGAGGAGGGCGTGGGGAGGGTGGAGGAAGGGAGGGGGGCTGCTGCTTCAGATAACACTCCGTCTTTTATTCTTTAACTCCTTCTGTGTCCCCGCCGTGTCCCAGCGCTGTCCCAGCAATGCTGCGCTCGTGTTTCTGGTCATGTCTCGGGCTTGTGTTGCTTGTCTCAGTTTTTTCTCAGTTTTGTCTTGACCCCTCGGCTCAGTGCTGGTGCGACACACACACACACACACACACACACACACACACACACACACACACACACACACACACACACACACACACACACACATTCACATTAGAAATATTCTGTGTGAATAGTAAGTGTCTCATTCTAATTACTTTCTTACACCTTGCATTTATCATGTGTTGTATGTATTGAATGTGTTTCAGATTATGAGAAAAGTGCCCCTGTCTGTGTGTCTGACCCCCAACTCATCAGGTCACTTTTAGTTTTTGATTATTAACCTGCGATATGCACCAGTGGATATTTCCACAGATATTTTCCACTGCCCTTAAATGTGTGCAAATGGCAAGCAAACCACCAGAAAAGCAGGAAAAATAGCCACCAAGTAAACAAAATAAAAAAGGTGGGTGACAAGCTTTCTGATAATCTGCACACTTCCCTTCTTTAAAGTCTATGAAAGAGGGGGAATGTTTCCATATTTAGATTTAGAAATTATTCATAAGATTTTTAGTCATGGCATCATTTGCTTTTAGGAGGAAAAAATGAGATTTTATTATGCGCTTGCTTATGAGTGACTCCCACCACAGACACAGGAATGAATGGCTTAATGCCAAGGCCAATTGAGAGGCGCTGTTGAAAGCCAGGGGGTAGATTTTCATAAATTATTCATCATTATACAAAATAATCCTTAGCAGGATTGGGGAAAGGGGGCTGGGGCGTCAGTTTGGAATGGGAGCCGAAAGCGGGAGTGTGTGTGTGTGTGTGTGTGTGTGTGTGTGTGCAAGCATGCAAGGATTATACGGAAATATGTCTTTCATAGCATTCGTAAGAAAACAACGCTTTATGTGAATAGATATTTATAGATATAATCTGTGGAAACAATTGTGATGGGAAAGAGATGGCGGAGGATACCCGCCGAGGGCATACCCTGTATGGTGAATGAGTTGGGGGGAAAGGATGGGCTGACCTGGTTGGATTGTGGGACACACACAGACACACACACACACACACACACACACACACACACACATTTATAGACACTGCCCTCAGGCCAGACGATCTGTCATGAGTGGGGATGAACCCCCGACACACCCAGGCTCGCAATCACATGGCCACAGACACATATGGGAACATACAGCGCACATGTGTGGAGACACGCCCTCTTGCGCAAAGACACACACACAAATAAAAGCGTGCACGCACAGACGTATCACTACATATATCTGAACTGACAAGTACAAAAAAGCCCATTTGTCCAAATTAAAACAGTCGAGTTACTGACAAACAAGCAGCAGAAAAGGTTGCCCCTGCTACGAATGCCAACTAGAAGTCATTTGACACAGAGATGAGCTTACATGTGGTCAGCCATTAAAACCACTTTAGGAGTGTTTTGGTTTAAGGTGGAAAAGGAAGACAATCTAAGGTGGCACTTCCTGTCTCTCCCTCCCCACCCCTCCCAAGGACACTCGCCAAAAGTTATTCTTATTAACACTGCAATCTAATTCAATTTTGGAGCCATCTGCTCTGTAATATTCACAGAACAACAACAACACACACACACACACACACATACAGACACCACTGTCCCTCAGAGCGAGTGGAGATGGAGAACAGCCTCTTAAGTGTCCTTCAGGTTTCGGCTGCTGTGATGACGGAGCCCATAACTCATCAATGCTGTCAATTGTATAAAATTCTTACCCCAGCCTACCTAAGTGCAGCATACAGGACACAGTGACTGGGGCGGAGGAGAGGAACCCCACCTTCCTGTCAGAGTTATGCTCAGTATCATTTCTTTAAAATCATCTCAGAGAGAAGCCAAACCATATAAATTTTATGGCGATGTCTTCAGATCCATACGCCCTGTGATATATAGATTTGAAAACATGTCTTGTGTTTTATGAGGCATCTGTAGAAGTGGGTCCCATCAAAGCCAGGTGCGCTGTGCCAGGAAGCGATGATGATCCAGTAGCTGTCACAGACAACAGTCCTGAGATTTGGTGAACCTCAGCGATCCAGACAAGCAGCTTAGTTTTTTTTTGTCCTTTGCGTGCTTTTCATAATATCAATAAATTCTTACTGTATGAACTTTAAATGTCAGTCTCCAATGTGGACAGGAGATTATGAGATAAAAGTAAAGCAATCACATAATTAATCTGTGTATCAGCAATCATTCAAAATACAAATTAATTTTTGCAGCCCCCAGAATGCTTTAGTGGGCTTTGCTCCTTCAACAAATAGAAACATTTGTTTTTGATGGATCTGGATGTAGGTGAGGTGATGGACTTTAAATACCCATTTCACCCATAGGGACACCTTTTGCAGGTAAACACACTCTAGCATAACAGTGTCACTTGAAATGAACAGGTCCTGGACAAGCAGATGGGTTTGTAATCACTGCCCTCCTTATTCTGAGACCTGCCCCACTGAGCTCTTGTCACTTCAGTTCACCTTTAACTTGACGGAGCAGAGGGACGATCACCGGTGTCTGGAGAAAGATCCTTGATTTATGTAATTATAGCAAACATGGCTGTAGCAGAAGCCAGTGATTATTATAATAACTTGGCGGGCTGATGAAACGGTGTAAGCAAAAATCAGGGAATATTCAATGAGTCCAAAGGCTCATTGCCAAAGACTCACCTCCTTACTCCTTTTTTTTGACCTTGGCATCTTAACTCTGTATTCTCTGTATTTCTGGACTGGCATCAGCTGACCAGGTTGCATAAATCTGGAGGAACCACTGACACCACTACTCATTTCTTAACTGCCTCCAAACCGTTACACTGCACCATGGGCCCACTTTAATTCTTGGGTTATCACTGTCAATCCATGTTGGTGTCCATGGCTATCAAATGTACCCCCCCCCCCCCAAAAAAAAAAAAAAAAAAAAATTGACCCAAAGTTGACACCAGCACTCTCAGTGGCTTTAAGTCAGCATTATTCCCAAAACTCAACCGCCTGCCCCCTCCCCCCGCAAGTACCCGCCAGACTTCCCGCCAAAACCCCTGACTCAAACCAACCAGACCCCTTCACCCAAATCCACCCAAATCCCTAACCTTCCAGCCCCTCCTCCACAGCCCAGTCTGTTTGGGTCGGCGCTGGGGTTGGGGATCTGGCAGGAATGGGGTGCTGTGATTTTGGTGCTGCTGAATAATAGTGACCTTTCATAAAGAAGGGGATCCGGGGACTTCTTTCCCAGACACGCACTGACCTTTCAAACCAGACGGGGGCTGGAGGGGTGGGTGCTGGGCTGTGGGAGGGCAGTTGCAGGGTGGGGGGCTTCAGACCGTGGACTTTGAACCGGCCAGTTCCCCCGCTGTCAGGCTGTGCCTCTCTCTCTCTCTCTCTCTCTCTCTCTCCTCTGTGGCCAGGGTTCATTCTCTCTCTCTTTTTCTTCTTCTCCCCCCCCCCCTTTTTTTTTTCATTGTGTCATGGGGAGCATTCTGTATGCAAAGCGGCCAGGGCTGCCAGTCCCCTAAACCTTTGCAAATCAATTTGTCTGCGAAGCCGAGGCAAAGTGAGAGACGGAAAATGCACCCCTGTTTATGACATCATGGGCTTTGGTTCTCATGTCATATAGAACAAGACTAAAAACTGCAAAAATGATCCAAATTTTGTACCTTTTCTCCCATTTCTCCTGCCGTGCCAGTAAAAAACTAAGAACTGCACAACAGCAAGAAAATCGTCAGTGTCTAGTTGAAAATGTGAAGGTGGCCAGAGAGACTCCGCTGTTATCGTCTGCCTCAGACAAAACAGGCTGTGCACTGTACTTTGGCCTTTAATGAATATCTATTGTCCAAACACTCCAGCGAGCGGGAGAAAAGTCCTTTAAGGCGGCCATAAAAAGAGGCATGCCCTGGTGACGTGCCGTTACAAAAAAATGTGCTTGAGTTTGTGCAGATGCCAAAGATCACAGGGAATATTTCAACTTTTCCCCCACAACGAGGGAAGGTGGACCGGTGCCAGTTTTGCTGGCTCATGTGGGCTCATCTGACATGGATGCATTAGGAATGAGGAGGATAGAGGCTCCACCGGGGCAGGGCAGTGTGAATTACACACCCTGATCAAAACCATGCGTGTCTATAGTGCGCCTCCTGCGTCTGAGGTCAGGGCTGGTGTGTGTGTGTGTGTGTGTGTGTGTGTGTGTGTGTGAGTTTGTGGAGACTGACCTGTATAACCTCTGGGGTGTTTGTACAGCAGACCTTGGCTGGAGTTTAACCTCACTACCTCCTTCCTTTTTTCTCACTCCATCACTCTCTCTTCTCCAAAGCTCATGCTTTGTGGACCATGTGCAAAATTGCACAATCAATCAATCAATCAATAAATCAATCAATCAATCAATTGGAGGTTATTTATAAAGCAACTGTTGTGCAAATAGAAACTATGGAAATCGTAGGGACCACCGACAATAAATGCTGCCTCCCTAGTCCTGCTTTTTGGCTCACTGTGAGCCGGTAGGGAGTCATGGGGAAAATTCTGCATGCAAAGCGGCCCAGGTTGCCAGCCCCTAGACCTTTTGCGAATGAATTTGTCTGCAAAGAAAAGGTTCAGTGCAGTGAGAGATGGAAAATGCACCCCTGTTCATGACATCATGGGCGTTTGGCTCTCTGGTTAATTAAAACAACCCTTATGGATAATAAAAAAATATATATTTTTTTACTAAATTTTCTCGCATCTCTCCAGCTGTGCTGAGGAAAATACGTCAGATGTTTCCTTGATGCAAATGAATAGCAGTGCAAAAGCAATATGTAAGACAACACGTTGGAATCCTTTTTTGGTATAACTGTATTAACAATAGAAAGATGCATTGTAAAATAAATATACCCTAAATGGAAATTATATATAAACAAAAACACTAAATGACTGGAGTTATTGGGAACAAATGTGCTTTCTAAGCAAAAATGTCACAATAAACGATTGCACTAATTTATGCTGAGTGGACGTCTATCACACAGCATGACATGACAGCTGTCCTGCTTCATTGTTATTTAGTCCCACTTTTAAAAGTGCCCCCTTTGGCACTTTTGTGGGAAGGGGGTGGCCGTCTACCTGTACCACATTGCCTCTCACTCGGTTTTTCCACTTTCTTTCCCGTGCTCTCCGTCCTTCTGACCCAGTCCGGTTTTATTTAAGAAATCAAATGTGCTCTTTAAATAAAATAAGAGCATCAGGTCACACCTCATGATGGGGGTGTCCCTGCCCCCACAGGGTCTCCTGAGCCAGCGGTGGCTCATTTAATTGCTTGGAGCAGGCAAGTTGAAAGGGGGGTTTAGGGAAAAAAAAATCTCAAGGAGTATTGATCACTTATAGTCTTCCATTTCATCAAGCACCCCCTCCTGTGTCTGTCCCCTTCCCCCAGTTTTGTACCGTTAATTCAGGTTTCACTATGTGTGTGTGTGTTGTGAGGGTCAGTACTGCAAACGGGAAGGCGTATGTGTGTGTGTGTTTGATCCATCTGATCAATATCTGTCCCCCTTGTGAGGCCGTGTCTCGCCAGCTTCCTCATGCTTCTCAGCTGGGTAATGAGCGGCCTGGCCAGGGTTGGGACAGGGGCCCTGCGCAGACAGGCTGCACCAGCCGGCCACCTCTGAGTGGGGGTGAAGGCCACTGAGCTGACCTTAAGCACCCCGACACGACCAGACAGAATCAATGTCTCTCGTCCAGACAGCCCCCTCCCTGCATCAACGGCACCCACATTACACCTGACCAACAATGGAGGACAATTGGGAATGCGTGTGTGCACCGTAATAGTATTCTATTATTCAATTTATCATCTATGATATACGTTTACATGTTCTTCAACCCCGTTATTATGCAACTGGTGAAAATAATGAGATATGGTGTGTGCTGCGGTGTGTTTTCGCTCGAATGTGCGTTTGTGTGTGGCCACTGTACTGACCGACTGCTTCATTAGTGCTCCACTTTATTCAGTTCCCTCATAAAAAGAGGGAAAGAAAGAAAGAAAAAAGCATTTCTCCTGCCCTGCTTTGACTTTCTGTCGTGTCTCTTAAGCTGGCGGATTATCCTTATCCTCCTCTCGCTCTCTTTCTCACTCCCTCCAGGAATACATTTCTAATCAGACGTCAGGAAAAATGGAGAGAGGGAAGGCGAGAGAGGAGATAGTGTGGAAGAGAATGGTTAATTGAAGCTGGGGATTTCTCCTGATCTGTGGCTGGGCTCTCTGTACTTACAGCTCAGTCGACTTGCCCTTCATTTTCCAGCCTTTCATGTGAGTGAGCGCCACTGGAGCTCCTCTGCCGTCTCTGCCTCGTACCTGTCGGTCTCAGAGCTGCCGCCGATGCCACTCGGGCCGTCCCAAATTAGCCCACCCCCTGCTAAATGTGCCCTTTTGGTGGAAGAAGTAAGAGAGCGATTGCACAAAAAGCACTAAAAACTTTTTGTTTTAACTTTGTGCTGTGCTGCAAACAGGATTTAACACCTGCTTTTAACACCTCATTCAAATATGGAGCGATTTGCAAAAGATTTGAAAATTATCCCTTCAGTTTAAAGGATTAGAATTTTCACTGTGTGCTAATTGGTCCATTTCTATAATACTTTCCATGTGTCTCAAGTTCAAGTGTTTATTGTCATATGGAGAGGCATCCCATAATGAAATTCTGAGTCTCAGTTAAATCTCAAAGTTACTGTTACTTACTGTAAATATGTAACGCTAAAGATGATTTTGGCTACTAATAAAAAGACACACACACATTTTTTAAGGTTTTTAAATAAATATGAGAATTTTTACAAATGTGACGTGCAGGAGTAAGAGTAGGGTGAATAAACTTTATTGATCACATCATTAATAACGGTAATAGTTTCTAACTAATTCAGCAGCAGTTGACAAGGGAAGAGCTGAGAGAGAGCGGCGTAGGAAGGGAGGGAGTGCTGGGGACGATAAAGGAAAGGTCTGGTCATTCCGCCACAGCACAGAGGAGCGTCAGGGGTCAGCCGGCCCCTTCAGATAAGGCCAATTCCTGGAAGTCTGGAGGTTTTCAGACGTTTGTTGCTGGGTTTCCTTTTTTTAAGAAAAAAACTCCTCACAATTTCCTTCTCCAGAGTCAGTCAGGAGGCCATGGTCAGTCATGGCAGAGTGATAAGGAAATAAAGGCCAAGTTTTGAGGCGCTGATAAGAGGTCCTGGTGAGGGGGCCATGGAGTGGAGAGAGAGAGCAGGGACCTGGGCCCCACTGACAAACAAAGGGGTGCCCTGTGCTGCGTTAAAGAGATTAATTATGGCACCGACACCTTGGGCACTGACAGCTAACAGAGGCGAGTCGGCCTCAGCACTGCGGCTTTGTGGGGAGGACAGGCGGCCATGTTAGTTCATTCGCAGGCATTGTCTCACGGCCCCAAGAACAGATGTACTTCAGCTGCAGCCTTTTTTTCAAACCTCTTTTCATGAATGTTAAACTCAGATATCAAAAGAGTTCCCATGACAGGCTTGACAAGTCTAACAAAGGTCCCAGATATTAAAAATTAATATCCATTCATTATCTACTTCAAATGTTTGGAGGATTTTCACAATGGATAGCTGGCAGCGTAGTTCAGAACACAGGCACAATAACGGGTATTCAAGAACGTGGACATAAACTGCCCAGTAAAAAAGAGGAAACAAATGACATTATCATTACCCCGATGGGCATTAAAAACAAGTTGAATTCACTGTTTGGAGTGCCCATTCACTCACCATTCACTTCTTAATCAATTTTCTATTCAGCGCAGTGATGTTAACCGCAGAGTTCTTTCCTGCGCCATTTCAATTTGGTTTAAATATTAGTGCTCGCCCTTTCTGAATGATAGCAAAAAAAAAAGCCTCAGACCTTGACTGCGAATGACTTCCATCACCGAACAGTCATTATTTCAGCTTAAACAGTTCTCATTGGCTGCTTAAAATACCTGCACCTCATTAAAACCTGTGCTACCTGCAACCTGGAGGGTTTATTTTTTCTGAGCAGGCCGGGTGTGAGAGAGACAAAAACCAAAAAAACAGAAACAAGTGTGAAGGAGAAGGAGAGAGAGAAAGATGGGGGCACTGGTCCCTGCTTCCTTCCCTTCTCTTCAGAAGGGTCTGCAAAACACACACACACACACACACACACACACACACTGCTCCACTGGGGCCAGTTTCGCTCAAGTTGTCCTCTCGACACTTGGCTGCACACGGACTGTGAGGGCCGGGCTAGTTCCCGATTCTGAGAAAACGGAACACCTGTGCCTGGGTGCGGACGTCGGCAAAAATATAAATTTAAAAAATGCCGCTGGCCTCTCCACACCAGCGGCACACAGGAAGTATCACTACCTTAACCTTTCATGATGAAGACAAACAACGGCATTAACTAAATATGTAGAAAACGTAAAATGGTCTCGCACACTCACAAAAAAAAAAACGAATCCAATATTTTCATAATCTGGAGGCACGAAAGCTCATTTCAGGTCAGCCCGGTATCATGTTGCCAATCAGCAGCCCGTGTGAGAATTTTCATCAGATTCTGATTGCATTTAGAGTGCCTAATTAAATAAAATATGACATTATGTAAATGGTGCTTTCATTGCCATATGGGCCTGGGCACAGGAACACAAGTACTGGGGCACAGTTTGTGTGTGTGTGTGACAGTTTGCATATGTGTGTGTGTGTTTATATTTATACCATTGTGAGGACCAATTTGCTTACAAAGACAAGAACACTGACAACATTAATCTTCTTATTTACTGAACACTTGTTTATATGTGGCAAAGTCAGGTAATGACACATTTATAATACATATATTAGATATTTATTAATCTTGGTCATTACAAAAAACAAGTAATATGATACGCTGATAAGCAAAAAAATTTGACCTGTGTGGTCATCTAGTTTTAAAATTAACATAAATTCAGGAATTTCTTTGCAACCCAGATATTTGTTGAAAACACTATGCATGACAGGGGAGTGATCCACAGAGGGATTTTGTAATGTTGATGACCACTTACTTAGGAAATTATATAGGACATAAGTCCTACAAAGAACACAGAATATTAAATATGCCTAAATTTTGTCCTAAAACGATTGAGTGCAACATTCTGCTTATCAGACATGTCTTTTTTGAACATACACACACAGTGTGAGGCCGGAAGCGTGAGTGTCTCAGCAGCCTGGTGGGCCTGGAACTATCCCCCATAAGCACTTTTTACCCTGAATCTTATCTGCTGTTATCAGTTCCTCCGACTGGCCTCTGAACACTAAGGCTGTCTCTTATCATCGTGGCCACGACTCTCCCAGCCCCTGGTCACATTCACCCAACGCTACGTGTGTGTGTGCATGTGTCAGTGGCACAGGCACACACCTCAACGTTAACCTCAATGCCAGTTTACCATGATAAGATATAGCATATAGAGCCGAGGCATCTTATTCATCGCTACTTTTACATGTTTACACACACACACACACACACACACACACACACACACACACACACACACACACACACACACACACACACACACAGAATGATGAGCATGTCTGGCTCATCTCTGGTGGCTGGTGGCTTCTCATTAGAAATTCAAGTTTAAGCACAATAAACAGTGCGCTTGACCAACTTTTCTGAATTCTGGATCTACATTAAATCCCCATTCATATTTACAGCATCATATCCTTTTCCACACAGAATACTTTCCTTCTACCCTCACACACACACACACACACACACACACATACATACAAACACACTTCCCCAAATGACTGTTTATGTATCTGCCAGCGCTCTCAGCGTATCTCTCATCTGCACTTTCTTTCTCACTCCCTCCTTCCCGCCCAGAGGGGTGTGGTGCTGTCATCTCAGTGGCCCCGCATCTGGAGCGTCCTGCTGGGTCTGGACACTCCCCGTGCCCCCCACCCCCCAGGGATCCGGGTCGGGCATTATTATAATCTCCAGCCAAGAGCAGAATGGAGGCTGGCACTCGGCGCGCCCTCCTTGCCAAAGACCCTTTCATTTAAATAAGATTAAACACAAATGTCGAGTGGAGGCACCCTCAGCATCGGCCGGCGGTTGGAGCGATGTTATAGAGGACTAATCTATTCCATGGCGAATCGCCGCAGACTCCTAACGGGTTCTGAGCCGAGGCCCGGAACGCCACTGACCACATTCTTTAAATGGCTTGTCATTCACCGGAGGCCACGTTCCTCACCAGAATCTATATTGATTCAAGGCTGTTAAGAGAAATGAGAAAGGATTGATCTAATTTTTTGCTTATAAAGAAACAACATTCCATGTTGGGAACAGAAATAACTTGTTAAATGTGGAATGGCAGTTAAGTAGATATAACAAACAAAAAACCAACAACCTCGCCACCAAAAAAAACCCTCCGTAATTCGACATGATGAGTTATGTATGATTAAAATAATTACAGTCCTCACTTACGACACGACGCGTCAGGAGCAGGGACAGGCCACCCTTCCCTTTGGAAAGGGAGGGATGGAGAGAGAGAGGGGGAGAGGGAGACAGAAGCCCTGTTGTGAATATTCTGCATTTAAATTGTGCATTAAGGACCCAAACAAACAATGCGGAGCGTGATGCTAATGAAGCCAGGGTCAGGGGTGTTGCGCCGCAGCCATGCGATGGGGGGTGGAGAGGCGGGCCAGAGCAGCAGTCTGATTCTGCGTGACACGGGTCAGGGAGTGCACGGCTCTGTGGCTGCAGGGGGGCTCCCGCCATCTCCCTGGGGGTCCGTTAGGAGCGGTTGGATTGGCGAACGAGGCCTGATTTGCATGGCCATGTCCGAGTGCCGTGTATATGTCTCTATGTGTGTATGTGTGAGAGTGTGTGTGTATGTCTTCAGCACACTGGGCAAAGAGGGCTTATTCTAATAAGACTGCAGATGAGCTCGGATGGGATGCGAAGGGCCCGCTGACCCTGGCTAGCAGCGGCACCCTCGTTACCGTTATTAATATTTTACTAGCAGCCGGAGAGGAGGGGGTCGGAGCAGCCGCTCCTTATGAAATGTGACAGTGTAATGCACATCCCCGCCATTCCGGGCTCTGGCCAGGGTTATTCCAATTCAAATGAGGCAGACGGACATCAAGTAAAACCTGACCATGATCCATGTTGCAACGACAGCTACAAATTCAGGCTACACTGAATTTGTTGGGCATGGTTTTCCCCCCATTTTTATCCCTTTTTTGTTATTATTATTTTTCATTTTATTGTCATCTTTCTTTAATGACATCAATGGGAATGCTGCATAACATTTGCATGAACAATGAAGATTCAGTCAAACAGCACTCACTCAGCAGAGAGTCTGCAAAGAAAAGAAAAGAAGAAGAAAAAGATTTGTTTGCACTTTTAATTGCTCAACACAAAGCAGCAGCTTTCTAAACAAGCACCGACTCTGTGATGTATTTGCATATTCATGCAGATGAAAGTTTTTTTTTTCTTCTTTCCCCTCTGTTGGCAATGGGCTGTGAAGTTATTTATTCTCGTTGACAGCGTGCATCTTTCAGGAGGAGGACACCTTTTTATTGTTTTCGTTCGTTTGTTACTCACACACACACTTACACATCTTCTATGGTCATTTTTCTTCTGCAGAGGCCTGTGTGGCAGTGGAACAAGGAATGTGGCATCATCAGATTCTGGACCACTCAAAATTAGTGTCACTCAGACTACCTCAAAAACACAATTTACTTTTTAGTCTCTGTGTTTCAGACACACACACACACACACACACATAAACAAACGCACACAAACATGTAATAAAACATGTACATGCACATTGATTTTACCTTCAGATGTCAAACAAATGCTCTCTGCTCCATACTGCTGCAATTCCCCTTGCCATCCACTAGGGTGTGTGTGGTGTGTGCTCAGGCTGACACGACTGTAGCGCCGGAGACAGATGCTTTCACTGCGCACAAAGGGCAAAGGTCATTATTAAATCATCACGTTTGGAGAGGATGACTGATGATAACAAGAGAGGCTTGAAATGCTGGGGTCTGAAAATAGAAGGGTTAGTGTTCAACATCTGCTGCTGCCAGCGGACCTCAGAAGCACAGAGAGAGGCCGGCATATTAACAAACGCTGACACACGCACACACACACACACACACACTAACAAACTCCCCAAACTCAATGCATGCAAACACAACTGGATAAAAAGAGACGTGGAAACAAAATAACAATTATTGTTCATAATTACCTGGACATGCACTACAGGCCAGAAGTTGTTCTTAAACAAAAATTGTGCAGGAGAGAGTACATGAAGGGACACACACGGGCCGCTGAGGTGAAGAGATGACGGGAGGAGCCAAGAGAAGAGTTGCAACCCGCTTCTGGCTTTATTATGCACCGAGAGACAGATGCCGCGTTTGTGACAAGAGGCTCTCCAAGCGCATTCACACCTTCGCCGTGTTATTCTAACCTTTCATCCGACATTAATTCAGAGCTCCCCATAATGAACTAAATTTGTGTTGGTTTTTTTTCTCCCTTTTTTGCGTTCACAATGCAGAACGGCTCCTCTTTTTTCAGCGTCCGGTGTGGGAGGCGCACGTCCGAACGTTTCAGACCTTTTCAACCGCGTGCGTTCCTAAATGAGATTTTTCTTTCTGGTCGCCTGGTACAACAAAAATGCCGCACAAAAAATGTACACACATGCAAACAGACGCAATTTCCCTCTCTTCCTCTTTCATAGACACGCGCGCACACACACACACACACACAAACGAACCACTCAAGTTTCGACACATCACAGACAGTGGCGTAAAAAACGCACGGCTCCTTGGAGCGCTGCCAGGCGCGCTAGTGCAGCTCGCTTGGAAAGCTTTCAGTTAAAAAGCCACTTTTTTGGCGGGAGTGGGGGTGGCAAAGCCACTGCAGCGGGTCAGAGCTGCTAAAATAAATAATGGTTTAGGCAGGGAGAACCATTCCTGTAATTGTATCTGTCAGCCGACACTGAGCTACCCCGGCCGCTGATGCTAGAGCTCCTGCTCTCCTTCTCTCCCTCGCTTTTTCTCTTTTTTTTTTCTCCTCACATCCTTCCCGGTTCCTTTCTTCTCTCCCTGGGTGGCGTGCGGATCAGTGCCGATGGCTCCGCTGTCAGTGCAGTCACCTGGTCAACGGCACAGCGCACTATAGGGGTCCGGCATGGCAAGCTCAGACAGGCACACACACACACACACACACACACAGGCCCTGCAGGATGTCACGCCACTGACTATAGGGCCTTTGTACTCTGGTGGAAGATATGCAGGTATCTCTTCTCCTTCCCTTCTTTCATTTCTGTCCTTGTCACAAATGCACAATGTACTTATTTATTTATAATTTTTTTTTTTTTTTTACGAACACAGGAAAGTAAAGCTTTTTACAAAAAAATGAGACATAACCCAAAAGAAAAAGTAACAAAATGCAACTGCAGCAAAAAACAAAGCGGCAGCAAACAGCAGCTCGGTTATTAATGGCTCTTTACGCTGCTGTTTATTTTCAACACGTGTGCTAGTTACGCTAACAAACACTCTTTCTGTTCCATGGCGGGACAAAAAAAAAAAAAACAACACGCTCAGGGAGCCGGTAGTGTGAAACAAATGATGCCTTTTTTTGGTTAATCGTATATTTATACACGAGAGGAGGAAGGGAGGGAAGGAGCGCAAGGAAGAGAGAGGAAGAAAGAAAAGCACACATGCTAATAGCTTCCAGGACGCTTTGAAATGAAAAACAAACTCGGGAGGTAGAGGGTGTAATATTTTGCATGAAGGAGCTTATAACTGGATCCAGGGACGAGGGACAAATCAGGATGGTGGCTTTACGTCACGATGAGGTAGAGCCAAATAAATAAATGAATGAACAGATAAGGAGGAGGAATGATTTAGTGAAAGTGATTGCTTTTGTCATTGTGATACATCGCAGCACAGCACACGGTGACACAACGAAATGTGTCCTCTGCTTTTAACCATCACCCCTGGTGAGCAGTGGGCAGCCATGACAGGCGTGGGGTCGGTGCTTTGCTCGGTGGCACCTCAGTGGCACCTTGGCGGTTCTCGGTTATGAGTCCACCACTGCCCCATTTAGCTTCATGTCATGGTGGACGCATCCTGTGTATGTGGGTAGGCTATAGTGTTGGGGGAGGTAAATTTGGAAGCTCACCAGGCTGCTTTCGGGTATGGGCGCTCAACAAGAGGGCAAGATTAAACAAAAGTATGTTTGTGTGTGGGTAGAAGGAGGAAGGGGGGGGTTCTGAGCCTTATCGCTGTTTATTCTTAGATTTTGGTAACATGGGGAGACATAGCGAGACCCAGATCCCCGCGGCGCACGATCCCCTCAGGGTCTCGGCTACTGCATCCCTACTCCTGCCAATCATGTTGCCACCCAAGGGGGAAAGCAGGGTAAGGCATTAGCAATCTCACTTCTCAGCACCTTCCTTCAAGTTGTTTATTTGTGCCTGATGCAAACGGATGCATTTAAACATTTTTTATTGCAGGGTGCCTGTTGCTGTTTTTGTTATTTGCCAAACTGTGCAGAACCTGCATGAACTTCATTACTGACCAGAGACCCACTAAACCTGTGGCTTTTACTTTGACGGAGTAAATCTGACACTGTGTGTGTGTTGTTGGCAGGGTACAGGCGATGCTCGCAGGCCACTCTGGGAAATCAAAGCCATGTGGCAGGACCCTGGTGAGAGAAATGGTTTGTTTTGTAAGAGTTCTTGCAACGGACCCGCTTTTATTTTCATAAGCATGCTCCACATTCTTGAACATACCTACCTCTCAGAACAGGGTCAAACGGGACCAAAGCACATGCACTGTGCGTCTCTACACTGCTACTTACATTTTCATGAAGCAGTAATGTCCAGATATATCCGTGCGCACAAACTGTCCGCGCTCCCCAGAATAAAACCCATCACCTACAGCACAGCCCGGCTGAGTGCGGGAGCCAGACGAAAACCTTTCGGTAAAATGATCTAACCATGCAGATGATTTCTGCTCAGGTGCGGCGTGTGACTCACCACCCTGAGGACCTGTTGTTTCAACCGAGCAAAACAAACCACACTCTCAGTTCTCCACACGCTCCCAGGGGTCTCAGAAGGCACAAAAAACAGCCCCTTTGTCTAAAGATCTTCACATGGGTGAATACCTTTATTGATGTTTAGCAGTTAGGTGGGGTGGAAACAGACCGAGGAATGGGTGGGTGGGTGAGGGGGAGACTAGTAAGGTAGGGTAGCTGAAGATGGATCCTGAAGATGGATCTTTTGGCCCTCCATGGCTCCTCCAGCTCTTTGACCTTTTGTTTTAAAATAGCCCTGTGGCAGCGTGGCCTGCAACCCAGTCACCCTGCAGTCCTGATGTCTCCCCGCCTTACCTCCGCCCGCATTTCCTTAAAGACTGCTTAATGCTTCCCCAAGGATCATGAACAAACTGTCCCCCCTCTCTCGTTTTCCTTTTTCCCCCTCTCCTTGTGTGCATGGCTCTCCCTTCTGCAGCCAGAGGGAACAGAAATAATTCAAACTCGATGCATATTGCAAGCTCCGGGGTCGGCCTGGCAGCCCGGGCGCAGTGACACATTGGTTTTCTGGAGTGACCCAGCCGCCTCACGCTTCATGATAAATAGCCACAGCCCGAAACAAAGTTCGCCCTGCCAGTGGTGAGCATGCCTTCAGAGCACAGCAGCCATGCTTTAAACGAACTTTCAGTGTACAGAAGGAGGGGAAGGGAAAAAGAAAGAAAAAAAGGAGAAGAAATAGCATCCCTTTAGGTAACAGAACTATTTTTTGTGTGTTGTTTAATATTTAATCACTTTTCTGTCCAACATTCAGATTCATTTTTGCATATGCTATATATATATACACATAAAAGAAAAACCAAATTCTCACAAGGGCTGGAAAAAAATCATTTGTTGTTCTGGAGAACAAATTAATGCAGCTGATAAAAGGAGATGCTGAGGCTATGCTTTTTTTTATTTGAAATCCCCTTCTGTTCTCAGATCAGAGATTCTTTTGTTTTGTTTGCGCTGGTCAATTTGTGCTGTTTTTGATTTTGAACACTGTTCTGCTCCAGGTCTCACTTTACTTCTCGAGCATCCTGAGGCCCCTGACTAACGCTTTCCCATCGCTGGTCTAACAGTGAGTGGCAGAGATCAATCTCACCGCAACTTTCTCATTTGTTTGAATCCACACTATCCATACAGTCTACATACAGCTTAATACCCAGATCTTCTGATCTGATACCAGCTCATATTTCTAAATATAATGCCTAAGAAGGGGTACAGGGGTATAATAAATAAAGCCAAACAAACTGACTGACTAAAATCTAGATAACTTTAGTCTTCAAAATTAATTAACCTGCTATTAAATTTAAAAAGTACATTTAAATAGCTTTTAAACTCTTGTCATATTCCCAAACAACTACAACAATTATCTAATTGGGCCATTAAATAGCATAAATTGTATAAACAGCAACATTTAAATTATATTCTATACTGATGGTATTTTATTATTACGCAAACATTAGAATCTATGAAAATATATGTAGAACTCATGTACCTCTATTCAAACTGGTGTGATGACTGAAATGTCAAAATAATAATCCATTGTGTAAGATATTGCCCAGGTATGTTCTGGGTACGAATTAGCTGCCAACATGCTCATGCCAACATTTGCTGCATAGCTATTCCCCCAACTCATTCATTCCTAAACTTGCTTTTGCCACTCAGTTCTGACCACATGCCCCGCTATCTTCACTGCTCCTGCAGATCCGGCAGCATCTGCTAATTGCCCCCATAAAGATTAATCTGCCTCCCTCACCTCTCTCCGGTAATGTTGTCACAGCCGCTCACCTAAAATTTTAATAGGTTTTTTAGCGCTGTGCCATATTCCATTCTGAAGGGGTCACTAATGACTGTCCATGTGCATGAGAAAAGTCGTGTGTGTGTGTGTGTGTGTGTGTGAAGGGGAGGGAGAGGAGGCTCTGACTGTGACCCCCCCAGCGCAGTTAGAGCTCAGTGGCCTCATTCTCAATATGCCAGCCTTCTAATTATCCTCATTATGCCCCTGGCGGAGGCCACCGGACCAGCCACTGAACTTAAAACAAGGATGGCCGACTTCACCTCTGTACTAGGGATGGGTGGAAATAAACTAAAACAAAATGAAATGAATATTTTGCAGGAATGGGCGAGCATGAGTACAGGATATCAGCACACCTTCAATTTAGGACATTCCCTGTTCATGGAGGCCTGCCAGGCTTTACCAATTCACAGCAAGCCACTATTCCTCCGTTTTCATCCCTCTTTTCCCTCCCTTTGAACCTCAGAGAGAGCAATGCATGGCAGGTACTGGGGAATTTGTCCAGCTTTGACATGGCAAATGCATTTTCTAGCCCGCTTTGAACAGGCTGTTATCGATGCAGGAGCTCAAGCCATGACTTCGATCAAATTCTGCTCTTTAGAACTGCGTTCACACTGATGCTACCTGATGCAAATGGGTCCGAAGTAGGCATCTGTGAACATGGCTGACATTTGTTTCTGCAGCCAGCATGGACCAGCATGTCACATTCACACACGCACACACACAAATTTAGGTATTTCTCTAAAACTAACAGCATGTACTCATATAAATACAAATCAATACATTATATACTTACTGATGAATTTTAGAACTTTTGATGATTTTTCTAGCCTGGACTATAACATCAAAAGTCAGTACTTAGTATCCTGCAGCTGAGATAAAAACATGTCCTTTTCATTATTTTGTCATGGTAAACTGAAAGGATGCTTTTTCTGACATTTTTGCTCCATGCAGGTGAAAGTTAAAAAGGCCAACCGTGGCAGCGAAGTATGAAACGAATGAGATTAAACTGGTCCGTCATAATCTTCTTATGCTGAAGGCTAAAGTAAGATATGGTGCTATAACACCATCAGTTATTTAAAAAAGGACTGGCGAATTACAGAGGGGAAGTAAAGACGGATATGTCTCAAGGTTTTAAAATATACGCAGAGGTACAGGAATGTTTAAATGAAGTTGTTAGTAATGAACAGCAAATGTTTAGTGCACAGATTTTGTGTTGGAGAGAGTCGTCTCCAGCAAATCCCATCATTTCTCAATGGAGTTAAGGTTGAGACTCGGTGATGTCCAATCTTTGTGTGAAAATGATGTCTCATGGTCCTGGAATCATTCTTTCACATAAATCCTGGCATTATTGTCTTGAAATCTGCCTGGCCTAACAGGAAAGATCCAATGTGGTTATCAGTATATTCTGGCATAGTCAATTGATTTTATTGCCAAATAATGTTGCTAAACCCTGATTGGTCCTTTACTCAATGTCATTATGGACTCATCAAACACCATTTTCTGTTTCTTTGAACAAGCTTGAATATGAATTTTCAATGATTTGACTTAATCATTGTATTTTATAGAGATGCTTGTAGAGATACCAACACAATATTGGTTAGGGATAATATTATGCTGGAACATATTGTTATATTTCCTTAACGCAGGCCAGCAATTTGACCCTTCTGAAACAGAGTAAAACATTGTCCATGTTCTCTGCTGAAACATATTAAACACTGCAGTAATTAACCAATCAAAGTCTCTTGTCTACTTTGATCCAGGTGGCAGAAACATGTAAATTAATTTAGATTGCAGGCCTACATACAACAAAAATCTGCATCAAAGTTGGTCTAAACTTTCATCTATCCTGTAGTGTGTGTGTGTGTGTATGAATGAAAGAGAAGAGAGAGAGATATATTAATGACGTATATATAAAGGAACACTCCTCTCTCTCCAGTCTGACACCAACCCTTTTCATTAAAAGCTGATTTAAAAAAAATGCTGTTTGCCCTCAGAAGGCGATAACCTCTACTGCTCTGAAACATAAAAGAATAATAGCCAGCTACAAAAAAGCACGACAAAGAAATCCTTGCCTAAGCTGGAAAAACCCAATTGGAACATTTTAGAAAATTAATGAAATTTTAGATCAAATGAATAATAAATTAAGAGAAGAAATTAATAAAAAATGAGAAAAAATGTGTTCTTACTATCAAACAGTGCTAAAGGAACATGTAATCCTCAAGAAGCGAGCAGAAACAGGGTCAGGTTCATACCATGCAAGTTCTGAGAAAAACAAAGGTTTGTGCTCTGTTCTCCTTTGAAGATAATTGAAGTGAGTGTACTTGAAAGGACTCTGGACCCACTGCCTACTGAGCAGGCCACTTTTACTTCTTGTTGTTGTTGTTGATCCCCCCCCCCAAACAACAATGGGATTTATGTGCTGGGAACGCCAAAAATCACATCAAATGCACACCCGCTCTGGCGTGGCTTGTTAATTAATTAAGTCCTCCATTAAGTTCTTCAGGAAAAATAAATAAACAAATAAATAAACAAAGAAACAACTAACTAAATAAATAAATAATAAATCCAGTGGAAATATGTTTTGTGCCATTGAAAGTTGGTCCATTAAAAGTTGGGTCTTGTTAAAATGAGCTTTTGTTCCAGCGCTAACATGTCATCAAATCCAAACTTAAAGAACTCGGCTTGCATTAATCACAGAAAGCTCAACATTAATCTCCATGGGTTCCTCAACCAGGACCACAATTATTCACACCCCATATCAATCTCAGATTTCATCCAGCATGCTTTAATATTTCAGTTCAAGGGGTAATAATAAGATATAAATAAGAGAAATTAGCTGTTGTGCATATTCACACAATATTGAATCAATAAATCACAGGTACATGTCAAGCCACACTACCTCAGCATCAAGATGTTAATGTGGATATTGCAACACCGTGGGGTGCGGTGGGCCGCTGGAATCACCATTCATGTACAGTAAATTACATCCATTTTTCTCTACATTATTTAAGACAACATATTAAGTCAGAGTCTCACTTCATGAGAAATTTGCCTTGTTTTCCCGTTTGTTTCCAGGAAGGGCATGGGCTACAAAGACATTTCCTGTATGACTAGGAAGGTAAACTACACTTCCCTATATATATCTAATAAGCTAACGGTGTCATGAAGGGGACATTAGATTGCAGAAAACTGGACAAAGTCTCAGTTTGGATGAATTTTATTGAGTTAGATCAAGGCTGAACCCTATAGACTAGGATTCAAAGCCTGGCTGGCCTGCTCATTGTCATTATATGGCTATTATGGCTATTTATGCAGAAGATATACGTGTAACTCATGAAACCACAATCTTTTTTTCTTCAGAACTGAAAGAGAACATTTCTAAGAAAAAAAGCATATGACCTAATATTTTGGCTATGGCTTGCCATCACTGGCCAAAGTGAGGCAGTGGATAAGGAAACAGACCAGTGATCATAAGGGATACGGCAAGGTGCCACAGTGGTGCCACTATGCAAAGCACCGTCCTCACACACTGATGCCTTTCATGGCTGCCCACTGCTTACTAAGGGTGATGGTTAAAACCAGAGAACACATTTCGTTTTGTCACCGTGTGCTGTGCTGCAGTGTTTCACAATGACAATCACTTCACTTTCACTTTCAAAGGCGAAAGAAGCTACATTTTCACCATACACTTTTGCTTTTTTTCTTAGCTTGTTTTTTATGGTTGATATAAAAATAATTGTAATTATCATGACTAAAAAATATGGCAAATAATTTAAATGGTTATTAGCAATGAATCCAGGTTCTTTGATATCCTGTAACAAGTCAAAACTGCCATGGCCAAAGGCCTCAAAATAACTGCAGTTGTAGCACACACGGGGCAAATAAAAGTACAAATGCACTTTTGAGCCAGAGTAAAGTCCCTTTTGATGAGGTAAGTAATATTCAGGGCAAAACTGTACAACAGTACGTCACCATCTTATCAGCTTACTATGGCCCACAATGTGTCTCTGAACTGGTCACCGTGGACACTGTGAAGAAGCAACATACTTTTTCTTTGTCTGACCAGAGCACTCAGGGCTTTTATGGGGCCCAATAAACTCAGGGCACTCAGGGCGGAATGGCCGCTCTCCGGTGGTCCTGTTGTAATGCAGCATTAAACGCCTCATTGACGGTCAGATGAGAGTGTGAGGAACGACTGTCCACTCTGTCAGAGGCCATCGGTCAGAGCAAACAAATCACACACCTATCAAAGGACTGTCAGCAGGCCCCCTTCCAGGGGAGTCCATCAGTGAAGTGTTTTATGAGTGCGGTGGGTGTGTTTGTTTTGCTGGTGGGAACGCACTAATGCTCTTGCACCACACCTAACACCGTAATTAAGCAGCAGGTACTGCAAACTGGCTCCTGCACCTTAAAGTAATGACAGGTTGCAGATGAAAGTGAGATTACTGTTGTTTTGGCTATTAAGCAATATACAGAACATTCCTACGTATGGAAAAATGTGACCGCGGATAAAAGAAAGTATTGTTTGGCAGATAAGCAGTCATTCCTGTTATGGCTGCTTCTGGTAGTCTGGGAATAGCCAACATGGGTAAAATGCCACAGATTACAAACACGGTGGGAATGAGAGTCCAGTTTTGTCTGGTGAAATGAATTCTGTTACAGAATGATCCTCATGAATGTGGGCTGTCTCCATTTGCAAGATCCATGCATCCATCCATCTATCTATCTACTTAATGGACCAGAGTCTCCAGACAGGATTTAAATAATATTTTGATTATCATATTCAATTTGTCAGAAACTGAACTGCAGTTCACAACTCGTTTAAATCTAATAATTCAGCAAATGCTTCTTCATAAAAAAAGTACTTTCAGTTGTTACAGCTCAGTTCCATGGGTTTGCACAACAATTTCCAGTCTTTTGCTCTAACAAAATGACTTTGTTGTCCACGTGTAAGATGAGATAAGATGTGCTAGCTTTTCACCTATATTACATTATTAACAACATAGTGCCCAGAAAGGCCTCCATGCCAGCTTGTGGTGCTTGGTTTGCTGAGCTGTGTTGGGCACATGCTGGCTTTGAGAGTGGAGCATGTAGGAAAGAAAAGGTTAAAAGAAGATAAATGGAAACAGGGGGACGTTGTCCTTACAATAGGCATTCGCAGGCTCACAGCTTGTTACCAAAAGCGGTTTAATAATTAATATGGTTCCCCTCCCTGTTCGACACTCTTTCTTTGATATAAGGTTACTATGCTCGGGGTCCTGCTACAGGAGAAGGCTATGCACTCAAACCTTTTCAAGTTCTAACGCCTCCTTTTCTTTTTAATGCCCATACAAGCACCAGACCCTGTATCTCTTCAAGAATAATAGCAATCAAGGGCAAAAAAATACAGGCATTTTTTTTTAGCATCAGCAGTTTTAAGGCTCGTAATTGGACTTGCTTTTGCAGTTAGTCGTAAGGTCCTGCTCAATTTGAGACCATTTTAAAGAGGACAAGTTATGATTTAAATTTAAATTCAAACTAAAGGTCAAAGATATGTTTGAGCGGGTCCTCCTTAACTGAGTGGCTGCCCATTGGTTATAAGTGTAAATGAGGCAGAGTGGGAGCCTGGGAGAGTTTAGGTGAAAGGAAAAAAAGGAAAAAGTCTTCTTGTTTGGCCTTTAAAGTGTAAAAAAAATACCAAGCTTTCCTTTAATGCAATAAAAATTATGCTTTTAAGCAGATATGTTGTGGTTCTATGGTAACTCTGTGTGCTCACCTTGAGGTTGGAGGTCATCGGTTTGGAGGTCATGTTTCTCTCTAGCCTATGTTAGTAAAATACTATTCTTTTTTACTATTCATAACAATTTACTGTTAAAAAATGAGCTAAACAAGCAACTCACTAAACCTAATCTGATGTAATTAGGGATTTTTCTTTACTTATACAGATTTTTTTTCACAGGGAAACCAGACATTTAAAAATATGAATTTACTCTCACACATCTTAATCATAACTTTGATTTGTTGTTTTGAATTGGTTTACAGCAGTGTAAGTTTTTATACATTTTTCTACAGAATATGTGCTGGCAAATAGGTTAAAAAGTCTTCATAGGGTTGCCAATGGTTTTCATAATATTATGTATTAAGTATTATGTTTGTATTAAATATAACAAAAATAACAATTCTCAAACTGAAATTTGATGAGTTATTGTTATCTCATATTATGTTGAATAAAGACAGATCCTGTCTCTGCAGTCCAGTCCAGAGTGCTGTGATGTCCATTGTAATGTGTTGAGGGCCTAACTCCACCGCAGTGCTTTGTATGCTGCTACAGCATTGAGTGTGCTGTGTTGGGCTCTGGGGCTGCCCACTGTGCCCCGGGCGCTGCAGTGCGTGTTGGGCCGTATGCAGACCCACGCACGGGGCTCTGTCAGTCACGGCCGGGGCTCAGCTGCAGCTTGGGATGGGAGCATTAGCCCCCTGCTGGGGCTTCACTCACCCGGCCTCCCTCGCATCCCCACCCAGACCATCCCCCCACACCTTCTTCCGCACCACCTCCAACCCCCGGAGTGCGGCCATGCTCTTACCTGTCTGCCTAATCTGGGATTTTCTCTAGATAATGCAGTTATTTCAGAGCAGGGAAAAATTCCCACAAGAAAGACATGGTGCCGCTCTCCCAGTGCCCCCTCCAAAAAACCAAATGTCACTCTCTGCTGCTGGAATGCGATGAAGGTTTGCCACTATGCCAGGAACTGACTTTGCTTTGACTGGAGCTGCACACAGCAGCATTTCTGCATGCGTGAGTAGAACAGCACCCTGTATCAAACATCATTTGTTTTTAGACCAAATAAGTGCATACTTTACATATCTGTGCTCTGACTGTGAAGTAGAAAAATAAAAGTGAGCTACAGTTGAAAACAGAAATGCAGAAGTGTAAAGCGCCAGTTTGCATTTTTCATGTAAAATCCAACGCTCTAAGAAATAAATAGCCAGCTTTTAACGTGGGGGATTAGGATAGCTGTCTTTGTGTGTGTACTGGATTAAGGGCTGCACACAAGATAACGGATTAAATTAGGGGCCTTCAAGAAAATCCTGCTGTGGCCAATGCTGAGAATCCCATCAAAATTTTTGAGCCATTCAAATGCTTATGCCAAGCTGGTACAGGACTTTTGGGTGGCCAAATCTAAAATTAGTTTAGTTAAAACAGGTTGACCAATCAACTAATGAAACCAAACAACAAATTGCTGGCTAGTTGGTTAACTGGGAGAGTGGGATCTAAAGCTCCATGCCTGTCTATGGGTTCTTTACATACACTCTACACTCTGAAGATCTAGTGATTGATTTTATATTTTATATATAACATGCCGTTGCATAGGCTCATACATTCTATGCACTATGAACATTATAATTTATGGCACAATCAGTATAACTGTATACCTAGTTGCATTGTTTCTTAGATTAAATATGGCATTGTGATGCTTTTTGTTTTTCACCTTCATCATCCAGTACTGACTTCTGCTCAAACAACCCCAAACAACCTGAATCTAAAGAAAAGGCACAGTAGAATGAAGTGGAGTGAGTTCCAACACCACATCCTGATCAAAGATGCACCCTAATGATCATTACCTGTGTCTCTGTGCATTTACACACACACACACACACACACACACACACACACACACACACACACACACACACACACACACACATATATATATATATATATATATATCCATCATGAAAGCACAATTTTAGATGTACAGTCACATCAAGTACTGCTCATTGTGCCCAATTGTACATTTCGTCTTGCTTCCTTGTACTTGTTTCCGAAGACCCATTCCATATGGATTCTATAAAAGTGCCCCCGACAGTAAACGACACACCTAGCATCATTAAACTCGGTGTGTGTGGGTGAGTTCTTGTGTGTGTGACCGTGTGCGTGCGTAGCCCCAGCCGAAGTGCTCTGTTGATGATAAGCCTGTGTGTTTCTTTATGAATGAAACGTTCTCTTTCAAGTTTGTCCTTGCACCACATGGTTGACCACAAAACAGCACCCTCAAATCTTTAAAATAAACAAAAAGCTTGCAGCTCAGCACTTCACTTTGAAATGGTTTTGGGATCCAAATCCAGCCCTAAGGTCCTGCTGAAGTTAAAGACCTTAATAGGCCAAAGTTTTGGCAGACAGATTATTCCATGTTTTATATACCTTCGCTCTGAAACGTCCATTGGCTAAATCAGACGAAGAATGTCAGAAAAGCCAAACAGATCACCACATAATGACAGCCAAACACTATTCAAAGGCTAGCCACAGAAAAGACAGTAAAATAAAATGGAGAAAAGTGGAAATGGCTTGGCCGGGGCCGTACGAGCACGTGCTTGTTAAATTGTAGGCAGCGCTGGGTATGATCAGCCCCTCCCAGTGATGAATTGATTCCACAAATGCTGAAATATTAACAAATTACATAATGTCCAGTCACCCTTATTGTGTAGAGGAATCAGGGAAGTGGTAGTGTGGCATGTGAAATTGAAGTCTCTGGTTATTTACAGGAGGGCGCGTACAGTTTCATAAAGCAAGTCATAAATGACAAACTGCAGTCTGACGGCATAGACACCCCCCTTCTTTTTTTACAGTCACTGGTCTGAGGCAGAGGGAGTTTGGTTTACGTCCATGCCTGAGGTTAGTAATTTGTGATTAGCGGGCTGGGTCAGTGTTTGGTAATCTTCCTCCGGATTTAAGATTTAAGGCACACTGAGGGAAACTGTCCTCGATCACGAAAAGCCAGCTTCCTCCAGATGTTGCAAAAGAGCTCGCACTGCGCCAAGATTTGCCCAGATCTTAACCACTTGACCTTTTGTGCTAAATGTGGGCACCGTATAAACAACAATAAAACTAGCAGCTAAAATAATCCCCTACCGTGTGTATAGATTCTGTTCCTCTGTGACGGCCTTGAGTAACCCACATTAAACAACCTGAATTATTGCCACATACTAATGGTGCACAAATAAAAAAAGGCTTGTGGAGAAACTCATTCGTGGGGATATGGTCTGGGTCCAGTCATGGAGTCATCAACTTGAAACAGATCCGTTAGAATGGGAATGCACAGTGTCCAGATGGCATCCACTTCAAACTCCTTTATGAAGGTCCCTCCAGTATCCGAGTGGATCTGAGTATCACCTCTTTAAAAAGTTTTTTTTTTTTCCTTAAAAGTTATGTTCTCAGAATCAAAACAACATTTAAAGGACATAAATAATTTTCTTTTTAGGATTATGACTGGGTTTCCCTTTGTGCAAATATTTAGAACATACAATATTTAGAACAAAATTTACTCAATATAAAAAGTGAAACCAATGGGAACCACAATATGAATGATCCCATGTGAATGACGAGGGTGTCTCTGTCTGCCAATCAAAAAAAATAATAAAAAATAAAAAAGGGGAAAGAATAAAAAAACAAAACACCCTTTGATATATATCAATATACACCCACAGTTCATTGCATATGAATAACCGATTGTTCCAACCCAATTAGGTCCCCCTTTGTTTGAGAGTTAAACACACAGAGCTCTGAAGCGACAGGCCCCTTTTGAAGCCTTTGAGTTAAGTCGGCGGATCGCCGTGGACGGCACGCTGCATCAATGGCAGCAAGGGCCAGAGATGAGCCAGTCTTTGCCCATATGGCTGGGAGGCTTGGCGACCTTGGCAGCACCTGCTCCGGGGGCCCTTTGTCTGGGCAGCGCTGTCGGCGCAGAGATGGGCACGCACTGGTGAGAACACCCCACCCAATCTCCCTGATCCCTAATGAACCCCCTATCCCGCACTTAATTAAGAGGAGTACATGAGGAAAAAAGGGAAAGAACTGGATAGCCACCAAAACAAGGCGATAAATAAATAAAAAAAATAGTAACGAGCGGACGAATGGCAGGGCCCTAAATGTCATTATAATTAGATATGTAAATCTTCTTATCATCTCGCTGTGTTTTGTGTTAGTATGGTGTTGCCAGCCTTAAGGTTACGCTAAAATATTCAATTAATAAATGAATGGGCTTTGATGAACTTTGATTATTTCGGGCCCTGTTCCAAGTTTACCTTATCAGGAAATGTCACCTTGATCCAGGCCTCACTGGTCTGTTAAATAATGTCAACACATCCATCTTTATCTTACTTATTTTTTGTTTTAAAGAGCAGTTAGTATTGCGTAGGAGACGGTGGGCCAGCCATATTTACACCAGATTATCTGCAGTCCTGCTGCACGCACCACTTTCTCTTTTCCTCGGGAAAAGCAATAAATCACTTAGGTTTTATTAAACTCAAATTAAAATGTGCCTGCATGCGATGGAATTATTCTTTTTTTAAATGTTGCATGCCATTCTTTCTCTATAGCTTCCCCTGGACATGCACATACATCAACATACACACATGGATGCATGCATGTACTGTACATGCATAGTCACAAACACAAACATGACATTAGGACACGCCCCTGTAAAATGGAAATGGCCCTTTAAAGGTTCAAGCTTGACAAAGTCTTTAGAAAAATAACAATAAATCATCGGCTAAGAAAGTAACGAATGAGACGCTGGCGCAGCGGAGCTAATGTGCAAACTTGTTTCTGTCCTCTACAGCTCCATCATTTATTCAGGAGGTTGGAGCATAAGACAGGCGACTCGCATTTGCTTGATACTCAATTATACATTAGTGTACATCACTTGGCAATCTGTTCATATCAATTTAATTGGATTTTAATATTGCCTCTGATCTTGTTGTCCAATTAACAGCACTGGCTGGCAATAAAGCAGAACCACACACTCTGTGACACCTTTGATCCTTGCCATATGGAGCTTTTCCATTGATTACCACATTTTCCAAAATTTCCCTCTCTCAATATGGGCCGTGATGAATGGGAGAAAATGCGCATCCCCAACGTGATAAAAATTTCACTTCCACTCGCAACTTCATTTATTTTGTTGACATTCTGCTCTGATTAAAAACAATAAAAAAACACCATGCCCTGAATATCGTATGCAAATAGAACCCTGGGCAGGCATCTCGTGATGCCAGGGGGACTGCTGCAGTCACTGCGTTGGCATCGCCTCAAGAATTTCCTTAAAGCCACAGCACCGTTTTTTCTTCCCTACTGGATCTCTACGCCCCTCTTTCCTTGTACTCGCCCTCCTCTCTCCTTCCATCCCATTTTCCTTCCTTCTTTCTTTCTCTCTCTCTCTCTTTTGCTCCCTCACTCTTTGGCTCAGAGAGATGCGCTGCATGTAATGGCTGTCACAACAAGTCGCTTGTGGGGTGGAGAAGAAAAGAGGTTTGCAGATCATTTTCTCTTTTCATGAGCAGAAAGGGACAGAAGAAGAGGGAGAGAGAGAAGGAGGAAAAAATGTATGCATTCTTTTTTTTCTCATAGGGGCTTACACGATTTTTGAACCGCGTTGCACAAAAGATTAAAATGGGAAACGAGAGGAATGGCTCCTGTAGCAACTGTTTATACCATTCTCAGATTACCATGGAGAGACAGCTGCCATGAAGAGGGAACAGTTGTGGTAAATTTCACACCACACTTTTCCAGCTCGGGGCAAGTTAGTGGCAAAGCCTCCGTGCTGCCGCCGCTGCTCTGACAGGGCTTTTAAAAGGAGGAAAGGAGCCCGGAAAGGGCTGACCCAGTTCAGGTTAAAAGCTGGCACGAGCTTCAGCACGGAGAGTCACGGCAAGAGAAAAAGAGAGTGAGGGGAGGCTGCCGCTCAGACCCCCGTCCCTTCCACAGGGCTGCTGGAATCGGCACTGGACCCCCGACTTTCTGGTCAGTTCTCTTTTGAAGGCCTTGATCACACCTTGCACCTGCATAAATTAACCTTGTGCCTGGACTTTGGCACAGCATATGAAAAATGCCCCAATACATTAAACACAGAAGTACAGATGTTTACAGAAACCCTATTAATCTCAATATATTAAGACTAAGGGTTGTTAAAATGAACACAAAATTCATACAAATTGACACAATCAATGCAGGTTTTGTTTCTCTGTGGTGTCTTCCTAGCCAGAGACAAAATTTTGATTTACTAAAAAAAAAAAAATAAGAATAAAAAAAGACCAGATTATCTCCCTGTTACGTGCCATCTGACTTCATTTCCAACACTCCAAAACAGTTTTAAGATTTCACTACAGCAAAATTTAGTCTAAAGGATAAATATCAATTAATCAACATTAATCATGATTAATTAAATACAAAATGTTTGATTAATTAGTCGACATTTTTAATGGATTGACAGCACCAATTTAGATGTGTCACAACATCGGTGAATTTAGATTTTTGTCCTGGGTCAGATTTTTGTCCTGGGCCTTTCCTCGGCGGCGCAGGAGTGAAAATGGCAGTATAAAACCATGGCCCTGGGCCCGTGCTGTTTGTGTGAGAGGAATCCCTCCTATTTTAGCCCGCTGTTGCTGTAGCGTCATGGCACACTTCTTCTCAGTGTGAGACAGCTCACCTATTTATGTGCACCAAGCGGGCTCTGTATTTGTGTCACTTCCACCACTGAGGGGATTGACGGTGCTTTCTAATCTCTCCTCCTCCTCCTCCCCCTCTCCCTCGCCCACTCTCCAGCTCTCCTCCAAACTGCTAAAAAAGCGGCGTTGAGTACTGGCCTATCATTAGAATAATTAATTGTTCAATGAAGTGGCATTTTCACAGGGAAGTGCTCTTGCGGATGCTGTAAGACAGACATTAGCACTGGAGGGAAGTCGTCTACAGGAGGAAGACATCAGAGGCTGCGTTCTGTTCTTGGCGCCAGCATCCAAATTAGCATTTAGCTGAATTTGTTCCTCAACAGCCATTAATAAAAAAGAAAACAAATGGGGAAGAAGGTGCAGGCCTTTTTTTCTGCTGAAAAGTTAATGCGAAATATAATTTATACATGGTTAGAAAATAACAACAAAACGGGAGCACAGCGCCATCCCCATGCAGCTGAAAAAAAGAACCCCAAAAAATAAATAATACAAAATAAAAACCAGGACCCTCAGCCCCTACCCATCAGCCTAAATTGCATCAAAAAATGCTTAGCCTATCTGTTACACATGTCATAAATGTTATCTTGACCATTAGCAGTTTCTTTCTGCATCATAGCTGTTCCTGGGGCATATTAAATCAGAGCGGGTGGAGTGCGAGGAGGGAGGGGGGCGCACGCTAGGACATCTGCTCCTGCCAGATAATTCCCTTAATTTCTATTCCCTTGAACCTGGAGGTGTTAATTTGGAAGCGAGGCAGTGGAGTCTGAAGAATGCCAATACGTCATTTGAATGATTAATGCAGACATGGGAATTGGGCGCCTTTGTTTACTCTTTCATTCTGACAGGGCACAGCAAGGAGGAGACGCCAAGGCACGCGTGCAAACTTAAGGGCGACTTCACCGGGTACGGCCAAGGCCTGCGTGCCAGTCAGCATGCATGTGTCTTTACACAGATCTCTTTGTGCAAGGGTACGTGAGTGTGTGTGTGTGTGTGTGTGTGTGTGTGTGTGTGCACACAAAATCGGATTTGTACAGTGTGTGTGAGAATGGGCTGTGGTGTGTGTGTATGCATGTTTATGAATGAAGAGATGGCATGCGTTGGCATGCCGCTGGTTTGGGGGTCCTGGTTGTGTGGTTGGCACCGGTGCTTGTCTGACATTGAGAGTTTTCTTTTGGAGCACCAGTGCCAGCAGAGGACATTAATAAAGCAGGGATTTAAATGGATATGTCCTTTACTCCTGCTCACATTAAATGACTGTTGTGGAAACCGTATCTGGTGTTAATGGCCAACACAGAAAAGGGCAGAATACTGGAGAATTTTTTTAATTGTTTAAGAATTGTGACTTGGTCTTTTCCCTTTGCCATCACAAGGAAATAAAAAAAAAAACAACTGAAGAGAATTTACTGAATTTAAAGGTATTTAGACAAAGTGAAACTGTTTCAGGTGGCAGCAAATAAAGACATTTTTGAAATTCAGAACTGTCACTTTGACTAAATGCACACATCCTATTTTTCCATGTACCAGAACCACAATAATACATACGAAGCACTGCTTATTTGTATGGCGAATTTGATTAATTTTTTCAGAATTTATTGTTGAATATGTGTAGATTGTGGCTCTAACTTTAAAGGGAGAAGTCAGCAGAGACGTTAGGACATTTATCTGGATGTTTAGCTGACAAATGAGTGTGTCATAGAAAAATCACAGCGCTGGTAATTGGGTTTTAGCTTGTACAGGAAATAGTTCTTTCCAAACAGCCACTGTATTCTGTTGCCAAGTAGTTAGCGGCTGGTGCTTGCCAGGGCAACATCCCTGAGCTGCAGGACTTGGCTGGGCCTTCGGTTGGCCCTGCGGCCCATGTCGTTCCGCTCAAGGTGAGATGAACTCGTCTAGGGATGGGAACACTGCCATTCTCTACACTGGGAGGGTTAGAGGGTATGGGCAGGTGTACCCAAACCCGCAACCACCCTCGGCCCTCAAGAGCTGAAGGACTTCCTGTTTTCATGAGACTAAGCCCCTTCTTTCTTTGGTATGTTCCCAACCTCATGTCTTATTCCTGGAAATATGTTTAATTTCTGCCTCTTAAATGATGCATAGACATAAAAGTGACAGTGCGTGGTTTAACGTAGGCCAGGCAGCTTGATGCTGTTTGAGAAGCTGAGGTTAATTATCAAAAGTGAGTGCATAATTGAATATCAAAAGCTTTCTAATAATAGTTTGTGCTGTGAAATGCACTGCTTGTGTAACCTCAACGGACCTCCCCAAACTATTAAATGGTTAGAACAATGTTTTTATGCAGCATTATTTTTAATGTGCCGCTGGCATCGAATTATGTGAGCCAGGAAGATCAATTACTTTCAACTCTCTAATCGCAGCCATTCAGGAAAGTTGTTGTTATCCACTCTCCCTTTACCTGTGCCTCAGGTGAGAAGGAAGGATACCAGGCAGTGAAGAACCGGGAACAGTTTCTCCTGCATTCACAAGCAAGAGCTTCAATATTTAATACATTAAAGGATGGTTTGGTACAATATAATCAAGATACGTGTAGGGTGAAATGAAGAAGAAAAAATCCTTCAAAGAACAATAAAAAAACAGACTTTAGAATTTCGGAGTTTCTTAACTATTCAGAAAACATTGATCCTGGATACAGTGTCTTGCTAATGTAATAGATTTAAAGATTTGTTTGTCATAACTGGAAGCTTTGTTTCTGGACCAGAAAACAAATATGCTAAAAGTTTTATAGAACCTGAAAATCTGTTGTAGAGATTTGTCCTGTGAAAATCCTGGGAGAAATGAAAGCACAGGATAAGAATTTGTGGGTCAGATGCAGAGAATATGACACAAAGTGGCCTGGTCTGGCTTTTAATTTAAAAAGATTGTCCAGAGAGAGCTGATGTGGCATTGATCGGAGGTGGAAAATGTATTGAAAGTAAAAGTATCTTTGCTTATATTCTACTCAAGTAAACGTAACAGTACCCATCTAAAAATCTACTTGAGTAAAGGTAAACAATTACTTAATTAAAATAAAAAAAATTATTGAACATTTAGGTGGTATAATGTGCAAACTATGTTCAAACCACCCCATAAAACACAATTTTATTAGCACAGTTGGCCACAAAAGTACCAAATTCAGAATTGCATGGTCCAACTCAAACATTACAATAAAAAGAGAAAATAATTCCAAAATCAAAGTATCCATAAACAATTCCTTATTAACAAACTCTGCAACGTTATGTTGTTCTGTTGCAACCTTATTCCAAAAATAAATTATTTTTTCCCCTATTTTTAAATAAAAAACTGAGGAAGCACTGGTACATAACTACTCACAGCCTTTGCCATGAAACTCAGAATTGAACTCAGGTGCCTCTTGTGTCCCCTGATCATTCTTGAGATGTTTCTTAGTTGGAGTCCACCTGTGGACAAACCAGAGCACAAACCAAGCAAGAAGTCAAAGGAATTGTCTGCAGACCACCTAGACTGGATTAGCTTGTGGCACAAATCTGGAGAAGGTTACAGAAAAAATTCTGCTGCTTTGAAGGTCCCAATGAGCACATTGGCCTCCATCATTCGTAAGGGGAAGAAGTTTAAAACCACCAGGATTCTACCTAGAGCTGACCTGCCACCTAAACTGGGCAACGGGGGGAGCAGGGCCTAAGTTGGGGAGATGACCAAGAATTCAATGCTCCAGAATGGACAGAGGAGAAACTACTAGAAGGACAACCATGTCTGCAGAAATCCACCAATCAGGCCTGTATAGTAGAGTGGCCAGACGGAAGCCACTCCTTAGTAAAAGGCACACTGCCAAAAACCACCTGAAGGACTCTCAGACCATGATAAACAAAACTCTCTGGTCTTTGGTATGAATGCCAGGTGTCATGGTGGTGGCAGCATCATGCTGTGGGGATATTTTTCAGCTGCAGGAACAGGGAGACTAGTCAGGATAGAAGGAAAGATGACTGTAGCAATGAGACCTCCTGGATGAAACCCTGCTCCAGAGCGTTCTTGATGATTCAGGACCTAATGGACCTAAACACACAGTCAAGATATCAAAGGAGTGGCATCAGAATGTCCTTGAGTGGCCCAGCCAGAGCCCAGACTTGAATCCAATTGAACATCTCTTGAGAGATTTTAAAATGGCTGTGCACCAACACTTTCCATCGTTCAGATGTGCTGCAAAGAGGAATGGGCCAAACTGGCCAAGGATAGGTGTGCCAAGCCTGTAATTGAGCCAAAGGTATATCAGCAAAGTATTGGCTGTGAATACATGTGATGTACATGTGCTTTTTTATTTTATTTCTTTTATTTTTAATACATTTGCAGCAAAGCTGAAGTGAACTTTTTTTCATATTGTCATTATGGGGTTGAAATGTGAGGAAAAATGCATTTAATCCATCTTGTAATAAGGCTGTAACATAACAAAATGTGGAAAAACAAATTCGCTGTGAATAGTATCTTGATGCACTGTATAGGATATTCTACTTACTACCGCATGCTTTGAGGCTGCATGTGGTAGCTGTAAAAAGTTAGGATACAAACAGTCAGCATTGAAAAGCTGATGCTCTAACACCAGTAAGTTGTCGTTTGTGTCAAACTATTTGTGAATTTGTTAAAACTAAAGATGACTTACTATGTGCTTGAGTGAAGCACGGAGCATTATTGTTTGGATCAACAACCCTTTGAGAAGATTTAATCACAAGTAGCAGAATAACAGAATAAAAAATTTCCATTAGTTGTTGTGTTGCATTCTGCCAGATACAGTACTGCTGTTTCCTGATTGGCTGTTGTGTAGGCCTGTTCTTTTTTTTTTGATTGGCTGGTAATAGACCGGCTTTAGGACCCAGAGGTTGTTTGAGGAGCTACAGTCTTGGGTCTGAGAAATATGCCGTGCCAGAAACTACGCAATTTCCTCTCAGTTCAGACGGATTTATACAATTTTTTGCATTTCATTTTTACTCAGTAACTGGGTTTTTTCCAATGTAGCGAAGAAAAATACTTGTCTAAAAATGTAATTGAGTAAAAGTAAAATTACCTATTTCAAAATCATACAATTTCAAAAAAATAAAAATTACTCACAAAAACTACTCAATTACAGTAACGTGAGTAAATCTAATTTGTTACTTTCCACCTCTGGCGTTGATACACTGTGTTTTAATCAACAATCGTTTAATCCTCCTTTGATGATGGTCAGTTTTAATGAGCAATATTTTAATCCAGAATCACTGTGGGTGATTTAATAACTCACCCACAGTACAGGGCCAGGCGGTGATTATTGGTAGCCTCGATGGCAGACAGTGTTATTGCTGCTGAGGCGGGGGGTTGGGGTTGTGGATCCCTGCCTTCTTTATCAGAAAGCCTCACAATCAATAAGTAGGACATCTAGATAAGGCTCGCTCACGCTCACGCTGCCATTACTGTAACTGCTGAAGGACACTGCGACTGGGGCCACAACCGCCTGTGATTCCAAACAAATACAAGAATGTACAAGAGAGCTCTGTCACTGTTGGGGTTAATGTGTCGTTGCAATATGAAATAAAATAATTTTAAATAATAATTATATCAGAAATGTATCATTCTGGTTCTTCTCAATATCCAGAATAAACACTATTTCTATTTAGGGTAATATTCAGTAATCTCTTTTGTTGTATTTTTATTAGTAAACATGAATGATTTGTACACTTGAATGAAAAGTACACTTTGTTATTTGTAATATATTGCTGGTCTTGTAGTAACATGAGAGTATATGTTTCCAGCAGGTTTCCTCAACTGTAGTCCTAGAGGGCATCTACTGTGCATTTTATTGGGTTCAAAAGATTCAACCTACTATAATCACCAAATTCTTGAGTTGAATCAGCTGTGGTGGAACATGGAAAATGGCTAAATCTAGTTTTTGGAGACCCATCAGTTTCAATGTTTCACCCCACAGGTGCCCGTCAGTCATATTGTATGAGGCATATTAACTTATCACAGGTTTAAAGAAGACAGTTATAAAAGATACCAAGCTTGTTTATGAAATAAGTTCAGATTCGGAGTGGTTTAGAAACAACTGTCTTGATTTTACGGATTAATGGGTGATTAGTGACTGTCAAGCATGTACATTTACTACCTAGTAAATATATGATATAAGTTATTATTTTGCATGTAAATCACAAAGCTTTGCTCAGAAAAGAATGAGTGTATATATGAATTAATGAGCTTGTGCGTTAACAGGCCTGGGGTAGTTAAAGCAGATCTAACCAAAAGCTCATTTATAGCAGATCTGGCCACAACTATTTCCCGCACAAGAGACCACATCTGGTTTATACATTCCTCTCAGCTTTAAAGTCCCTCAAGGTGTAGTCAAATAAGAAGTGGTGCAGGTTTATAAATGTTAAATCCACCTATAATCTAAGCTTGACATGACCCTAAACCAAGGCACCGCTAAGGGAAAACTGGCTAACGCACGTTATAGAGATAACATGTGCGCCAGACACCATGGCCTCCATTTTGTCAAAAGAAGTCAGAGGAGAATAAGAAAAAAAAAAGTTTGCATACCTTCTCTGGACCATTAACACTTACATAACTGGGGGTACCTTTAATCCTGTGGTTATCTTGTGCGTTCCTGGTCTGGGAACTCCAGGGAGAGAAACGGGCCTTAGCTGCAAATCCAGCCTAGAAGGCCCGGCATTATCCCTGCCTCTCAGAGGCGCCTGATCAATGGCCCTGCACTTTTGAAAAGTAAAACCCAGCTGAACTCTCCAAAGCCTTTCAGCCATTGCCAAACCGCTCAGGGCCTAGGTGTGTGTGAGAGAGAGAGCAAGAGGGAATATAAAAAAAATGGTGGTTGAAAAAGAAGAGAACCCCCCCTTCAAGTGTCCACCATTTTAATCTGCATTCCCACTTGTTCTTTTAAGTTTTGGATCGGCCCCGCCATGGGAAACGGGGAAGAGCCATATGAAGAATATGGCTCTTATTGTGGACTTCAGAGGTAACAACAAGCATGAAAATGATATTTAACTACTGATACATCATTCATTTGAAATGCTAATTCAAATTGCAATTATAGTTCTAGACACTTGAAACAATTGCAGAGGTAACTGGAGTAGCAGAAGTCAACTGTTGCTGCTGAACACCTGCAGCGGTGTGGTATCCGTATTTTTAAAATCACTTCGGTAAACAGATGCAGCCACAAGTTGGTGCGGAGAAGCTGCATATTTTGATTGTGAACAGTTAGCATTTGCCCCTCTTTCAAACCTTGTTATTTCACACAAGACATCTGTAAAGAGACATGGCCAATGATTTCCGCATATATGGGAAAAAATGAAAACAGGAAAGCCTTTAAATCTTATCAGGGCACATTCATGAATCTGAAAGTTTTACATTTACATGAATTTCATCAATTTACTACTACTACTACTAATAATAATAATAAATCTTCACCAAACATTGTAGTTAGTTTGCTGTGAACATTTCTGGAGTTCACACTGTTGAGCTCAATGTTTCCTGTTCAGTGTTTCACAAGAAATATGTCAGCACCAGACAAGATGCGCCACAAAGATACAATCACACTACATTTGCTGCTAAAACTTGAACATTAATAGTATGAAGTATTCTAACTCCTTACTCTGAGTTTTCATCTAAAGACAGTTACAAAATGCAAGTTACACAACTTTTTATTTGTGGTTTAGCAACATATTTTCTACTCCCGTTCTCTCACTAGACTGACCATCTGTACACCTCTTGATTTGCACATCATGTTTATAGGTTCTTTACCTCATTATACCCCCTAAAAAACAAGGCAAACACAGAACAAAGAGATGTCTGTATGAGAGATAATTACTGCATGGTAGAGTGTTTATGAGCAGAGATAGCTGTAGGGGAAGGTGGACAGCCCTTCCTCAAGATCATATGTCTCTCCAATCAGACCAGTGTTGTGCAACACATATTTTCAGCCAAGACATACACACACAGGTATGAGAAGGACAAGGAATTTGTAACAAAAGCCCTGGCAAGTTGGGTCCTGTGTGGAAAATGCCCCAGCTATGTCTCGGTATGTGTGGTCACTGCCAGTGCTCACCAGCATATGTGCTACTGAAGACATCTGAACGCTGGAGAATTCCACAGGCAAGATGAATGGCTTAATGGACTCCACTCACTGGCCCCTTTATTAAAATCTTATATCTAGGATTTGGAAACAGGATATAGACCATTTGCTGCTGTATTCGGTTTATACACCACTCATTATTATTATTATTTACAGCATACTAGTCATTTTCACGGTCTTGCCACCTGGATATTTTATTATATAGTACTTATGTTATCTTGAAAATCTTTCCAACTTTTTAAGGTATAATACTCAGCCTTATTACTACACCATTCATCAATGGCCTGAGGGACCCCTGTTGGTTCAGGGGTGCTTGTGTAGTGTTAGTAGCGTGTTCCAACTATTTCATTGTTGATTGTAGGACAGGGTATGGACTCCAACTTTAAATGAATCACAAAACATACAATTTCTTATAAATACCCAGATATCTAATACCTTTGTGGATTACATAGGTTGAGCAATGCAATGGAATAATTTTACACATTAAGTACACAAACATAGGTACTGAACACAAGCCTAGTGCAGCATGGTCCTCCACCCAGAAATATTCAGGCAGCAGTCATTCTATGGTCAGAAATTATAAATGGTGAAGTCTGCTTCAGCCTCACATGCAGTTTGTAACAGAGTTGATGTGCTAATACAATAATGCACATACTGATATTTTTTCGTGTTAAGGATCCAGCAAAGCATGCAGATTTCGGTGTATTTGCCCTCTTTGACTGCTCACACCCATTCACCATCGGCCCTCTTAACTGGCTTGATGCTTATTATGTGATGCCCCACAATAACAGCGTAAAAGTCACTCTGAAATAAAGATTTTTTTTTCATGCACATGAATGGCTCTGGTCTCATCCTCAGGGTTTCTTTGTAAAATTAAAACAGAGTGAATGAGCTTTCCCTTTGAAGGCCAGACAGATAGAGCGAGGGCTGGGAAAGAGAGAGGGAGATGGAGAAATGGGCTGGGGGCTAGCAATAGGAGCGCAATTAAAATTGCACACACTGGCAAAATCTTTCTCTTTTTAAAGCAAAAAGTCATGGGCCTCTTCTGGGAGCTCATCAGCTTTCTCTCCTTTTGAAGATTTTCTCTCTTTTTTGCTCGTTCCCCCTTTTTTTGTGCTCTGGTTTTGAGGAGACAGCAAGGTGTCGGCCGTTCCAGCTCTCAGCCTGTATGTCCGCACCGCGAAGCACTCAAACTCCTGACTTGAGTTTTCTGCCAACATCTTGAGTGCCAGTTGCTGGTCAGGATTAAGGAGGCGGATAGGTGCCCGCTAGACGTCTGGTGCAGGGGTGGTCTGGTGACGGGGCTGCTTGATGGGTTGTACATGTGTGCAGATGTGAATGTTGGGGTGGTGGGCAGAGCCTCCTCGCACCGAGGAGCACCTAATGGAAGGTGATGAATCACACATCTGACGTCCTTAATTGCGTCTCTTTCTTACTTTTCCATAATGACAGCTGGTCCGAGGACAATCTTCAACGTTTCCTGTGTCAAAGCTGCCATATCAAGTGTACGCATCCAGTTTGATGCATATAAATATGTGTGTGGATGCGTGTGTGTGTATGGGCAAAGGATCCCTAAGACGATCATCTTGTGGATGCACTCATGTGTGAGGATGCCTGTCTTTTCACAAGCATCAGCTAAATAAATGGTTTTATAGGCATTTACCTGTGCAGTTTGCTAATATCGGTTGCAACAATAAAAAAAAACACATATTGTGCTGACTAATTTGACACTTTGTCTTCTAATAGGTCCAGGACATCACAACAGGGCATTATGGTTTCATAAATGATAATTTATGCAGCCACGTTGGGATCTGGCCGCCAAGCTTCATCACGGCTATATTCATAATGTCTTCTGCAACTAATTACTGGGTCAAAAAAGCAATTTGTACCATCCAAGAACAGCCCCCTTTCCAAACACCTCGCACATTATGCAAAAATGCCAGATGCTGGCAACACCTTCTGAACAAGTTGGTACAAGGGTGTGAGACTGGAGATGAAGGGAAAAAAAAAAAAACAGAATAACGAATGCATTTTCATCGATTTGATTTATTTACAGACTTTCACAAAGTAAACCTCAAGTTAACTCACACTACCCTGGTATATACACTTGCAATTTGCTTTAAATAATACAAAGTCCAAGTTGAATGAAAATTGCACCAGGTTGTATGAATATGAATGTCTAGGTGAAATGAATATTAGATGCTGGAATAGTTTTAGCTGCATCGGGCTTTATTGTTTAAAAGGTCTTAAACAGCTGCTTGGCAGAGACGTGATATTACGATGCCAGCCATAAAGATAACATTTCAACATGGCCGCAGCACTGGAGTAAAATGGAGACGGGCCCGTCTCTGTAAACAGTTGACTGTGTGATGACAGGTTGATGGGCCCCCTTTTTACAAGGCAAATACCTGGGAACAGGTTTTGGGGAAAATCCTTCCTCAGGTCCGCAGGGGACAGGAGAAACCCAGGGAGCAGGGATGGAGCACCGGGGCCCAGACACACACGCTAGGATGTGCGAGAGAAGACTGCTTGCCCTAGGGCTGGGAAGCCATACCTAACCACAGCTCCCATCATGCACCGAGAGGGGAAGAGAGCGCAGGCGAAACAAAAGGAGAAAAGGAGCACTTTAGACTTCTAAACGCTGAATATGCTATTCTCTTTCAACTACAGCAGAGTGGCTGACAGGCAGCGCTACTCAGATGATGCACACCCACCCACACACACACACACAAAAATGCTGCATTGAGAACATCGTGATAAGCGACTGCGTTCTGCTATTTCCTATTCCGTGTGCGGGTAGAGGGCCCAGAAGGGCCAGAGAGGAGGTGACGGTGGCGTGTTTGCCGTGTGCACTTTCGGGGGCTAAGCTCCTGAAGGGGACAGGCCAGTGCTTTCAGAGACATGTCAACTGGACACATTAACTCATAAAATATACTCCTGCACATGAAAAATGCAGCTGGGCTCCGGGAGCAGGGTATGTATAATTGATTCAAATGAGAAGCTTTTTTTTTTTCCCGGGCTGGATTTGTGTGCCTGGCTTGTCGGCCTTTCCTTGCACAAGGAGAATGAAATATAGGCCAAGGGGGGTGGGGAAGTCTGGGTTGTGATGCGACCCAGCACCCATCATCATCCTGGACAGCCCTGGTTAAGCACAGGGGAACACACCCGCACTAACTTAGTGTGGGGTGTTTCCTAACGAGTTTGAGAATCAGCTCGTACAGGTAATCTGTCCTGAATAATTAAGTGAACATTTGAAACAGTGTCAAGGTTTGTACAGAGCGAGAGGTGCAGTACAGGGCACTCATACTTCCACATACTGGCATACTGGGATAAAAAATGATAACAATCTCCACCCTGTCACACACAAATTGAACTGTTCTCTGTATTCTGTATCATACCGTAAATTGATGACATGCGCACATTTCAATAATGAATGGAGTCCCCACTGTTCCAGGGTCTGTCAAGTACTGCAGAGGTTTCAGTTGACTGGACCCAGAGCTGGATGAATATTTCACAAAGCTTAAGCAAGGCTTTTCTTAAACACCAACATCTCTGACATGCAAACGAATGTCGGGGCTGCCAGCTCATGAGCTCTCAGGGTGACAGAGGAGGCATGCTGTTCGCTGATATGCATGTTTTTTGAATGAGAATTTAGAGCAGGTTCCACATCATAGTGATCATGCTATCCCTTCACCTCTAATTGTGCTCTTCCTTGACACAAAGTACAATACCTTAATGCAGAGGTTCTCAGACTTTTTCTTACGTGGGCTGCATTATTCTGCCTGGATCTTTGGGAGGGCTGGAGTATGTCAGTAGCCAAACATTAAACCCATTACAATGAATGAATCAGTCAAAGGCTACTGCAATACGATACCATTTGAAACAATGTATGTTATATTATCATCATGTCATATTGTCAACATGAAATGGAATTAGATAAAAGCCAAAACTCGTTAAAGCATTCCATTGTTTAATTCAGTTTTCAAGGTCAAACTCAAAACAGTGCTCAAAACTACCACCGGTAGTCGAAGAAAATATTACAATTTGACAAGGTAAATTAAGTACTGGATTGGCCTAAATAAAAGGCACTCAAAAAAGTGGTGTAGCAGACGCAATGCACAATATGCAATACGCAAAGGCCAGATGGTGACAGATGTCACCAAGTATGATAATTTATAAAAAGTGTTTTGAATAGTCTTATTTCTGTTAATACAATAATTTATAATACAAATTATGTGGTCAAATCAAGCCCTCAGCCCATAGGTTTGTGAGCTTTGCTTGAATGAGCAGAGTGAGCCTGCAAATGGTGTCAGTGCAGGGTTGGATATGATATAATGATAAGTCCTACGGTTGTAGGGTTGGAGAAGTCCAGGATGTATTCAGTGTCATGGTCTAGATTACGTGTCCTGTGCAGTTTCTGTTCATTGTTGGTCTGGGAAACTATGGCTTCAACCCAGAGTACTGACCCTGTCCTTATGGTATTTTCCACCAAAATTGTCTTGGCAAAAGTTATAAAATAGTCCACACAGTGTTTTTTAACAAAAACCCCGATCACAATGCAGCTAATTCTCCAGGCTGTCCCCTCCACATCTGGTCAGAGATCTTACCCAGGACCCTCCTCACACCCCCGACAGAAATTGCTCAGGCCAAATCAATGGGCATGGTTTTTAAGCTTTATCCTTGCAAATGGTAGTTGATGCTACCACTCCGCCACTTTGGCTTGAAGGTCATTAACTTATTTAGGCAAAACACAGTGCTTTCCTTGCTCGCTTTATTTTCTTTTTTTACTCTCTTGACCGTTCTCGCTCTCTGTTTTTTCTTCACCCGCCATTGAATGGCAACCCCTAATCAAGTCTTGACTGAAGCCCGATTTTAATCACCCTTCACACACAGCTGCCAAATTCCTACAGGCAAATAGCCATGAAAAATTTACCAGCAATCCTTCACCTTGCTGTGCTGCGGCTATTTGTTGCTCTGCTTAAATGTATAAAATAATATATTATTGAGTGTTTGCAAAGCAGCAAGACTGAGAAGAGGCTGGCGCAGAGGGAGACCAAGGTCGGCCTCCGTAGCCTGAGGACTCACCGATCAATATTATTTCATCAATAACTTCTTTATTACTACACTATCACTCAGAGCAAAATAATTTTGGAGTTAAACCACATTTTTTAAAAAGAGTAAGTGGACTGCCATGCAAATAAATGGCCAGTTTCTGGTATAAAAATGTACATGAAAAGGCAAATTCCAGGTAAATCTGGAGAACATTGTGTGAATTCCTTTGATGTTTTGTGCAGAAACTGACAGTTTTTCAGTTTTTTTTTAATAGAAAAACATGTATTGCAACACTGCAAATAAGTCACTGAGCAGGAGTGGAATTCAAACAATGGGAGGGGGGCGGTGAGAGGCAGGATGAAATGCGGGTGGCAGAACGACACCGGCACAAAGCGCAGAGGTGCACTTTTGACAAGCCCACCCCAGCAGTACCCTTTCCTTTTGCCATCCACTGATGGCCCAAACAGGGCTAACATTACAGACAGTCCCCTTCTTCATG